>NC_139142.1:177558578-177568885 GCF_964270905.1 Leucopleurus acutus
ATAGAGAGAAAGGGCATAGGGATTCTGCAGCTTTGGGACCGAATGCGATGACTGACTACAGGCACTCTGTTCCTTTTTCATGAGCCTTTCTAGGAATGCACGATCCCATAGTTTGACTTTACTGTATTTTCATGCCATAATATGGCTGATTCTAAATAATAACATGTCAGAACTACTAGGTAAGAGGGGGATAGATAACACTGCATTCTGCAATAGGGAAAAACCCCATGAGCAAATCTGCTGATTGGGCTGATGCTTGTATTTGTGTATCTTATGGAGTTTGATCACCAGGTCACTCCCCAGCAATAATTAACTATCTACATAATAACATACCAGCAGCTAAAACTAGGTTATCGGAGTTTGGAAATAATTTACTAAGTTATTTTGGATTAGAAATAAAAGTAATGACACAGTTTAGAAAGTAAAGAATAAGTACAGAACAAATTTCACCCAAGCCAGTTGTGATCATTACAGTTTAATCTATGAATATGCTTATAGGTAAGTTGTGTTTTATTCAAATTCATCTAATTTTAAAAACTGAGGTAACATTTTAATTACTAACAGATTGAATTAGTTATTTCTGGATATAGGAAGTCTTCATCTTTGTCCCAAAGTTGTTTATTAAAAAATGTACTCTAAGAGGCATGTGTCCTACAGGCAAGAAGAGAAAGCCCATCCCTGCAGAGCAAGGAAATATAAAGCAGTAACTTGATGTGGAAAAAGAAAATAGAGAGCAATCTGTATCATTCATACCTACTACCATTAGCTAATTTAGGAAAGATGTATCGACTTTAAATTTTTTCTTCCTACCATAGTGAGTTGAAAGGGTAATGGTCCCTCCGCCTGTTGAGAGCTCTTGTGCTGTGTAGAATCTATAACGACAAATGCGTTGTACCCCTCCAGCTATTAGAACTATGTCTAAGTAGGGTGGTACTTTTGTCAACTTTCAGAGAACTTCAGAACTTAGCTGTGATTTTGGCTGGATGCCTATATTTGACTGACCATCTGCAGTACTTAGATATAAAAGCAGACCAGTGATTTGCTCGGTGCCTTGAACTGAAAATGTTGTGCTCCAGGACTTAGAGACATGGCCCTTTCTGGAACTGGCTCCCAGGGCCCTGGCGTGTGCTGGAAGATCGCACAAGGGGTCTCTTGGACAGTTGAGAAGAAACCTCACAAGATCCTGATCTACCGTAGCTGTCCAGTGTGGGGAGGAACGGCTACCTCACCTGGGGTGGTGCCACGTGAAGACTGTGAATGGCAGGCCAGCGGGGCCTGTTACTCAGCACTGTGATGAGAAGGATGTTTGCCCACCGATCACAGACAGAGAACAGCCAGGAGCCCCGCTGCCTCCCCACAGTTGTCAGGAAGTCTATTTCAAGGCCTGACCTCAGGCACTACCTGGGGGCCCGTTTGACTTCCCTACGCCTGGACCCCTCACCTGCAAGTAAGAATGGCAATACTTACTACTCGACCTGATTCTGAGAATCAAATGAGATGCTGTGTGGCATCAAAACCACAGAGAACTGAAAAACAGGAGGTACTTAATACGTGCTAAATTCTTCCTCTGCTTTGAAAAAACAAATTGATTTGCTATCAAGAGAGGACGGCCAGAAAAATAGGACAGCATAATTTCCCATTCTCCTCTTTGAGAATGTACTCATATATGTTTATTTTTTCCCATAATAATACACAGGAAATACATTACATTTTCCAAGTGCTAGCCAAATTCTATTTAAGTTTGTTAACATACTAAATCATTGACGGACAGAGGTCGTCAGGAGGCTTTACTGCTCTCACTCAAAGTCAACATTGGGTTACCAAGATAGCTCTTTTCACTAAATGTGGTGGCATCTTGCCCAATATATTTTATGCTGTATGAAGACTTTTCACATGCCTAGTGAAAAACATTAATTTTTGGATGTTCTTTTCTCGCAATAAAAACTCCCTCTAAAACCGAAGGCAAATTTTATTTTAATGTGGAAATATATTCCAGCTTGAGAATGAATCAAAGCCACATTTTTTCCGTGGAATAAAAGCACTGTGTCATTAAGCTTTGGTGTGTTTTCACAGATGTTATTCTCCTTTTGCCTGGGCATGAGCTATCAAAATCATATTTTGCAGTTATGTGTGTGTACAGGTTGAAGCTAGAAATCAGGGAGAATATTAAGGCCACTGAAATTTCCAGCTGCCTAAATTTCTATTTTGAGTAATTTTGCCCACCTGAAAAGCAAATATTTAGAACATGTCTATGGTGAGTGGCCCTTCCGGACTCGTGATGGAACTTTTAGGGCAAAATGAACACACTGTTTCTGCTCCCTGTGCCCAGAGGGTGGGGACTAGGTAGTCCGCGCTTTAAATAGTCACAGGTTGTATTACTAACCTTTGTGTCCCTTCCTGATGATTCACGCACCTGACCTCAGCTTTGACATAGCTGACAAGTTCAATTCTTAGTAGCGTAACCTTTTAAAAATACATGTTTTTACTACTTAGAATCTCTTCCCTATAAAGTGCATGGCAGTAAGTGTCAACTTCTCCCTGTCTTATAAATGGAAACAAATGATCTTGTTGTCTTAAAAAAACAAAACGATACAGGGATGTGTCACCCTGATGCTGCAGTCCTGGCCTACACCATCTTTGCTGAGTGTGTACATCAGAGTAAGTCTATACGAAGCACGGATGTACATGTTTTAATAGAAATCTGTCCCAAAGGATTTTTGTAAGTTTTCTATCATTGGTTGGTGTATGTGGCCCAAGATAGAAATGGAAAAGAAAAACACAATGGAGAGAGCCTGAGACGGGGTAATGATGATGACAGCTATGGTACAGAAACATGAGGATGTATAGCCAGAACCAAGGGTGACCACTGTCCCCGTCTGCCTGGGACTGAAGGGTGTCCTGAACCAGGGCTCTCGGTGCCGACACCAGGAGCGGGTTCAGACCCACACTCCACCTTTTATTAGACTCGAAGAAGTTGGCAAACCAACTTCTCAGAGCCTCAGTTGTCTGAGTTGGGTAAAGAGGATAATATAACTGCCCCCTAGGTTTTAGAGATTAGAGATGACCCGCACAAAGAGAATGGACTGGAACATCGTGGGCCCTCCGGATGCATCAGCCTCCTGCAGTGCATTTTATACACACTCTCCATCAATCCCCATGACGATCCAGCCAGGTAGGGAGCCGGATCATTATCATCCCTTCTCTAGGCAGAATGACCTCGGGCCCAGAGGGGCTGGGACTCCCGGCTCCCACCGCTGGTGACTGGCTGATCGCTGCCCTGAGCCAAACCCTGGCCAGCTCTCACCAGCTGTGCCATCTGCATCAGTAAAGAATAAGGGCTGTTCTCATCATTACCTTCAGATAAAAATACAAAAGACTGGTCTTGCTCTCCTCGTCTCCACATCCCTCCTCCCACAGAGCAGTGACGCCAAAGCACTAAACTTGGGTCCCCAGCCTCAGAGAGCAGCTGCCTTTGGGGTCCTGTTGAAAGTTCTGTAGATTCTGCCACTGTTTTCCAGGCCAGGTTTGAGTTTGGGTGGACAGGTCCCAAAGGAGAAGACAGCCGTCTGCTCCCAGGCCTCCTCCGAGCCCACTGACTCGGCCCCCACCATCATTCCTAAGCACGCTGCTGCTTGCACGTCATGATGACGCCCTGAACTACGCAGAGTGTGGGATGCCCCGCCATGATTTATTTTTGGATTTCAAGGAGCTAGACTTTCCCTTCTTTAACTATTCAAAAGTAATGGAAACCAGCACAATGCTTCCTGCCACATCGCTGTAGCCAGTAGACTTGGGAGTTCGGGCCCACGAACATCTTCCACCCTCGGTCTTCCAGGGTCATTTGCTCTTTCTTCAGCGAATCTCTTTGGGCTCTTGCTCATCGGTCACATCTTCAATCGATTGTGTGGTGTGAACACTTAGCCCTCGAGTCATCCTGCAGCCGTGGTCTGCCCAACTGTGCAAAACAATCTATTACATAGAATTCTGTTACTTTATTACATAGAATTCTGTTACTTTAAGAAGTCAAAGGCCTGCAATTCTCTTGGCATTTTTTCACGCAGTTAATGTTGTCAGGGCTCTGGGCATTGTTGAGTGTGAGCTTCCCTGATAGTTCAAGCCAAACTCTACTTGCCTTTCCCATCACTGGCCAATTTTTAATCCATTCTCCTGTGCTGATGTAGATGTTCTTTTTGTTTTCCATTCTGACACAAACTGGAATCTTCCAGAGCCCAAAAGTAAGACAGCAAATGACTAACATTGCTTGTTTCAGTTTAGTTACTTTGTAAATATTTTTTAAATACTCAGATTTTTCTATGAGCCACTCAAATTAAATTTAGTGAGTTTATTTCCTTCACTTTCAAAAAAAAAGTTGGATAAATTTACATGACTCTTTAATATTTACATCAGAAAAAAAATACTACCACCCATTTCTTTCTTTCTCCTGACTCTATCACTGCATGTCTTTCATCAGCTTTTCAGGACCACTTGTAACCCTGGGTAATTACCATAGTACACTCATTTTTTTAAAGTTTGGTTCAGCCATTAGAGATAGACTTGAACTTAAAATATCTGCTAGGTATCTCCCACTGATTTTGAAATTTCTCCCAGGTTTATAAAAATTAATTAGGTTAGTTTTGCTCCTATGAGAGACAACATCAATGAGAACGTTGGTTTATCCTGGATTTGTATTTTAGGGAAAAATCACTTGTATTGGATTGCCCCCACCCCCAATATAATCAAAAAGCCAAGGCAAAATAAGCAAACCAACAAAAAAGCATCACACTTTGTTCAAAGGCCCTTTAAAAATATGTAATAATGACCCAGTTAACTCTCTGCCATTTATTTGACTATTTTCATATTGAGAAAATAGAATTGTCGAAGCTAGCAAAAAAGGGACCTATGAAACCAATATAGTATATTAGATTGTATTGTATTCATGAAAGTACATGCACTTTATTATTAGGCAATTCTGTCAGGCACAAATCATTAACTTTTTTTTTTTTAAGATCCCCATTTTATTTATTTATTTATTTTTATTAGTTATCTATTTTATACACATCAGTGTGTACATGTCAAGCCCAATCTTCCAATTCATCCCACCACCTGCCCCCCTCTTTCCCCCCTTGATGTCCATATGTCTGTTCTCTACATCTGTGTCTCTATTTCTGCCTTACAAACTGGTTCATCTGTACCATTTTTCTAGATTCCACATATATGCATTAATATATGATATTTGTTTTTCTCTTTCTTACTTCACTCTGTATGACAGTCTCTAGGTCCATCCACGTCTCTACAAATGACCCAATTTTGTTCCTTTTTATGGCTGAGTAATATTCCATTGTATATATGTACCACATCTTCTTTATCCATTTTTCTGTTGATGGGCATTTAGGTTGCTTCCATGATCTGGCTATTGTAAATAGTGCTGCAATGAACACTGGGGTGCATCTGTCTTTTTGGGTATATGCCCAGTAGTGGGATTGCTGAGTCATATGGTAATTCTATTTTTAGTTTTTTAAGGAACCTCCATACTGTTCTCCATAGTGGCTGTATCAATTTACATTCCCACCAACAGTGCAGGAGAGTTCCCTTTTCTCCACACCCTCTCCAGCATTTGTTGTCTGTAGATTTTCTGATGATGGCCATTCTAACTGGTGTGAGGTGATACCTCACTGTAGTTTTGTTTTGCATTTCTCTAATAATTAGTGATGTTGAGCAGCTTTTCATGTGCCTCTTGGCCATCTGTATGTCTTCTCTGGAGAAATGTCTATTTAGGTCTTTTGCCCATTTTTTGATTGGGTTATTTGTTTTTTTAATATTGAGCTGCATGAGCTGTTTATATATTTTGGGGATTAATCCTTTGTCGGTTGCTTCATTTGCAAATATTTTCTCCCATTCTGAGGGTTGTCTTTTTGTCTTGTTTATGGTTTCCTTTGCTGTGCAAAAGCTTTTAAGTTTCATTATGTCCCATTTGTTTATTTTTATTTCCATTTCATTAGGAGGTGGGTCAAAAGGATCTTACTGTGATTTAGGTCATAGAATGTTCTACCTATGTTTTCCTCTAAGCGTTTTATAGTGTCTGGCCTTACATTTAGGTCTTTAATCCATTTTGAGTTTATTTTTTGTTTATGGTGTTAGGAAGTGTTCTAATTTCATTCTTTTACATGTAGCTGTCCAGTTTTCCCAGCACCTCTTTTTGAAGAGACTGTATTTTCTCCATTGTATATTCTTGCCTCCTTTATCAAAGATAAGGTGACCGTATGTGCGTGAGTTTATCTCTGGGTTTTCTATCTTTTTCCATTGATCTATATTTCTGTTTTTGTGCCAGTATCATACTGTCTTGATTACCGTAGCTTTGTAGTATAGTCTGAAGTCAGGGAGCCTGGTTCCTCCATTTCTGTTTTTCTTTCTCAAGATTGCTTTGGCTATTTGGGGTCCTTTATGTTTCCTACAAATTGTGAACTTTTTTGTTCTAGTTCTGTGAAAAATGCCATTGGTAGTTTGATCAGGATTGCATTGAATCTGTAGATTGCTTTGGGTAGTATAGTCATTTTCACAATGTTTGTTCTTCCTATCCAAGAACATAGTATATCTCTCCATCTGTTTGTATCATCTTTAATTTCTTTCATTGGTGTCTTATAGTTTTCTGCATACAGGTCTTTTGTCTCCTTACGTAGGTTTATTCTTAGGTATTTTATTCTTTTTGTTGCAGTGCTAAATGGGAGTGTTTCCTTAAATTCTCTTTCAGATTTTTCATCATTAGTGTATAGTAATGCCAGAGATTTCTGTGCATTAATTTTGTTTCCTGCTACTCTACCAAATTCATTGATTAGCTCTAGTAGTTTTCTGGTAGCATCTTTGGGTTCTGTATGTATAGTATCATGTCATCTGCAAACAGTGACAATTTTACTTCTTCTTTTCCAATTTGGATTCCTTTTATTTCTTTTTCTTCTCTGATTGCTGTGGCTAAAACTTCCAAAACTATGTTGAATTAGAGTAGTGGGAGTGGACAACCTTGTCTTGTTCCTGATCTTAGAGGAAATGGTTTCAGTTTTTCACCATTGAGAACGATGTTGGCGCTGGGTTTGTCATATATGGCCTTTATTATGTTGAGTTAGGTTCCCTCTATGCCTACTTTCTGGAGAGTGTTTATCATAAATGGGTGTTGAATTTTGTCAAAAGGTTTTTCTGCATCTATTGAGATGATCATATGGTTTTTATCCTTCAATTTGTTAATATGGTGTATCACATTGATTGATTTGAATATGTTGAAGAAACCTTGCATTCCTGGGATAAACCCCACTTGATCATGGTGTATGATCCTTTTAATGTGCTGTTGGATTCTGTTTGCTAGTATTTTGTGGAGGAGTTTTGCATCTGTGTTCATGAGAGATATTGCCCTGTAGTTTTCTTTTTTTGAGACATATTTGTCTGGATTTGGTATCAGGGTGATGTTGGCCTCATAGGATGAGTTTGGGAATGTTCCTCCCTCTGCCATATTTTGGAAGAGTTTGAGAAGGAAAGGTGTTAGCTCTTCTGTAAATGTTTGATAGAATTTGTCTATGAAGCCATCTGGTCCTGGGCTTTTGTTTGTTGAACGATTTTTAATCACAGTTTCAATTTCAGTGCTTGTGATTGGTTTGTTTATATTTTCTATTTCTTCCTGGTTCAGTCTTGGAAGATTGTGCTTTTCTAAGAATTTGTTCATTTCTTCCAGGTTGTCCATTTTATTGGCATATAGTTGCTTGTAGTAATCTCTCATGATCCTTTGTACTTCTGCAGTGTCAGTTGTTACTTCTCCTTTTTCATTTCTAATTCTGTTGATTTGAGTGTTCTCCCTTTTTTTCTTGTTGAGTCTGGCTAATGGTTTATCAATTTTGTTTATCTTCTCAAAGAACCACCAGCTTTTATTTTTATTGATCTTTGCTATCCTTTCCTTCATTTCTTTTTCATTTTTTTCTGATCTGATCTTTATGATTTCTTTCCTTCTGCTAACTTGGGTTGTTTTTTTTTTGTTCTTCTTCCTCTAATTGCTTTAGGTGTAAGGTTAGGTTGTTTATTAGAGGTTTTTCTTGTTTCTTGAGGTAGGATTGTATTGCCATAAAATTCCCTCTTAGAACTGCTTTTGCTGCATCCCATAGGTTTTGGGTCGTCTTGTTTTCATTGTCATTTGTTTCTAGGTATTTTTTTATTTCCTCTTTGATTTCTTCAGTGATCTCTTGGTTATTTAGTAGTGTATTGTTTAGCCTCCATGTATTTGTATTTTTTACAGTTTTTTTTCCTGTAATTGATATGTAGTCTCATAGCATTGTAGTCGGAAAAGATACTTGATATGATTTCAATTTTCTTAAATTTACCAAGGCTTAATTTGGTCTATCCTGGAGAATGTTCCATGTGCACTTGAGAAGAAAGTGTATTCTGTTGTTTTTGGATGGTATGTCCTATAAATATCAATTAAGTTCATCTTGTTTAATGTGTCATTTAAAGCTTGTGTTTCCTTATTCATTTTCATTTTGGATGATCTGTCCCTTGGTGAAAGTGGGGTGTTAAAGTCCCCTACTATGATTGTATTACTGTCGATTTCCCCTTTTATGGCTGTTAGCATTTGCCTTATGTATTGAAGTGCTCCTATGTTGCGTGCATAAATATTTACAATTGTTATATCTTCTTCTTGGGTTGATCCCTTGATCATTATGTAGTGTCCATCTTTGTCTCTTGTAGTAGTCTTTATTTTAAAGTCTATTTTTTCTGATATGAGACTTGCTACTCCAGCTTTCTTTTGATTTCCATTTGCATGGAATATCTTCTTCCATCCCCTCACTTTCAGTCTGTATGTGTCCCTAGGTCTGAAGTGGATCTCTTGTAGACAGCATATATATGGGTCTTGTTTTTGTATCCATTCAGCCAGTCTATATCTTTTGGTTGGAGCATTTAATTCATTGACATTTAAGGTAGTTATCAATATATATGTTATCAATATATATATATCAATTATCAATATATATATATATCAGTTATCAATATATATATTGATAACTATATTGAAACTATATTGATAACTATATTGATATGAAACTATATTGAAACTATATTGATAACTATATTGAAAAATATATATATATTTTATATATATATATTTTATATATATATATATCAAAACTATATTGATAACTATATTGAAATATATATATATTGATAACTGATATATATATATCAGTTATCTATATATATATAGTTATCAATATATATATATTACCATCTTCTTAATTGTTTTGGTTTTGTTATTCTTGGTCTTTTCCTTCTCTTGTGTTTCCTGCCTAGAGAAGTTCCTTTAGCATTTGTTGTAAAGCTGGTTTGGTGGTGCTGAATTCTCTTAACCGTTGCTTATCTGTAAAGGTTTTAATTTCTCCATCAAATCTGAATGAGATTGTTGCTGGGTAGAGTAATCTTGGTTGTAGGTTTTTCCCTTTCATCACTTTAAATATGTCCTGCCACTCCCTTCTGGCTTGCAGAGTTTCTGCTGAAAAATCAGCTGTTAACCTCATGGGGATTCCCTTATATGTTATTTGTTGCTTTTCCCTTGCTGTTTTGCATATTTTTTCTTTGTATTTAATTTTTGATTGCTTGATTCATATGTGTCTTGGCGTGTTTCTCTTTGGGTTTATCCTGTATGGGACTCTCTGTGCTTCCTGGACTTGATGACTATTTCTTTTCCCACGTTAGAGAAGTTTTTGACTATAATCTCTTCAAATATTTTCTCAGACCCTTTCTTTTTCTCTTCCTCTTCTGGGACTCCTATAATTCGAATGTTGCTGCGTTTAATGTTGTCCCAGAGGTCTCTGAGACTGTCCTCTGTTCTTTTCATTCTTTTTTCTTTATTTTGCTCCCTGGCAGTTATTTCCACCATTTTTATCATCCAGCTCACTTATCCATTCTTCTGCCTCAGTTATTCTGTTATTTATTCCTTCTAGAGTGTTTTTAAGTTCAGTAATTGCATTGTTCATCACTTTTTGTATGCTCTTTAGTTCTTCTAGATCCTTGTTAAATATTTCTTGTATTTGCTCTATTCTGTTTCTGAGATTTTGGATCACCTTTACTATCATTAGTCTGAATTCTTTTTTAGGTAGGTTGCCTATTTGATATTCATTTATTTGGTCTTGTAGGTTTTTACCTTGCTCCTTCATCTGCAACATATTTTTTTGTCATTTCATTTTTTTTTTTTTTTTGATGGTTGGTGCTGTATTCCTGTCTTACTGGTTGTTTGGCCTGAGATGTCCAGCACTGGAGTGTGCAGGCACTTGGATAGA
>NC_139142.1:178769085-179199438 GCF_964270905.1 Leucopleurus acutus
CCGTGGAAGGCTGTGTTCATGCTGCTTTAAAGCCTAGGAGTGGGCTTCTGAGCCTGAAGAGTGCCTGTCTCATTGGGACACGACAGCTGCTCACACAGGTTGGAGGGTGGGCATCTGCCCTGGAGGAGGGGGCAGGTGGCAGAGAGAGAATTGAGGAAAGTTGCAGGAAGGGACATTTGTCTGTCTGGCCCGCAGCCCGTCTAATAATAGAATGACTAGGCTGAAGCCACAGGTTCAAGCTGAGGCTTTGCGGGAGGGCCGTCAGATTTCTAGACTGGGGTTTCTAGATGCGGTGTGGAAATAGCCTAGGGAGCATGCAGGGTGTGGAGGGCGGGGAGGTAAGCTTTTCCAGCAGCAGAAGAAGGCGCCAGGTGCGGGCGGTGGAGCGGCTGGGAGCCTGACCCTCTCTCCTGGCTCCACCTTCGCCTCCCAGCTAAAATCATCCTTTAGCCGGGAGATTGTTTAGCTAAACACTGGGGTTCTGCTGCTAAGGATGATGGGAAGAGTGGCTACTGGGGTGAGTGATGGCTAATTTTATGTGTCAACCTGACTGGGCCAAGGGGTGCCCAGGTAGCTGGTAAAACATGATTTCTGGGTGTGTGTGCGTGGATGTTTCTGGAGAGACTGCCTCTGATTCAGTGGACTGAGTAAAGCATATGGTCCTCCCCAAAGCGGTGTGCACCATCCTGTCTGGTGAGGGCCTGGATGGAACAGAAGCATGGAGGAAGGGCGAACTCGCTCTCTCGGCATGAGTTGGGGTGTCCATCCTCTTCTGTCCTTGGACATCGGACCTCGGAGCTCCTGGTTATCAGGCCTTCAGATTCTGAGTGAATCCCACCTGATTTCCTGGGTCTCCAGCCTGCAGACGGCAGATAGTGGGACCTCTTAGCCTCCGAAACCATATAATGAGTTTCCTTTTGTACATACATACATATTTCTCAGGAGAACCCTGACTATTACAGGAAGTAATGGAACCTCCCAGCTATGTGATGGATTTCACTGAGCAGGGTGGAGTGGGGGAAGGAATTGGGGAACCTGTTTTCTAGCTTAGATGCCACCACCTGACTGAGAGTTCAGGGAGAGGTGCAGGTTCTGGAGAAAGCTGAAGGCTCGCTTTGCACAGAGCTCTTGGCTACAAAATCATGATCCCACTGTGTGCCAGGGCTCTGCTGTGCACTCTTCTTACGAAAACCCCATTGTATATAGGTGGGCATTGTCCCCAATGCATTGTTGAGCAAAGCCACTCTGGTACAGCAGGTCACACCCGCCTGCTGTGAAATGAACACGATGTGAAATGATTTTGTTCAGTCTCCTCCCCTCTCCTCCTTCCCCACACCTTGTGTTGTTGATGACGAGGGGCCTGGGTTAAGGAGCAAAGTGGGGGAAGGCTGCCAGTCGGCAGGTGCAGACCGGGCTGTGGATGCAGAGGTCTGGGCTGACCGTGTCTTTTCTGTTTTTCTCCGGTCTCTCGAATTTGTTTTTTCCTGGTCTTTCTAGCATCCTCTTCCCCTCTGTCTTGTTAACCACCCTGTCCTAACTTGAACAGGTTTAATATCTTCATGTTTCAGATCACTCTCTGTCTTCCCTCATCCGCTGTCTTTTTTTTTTTAATTGAGGTGAAATTCATATAACATAAAATGAACCATTTTAAAGCACACAATTCAGTGGTATTTAGTACAGTCACAGCGCTGTGCAACCCTTGCCTCTCTCCAATTCCAAAACGTGTTCATCACTTGGAAAGGAAGCCCCACCCCCAGTGAGCAAACACCCCTGTTCTCAGCGGCCCCTGGCAAGCACTAATCTGCCTTCTGTCTGTATAGATTTACCTATTCCGGATATTTCCCATTGATGGAATCACACAGTACAGAACCTTTTGTGTCTGGTTTCTTTCGCCTTGCATAATTGTATTAGTTTGCTCCGGCTGCCATGACAAATACCACAGACTGGATGGCTTACACAACAGACACTTATTTTCTCATGGTTCTGGAGGCTGGAAGTCGAAGATGAGGTTGGGTTTCTCTCTCCTTGGCTTGCAGATGCCTGGCTTTTTGCTGTGTCCTCACAGGACCTTTCCTCTGTGGGCATACACACCTGGTATGTCCAAATTCCTCTTCTTTTTTTTTTTTTTTTTTGGCCATGCCACACGGCTTGTGGGATTTTAGTTCCCTGACCTGGGATTGAACCCGGGCCCTCGTCAGTGAGAGCACGGAGTCCTAACCACTGGACCCCAAGGAATTTCCAAATTCCTCTTCTTATAGAGACACTAGTCAGATTGGATGAGGGTCCATGCTAATGGCCCCATTCAACTTAATCACTTCTTTAAAAACTGTATGTCCAAATACAGTCTCATGCTGAGGTACTAGGGGTTAGGCCTTCAGCATATGAGTTCTAGGGGAACACAACTCAGTCCACACCCGTAATGTCTTCAAGGTTTATCCATGTTGCAGTGTGTTTCAATACCTCCTTCCTTTTCTTTTTAAATTTTTTAAATATTTATTTATTTATTTTTGGCTGCATTGGGTCTTCGTTGCTGCGTGCAGGCTTTCTCTAGTTACGGTGAGCGCGGGCTACTCTTCGTTGTGGTGCGTGGGCTTCTCATTGTGGTGGCTTCTCTTGTTGCGGAGCACAGACTCTAGGCGCACGGATTTCAGTAGTTGTGGCTCACGGGCTCTACAGCGCAGGCTCAGTAGTTGTGGCACATGGGCTTAGCTGCTCTGCGGCATGTGGGATCTTCCTACACCAGGGCTCGAACCTGTGTCCCCTGCATTGGCAGGCGGATTCTTAACCACTGCGCCGCCATGGAAGTCCCCCTCCTTCCTTTTCATGACTGAATAATATTCCACTGTATGCATGGACCACATTTTGTCTTTCCATTCATCTCTTGATGGACACTTGGGCTTTTGGTTCTTGCGAAAAATGCTGCTACGCCCACTGCCTTTTTACATAAAGGAGTTACTGGCACTGGGGGATGGGTGGCAGAGGAGGGCCAGGTAGTATGTGTCCACTGTCCCCAGGGAGCTAAGTGTCTGGGTGCAGATTCAAAGTCCAGCCTTCTGTGTCAGGGCAGCGCTGGCCCTCCTAAAGCTGGTAACAGGTATTTGACAGGCAGCCGTGTTGTGAGCTTGCCTTGGGGCAGTGAAGAGCTGCTGGCTTGTTTGAGTCTTTAGTGGATGTAATCACTGTCCAGCTGTTTGCACACTCTCCCTGGCATCTGTCTGGCCTCTTTATCCACCGTGACTAATGGCTGAGTGATAGCTTTCTTACTGATAAGGAAACAGCAAGAACTATCAAAAAGAATAACTCCAGAGTTGTCCAACTTATCCTCAGTTTATCTAGTGATGTACTCTGAAGATCTTTCACCTACTGAAAGTCATGCAGCCCTTTTCTCATGGCAGAGGTGGGTTTTTGCCTGTTTCTTTGCCATCTGTGATTTGGGAGAGAGGGTCGTGCAGGTCCTAGAAGACTCTCGGACAGGGGACGTCCGAAGTGGCTTAGTAGCTGCCATGGTTTTCCCTGCTCCACAGTGAGTTTACCCAGAGCTGCTACATCAGTTCATCTGGGTCTTTCTTCACTTCTGGATTGTTTCTTCGATCTCTGTTTTGTGTTTGTGTCTATAAAATATTGTCACTGGGAAACTTTTCTGACAAGAAACAAAGCCACAAGTGTTCTAGGGCATATATCCTTGCTCACAATGAAAACAAACCAGGTTGGTGTCAGAGAGGAACGGGTGGCCAGCCTTGTCTGTGTGGGGTCCCTGTGCCCCAGTGTCTAGTCCTCAGATTTTCTTCTTTAGAAGCTGGATTTTAGCAGCGCAGCCAGAGATGGTCAAGCCTAGGGAGACCAAGTCACAAACCAAAGTGGTGAGAGAATGGTAGTTAAACTAGATTGCCCACTTGGTACGTTTCTAGGAGGATCGTGGCTGCTGGTCAGAATAGAACATTCAGGTCTGCTCGCCAGTGGGCTGTCTGTGAGGGCAGGTAAGCGGGAGCTAGAGGGATTCTGTGCCTGGCGGGGCAGAGAAAAGAGCATGTGGGTTCCTGTCAGGGCTGCTCCCAGAGCTATGTATCAGAAATGGATACATAGTTTCTCAGCAAAGTACCCATTAATTTATTCTCACTGCACAGGGCAACTTTTTCAGGATCTGAGGGCCCTTTACCACAACGTATAGTGTGGTTACGGATCCCAACATCCAGTTATGGGTTCCAGCACCCTGATCTTTTTCTACCCCACCCCCGCCTCTTGTTTTAAAGCCTTGGAGAGGAATTTTCCAGAATAAAGGTTTCTGGCCTAGACTCCTCTTCTAGTTTCATAGGATACATGCTCTCTGGGGGAGGAGTGGAAGAGAAACTGTCTCCACACAGGGGCCTGTCTCTTGAGCTCCCCTTGACCCCATCTTCCTTACAAACCCAGAGTGGAGATCCTGGAGCTAACGGTTATTTCAGGATCCCAAGACCATTACCTGCTTATTATAACCTGTTCTTAGCACCGTAACCAGAGGCCAGTCTTTTTTTTTTTTTTTTTTTGCCACTGTGGCATGTAGGATCTTAGTTCCCCGACCAGGGATCGAACCCGTGCCCCCTGCATTGCGAGCGCGGAGTCTTAACCACTGGACCACCAGGGAAAGTCCCCAGAGGCCAGTCTTTAACCAAACATGCATTCTGTCAAGCAGTGTTGACGGATACATGCCACCAGCCCGGCTCTGTTCTAGGCCCCTCGGGATGGAAACAGCTGTGAAAGCGAGGAAGGCCCCTCCCGCCCTCTTGCTCACCCTTCTCAGTGCCCTTTCGGGGACTTCCTCTTTCTCAGAACAGGAGTCAGTCGTCCTGAGGGTCCACAAGGTGCCCCCTGACTGCCCCTCCCCCTCCTCACCCTCCAGTCCTCTCTGTGCCACCCACCCGGCTCTTCCCTGAATCCAGATCCCACCCCAGCGCCTCTGTCCGTGTTGTGTCTCCACTTGGACGCCTCGTACTCCAGATACCTGGAAGGGCGACCGAACATGCAGGATACAAAATGGAACGTGGACCATCTCGCCAGCTTGTTACAGCACGTGTTGAAGGGACAGCATCTGGGCTGTGTGAGGCCAACTAGTATCTAGTGCTGCTGGTAGCTTCTCCTGTTTCTTCGCACAACTGGAAAATCTTAAGCCAAGGTTGCCGCTCCTATGCGCCGGTGCTGCGCTGCAGCTACGGTGATGTCGTGCTGTTGACAGCCTGGCCGTAAAGATGTATTATCAGCAATAGAAATTTGAAGCTTATCGAAGAATTTGAATAGTGTCCGAGAAATAAGATCTTTCTTTTCTTCTTTCCCTTTGCTAATCAATTAGGACATCTTTTGTGTGTGTGTGTGTGGTACGCGGGCCTCTCACTGTTGTGGCCTCTCCCGTTGCGGAGCACAGGCTCCGGACGCGCAGGCTCAGCGGCCATGGCTCACGGGCCCAGCCGCTCCGCGGCATGTGGGATCTTCCCGGACCGGGGCACTAACCCGTGTTCCCTGCATCGGCAGGCGGACTCTCAACCACTGCGCCACCAGGGAAGCCCAATTAGGACATCTTAAAACCTTTGAGAAGTACACAGAAAGCCCAAGGCCTCCTCTACCTCTTTAAAAACAATTTTTAAAGCTGACTCAGTTTTATTTCATAAAATAGTAATTTCTTTTTAAATTGGCTCAGCCGCGGTGTCGACCATGAGCTTTTTCTGCATCAGTAGGGGAGGCTGTCCCAGTATGAGGGCTGGGACTCTTTGGGAGGCTGTCTCTCTGTCTTCATATGCTAAGTAGCACTTTACATTGTAGGTTCATTTGAAAGTTTTTAGTTATTAATCTTCATAATCGTTTCTTAAGACGATTCTTATTTCCTCATTATATCCAAATACTAAGTAATTTAAACATTGTCATAGAAACCACTCGGATCCAAAGTATTATTGTTGACTTTGTTATTGAGAAGAAGACTGAATGTTCTAGTTGGAAAGTAATTTAATTGCGTGACACTTGAAAGGGTACCAGCCTAGCCGGAGGTCTTGTTTTTTATTCCTTTGCTTATTGGCTGTGTGATCACAGGGAAGTAATGTAATATTTCTGAGCCTCAGTTTCATTAACTCCAAGGGAAAAAGGTAGGGGCGCACGCGCGTGTGTGTGTCTGTGTGTGTTTGTGTGTTAGGGACACTGTGAAATTCAAAAATGAATTCATAATTCTGACAAGGACCACATCTCACTTGACTCTGGAGACCCCTGGACAGTTGCTTTCGGTGAATACTTGTTTAATGTGGGAAGAAATGAGAGATACTGACTTTTAGTTCCATGTTTGCTCTTGGGTTTAGCAGAGAAACGCTGAAGGACAATGAAATGGATATGAAATTCCCCGCGGATCTGCCCCAATTACATGCAAACTTTCCTTATTCTCTCAACCTGGACTTTATCCTGAGCCTGCATTGGGCATAATCTTACCCAACACCTCTCTCTTAGTTCCCTACTTGTATTCTAATTCGTGTACATTTCCCCCTCTGGTCTTCAATTGCAAGCTCTTGGGCGTGGGAGATCTCTCTTTGTCATACTCGGAGTGAGATGGAGCCCGGAACACTTTGATGACAGCTGTTCGATCACCTGCTCTTCCTGGCTGGACCCGAGATTGTTGTGGTTCCGGTGCAGCCTGTTCTGTGTAGTGTCTGACACGCAGCTACTGCTTGTGAGCATCTATTAAATGTGCCAGAAGATGGACAGTGGGCAGCTCATCTCTGTGGCTCCCCTTCCCTCCGGGAAAGACAGGCTCAGCATAGCCGTCTGGAGTCCTCAGCTGAAGTCTGCATGTGTCTTCTCTTTATTTTGTGTTGTGCCTGCAAGTTGGTGACAACAAAGACTACAAACCCACCGATATTCTCCCGACGATGTGTGCAAAGCCCAGAAATCGAGTCGTCCCCCCACCCCAAGTAAAACACAGGTTAAACTTGATTCCATGTTTCCACAGGTGCAGGATTTGTGCAAATCATGTTTGTATATTTGTGTCATTTGCAAGAAGCAAAGGTGTTAGGAACACGTGCAAATCACTACAGAGTTCTTGGCTACCTTTCCGTCAGTTCCCTTCTCCCTCAATGCCTGGATCTATACCATCTATGCTTTTCTTCTTTTTTTTCTCTGGAATTTGAGCAAACTGAGCTATCACTGATTTAATATTTGGGGAGTTTTAAAAAAACTTTTTGAAATTTTGAAATACAAGAAGTTACAAAATAGTACATAGAGTCCCATGAACCCTTCACCCAGCTTCCTTTAATGGTGACATCTTATATGACTGCAGTAAAATAGCAAAACCAGGAAATTGACGTTGGTACAAGACTGTTAACTAGGCTACAGGATATCTGCGTTTTTAAAAGCACACAGATTCTGAAGTCATAAAGTAATACTTTTAAACACAAATAACATATGTCTTCATATAGGGTGAGGAGGTTGACAGGGAGTGTAAAATGCTCTCAAAGCAGGAGCCTGGTGTGATGCTAGGTGTGAAACACCCAGGGGCAGTTTTAATAGCGTGGTCGGTCCCAAGGTCAGGGCGTACACTCAGAAGAGGAAAGGGCTGCAGGAAGTGGAGGACCGCGGACTGGGCAGAAGGAAAGGAAACTTGCTGGTTCAGTAGGACTTCAGTTGTGACGATTCACCCAGAGCCAGGTCGTGGCCACGTTTAACTGTCCTGATACTCTCGTAACGAGATGGGTAAGTCCCCTCATTTGGAGAAAAGTGTACATGACATTTGTAGAAGAGGAATGATTTTTTAAAAATAGACTTTATTTTTTAGGACAGTTTTAGGTTCACAGCAAAATTGAGAGGAAAATATAGAGATTTCCCATGTACCCCCTGCCCCTACTCATGCACAGCCTCCCCGGTTATCAATGTCACTCACCAGATGGTACATTTTTACTAAGGGTGAACCTACACGGACACATCATTGTCACCCAAAGTCCATAGTTTACTGTGGGTTCACTCTTGGTGTTGTATTTTTAATGGGTTTGGACAAATGTTTAAAGACATGTATCCATCATTGTAAGATCATACAGAGCAGATTCACTGCCCTAAAAATCCTCCTATCCATCCCTCTTTCCCCCCAACCCCTGGCAACCATTCATCTTTTTACTGTAGTTGTACCTTTTCAGAATGTCATAGAGTTGGAATCATACAGTGTGTACCCGTTTCAGATTGGCTTCTTCCACTTAGGAATAGGTACTGACCGCTCTTCCATGTCTTTACCGTGGCTGGCAGCTCATTTCTTTCGGGCGCTGAATAATATCCCATTGTCTGGAGGTACCACAGGTTATTTATCGTTTCACCTACTGATAGACATCTTGGCTGCTTCCACGTTTTGGTGATTATGAATAAAGCTGCTATAAACCACTGTGTGCAAGGTTTGAACTGGGTTTTCAACCTGCCGTTGTGGCATCGTGTGGACGTCCGTGCCTGTGTTCCCATTCACATGAGTTACATTTTATTTAGGAAAAAAAAAAAATGTCGCCCTCTCCCCTGTCTTTGGATGGGCGATGAGGTAAGGTCTTATTTCAGTCTTTTATTTGGCGTCTCTCTTCACTCTCTCAGACACAGGATTGTTCGCAGGAGCAAATGATGACACTCTGTGTCTAATTAGCAACTTCTGATTGCTCACACCTGCCATGGCTTGTTCTGCCTCCTCTCACTGGACGGAAGGAGGTGGGTTCCAGCATGGTTTCAGGGTTTCAGTCTGGCTCACTGGCTTCTGATCGTGGAAATGGGGTTGCTTTTGGCTGAATTTACAGCAGCATGGGGGAGCAGGGGTGAGGGTTAGACGCCTTTGGCCGGCAGAGGGAACTGAGAAGAGAGAGGTCGTGGAGAAAACCCACCCCCATCATCCTTTCTGAGTCTGGAGCTAGTTAAGGAATTCGCTATAAATAAGCACCGCAAGAGGCACTACTGTGCAAGAAAGGGCTTTCTTTGCTCTCTCCTGCCGGACCGCTCAGCTGTTCTGGGTGAGATGGTCTGAGTCACAGTGTGCTCTGCCCCTCATCAGGACTCCACTCAGCACCCCCGGGTCAGGCTGTAGTCATCACAAGTCCCTTGGGGGCCATCTGCCCACTGTGTCAAGTAGAGGGTCCTAACTGGCTGCGTTCCTTGACCTTTGGCCTAGTTCTAACTCCTCTAATCGCTAAACTTCCCTTTACTCATTTAAAAGGATGACTGGATTATCTGGAAAATTCCTTCTAGCCTTAATAATGCCTAGGACCACGGGTGATAGACTCCCCCACCACCTGCCCCAGTACTTGGAGCTGTCCTATCTGCAAAAGCATCATCGTATTCGAGGAATTTTTACATTGTCTGCTGCCTTTCCTGAAGGACGGCGTTCTGATCGTCTGCTTGGGGGTGGGTGGGTTGGTCAAAGCCCTGGATAGTTAGATACAGATGCGGTCTTTGGCAGAACTAGGGAAAGAGGTGGACGTCTGAAACAGTAAACACTGAACCAGTACGTTCTTGGAGTTCAGATGCAGTTGGGTTGTTTGTAAACGGCATTGCAGTCAATCAGCGTCAGCTTCCAGAAGGATGCTACGCTAATGTATAGCACTTGAGGATTGCAAGGGCCACACCAGTTCTAGCTGCCCCCCCTTTATTTTAAAGTGTACATTTGTCCGAGTCCCCCACTCATTCCCAGTTTGTTTGCACTTAGATATCAGAAGTGGGAGGGGGATTGCTTGAAACTTCCATTTGCTGGCCCCCATTAGGTGTAGGAGGTGATGAGGGAGAAAATCTCTGCTCTGTAGCCAGAACGCCTGAGGCTCTAGGCGTTACCGACACCCGGGCCGGGAAGGCACCAGGTCTGGGTGTGGAGTGTGAATACTTAGCTAGAAGCTCCGAGGAATGTCAACCGCCTCGTGCCCTCAGAGCTGGACCCTGGTCGGACACATCATCCGGATGACGAGATTAAAGATGTGTCTTCACTGGTGGGGCCGCTCTCCCGCTGAGCTGAGACCCACAGTTGTTTTCAAGCTTGGACCCCCATCCCCTGCCTTGCCCTTCAGCGTGTGCAAAGAAATCGGTGGGCAAGTACAGGCACGCGGGTACACCAGGTACACTGGGTCCTCCGGGAGAGACAAGTGTGCAAGCCTGTAGGGCTGCAGCCGTCCCCACCCCGGCCCCAGCGATCTGGAGGCGGCGACTTTCCGGCGCGGGCGCCAGCGCTCCCTCGCTGCTATTTTCCTCTTTGGATCAGACCATTCTTATTTCAGGAGTGGAGTGGGACTCTCTCTGGGGCGCTATAGGGTGTCATCTCTGGCATTTGCTCCCGGTACAGAAAAACAAGTCCAAATGCAGTGCACTCGGGTTTCTGAACAGCTGCCCAAACGCCGAAACCAGACTGTCAGCAAAGCTGTGGGAGGGAGGAGAGCAGGGACTCAGGAGAGGGAGGTGGGGGTGGGAGTGGGGGGAAACCCAGGGTGGGGGCGGGGGGAGGAGGAGGTCAAGGGCACCCTTTCGGTAGGCGACGCTCGTCCCTGGGCTGGGATGCGGGGAAAGTGGGGGATTCCCGGGCTAGTAGGGTGCCTAGAGTGGGCGTCGGGGCGTGGGGAGGGGTCGGGGGTACCGCCGGGTGGGCAACACTGGGCGCTCCGCGACCCTGGGCGGGCTGGGAGGGGGATGCCTGGACGGGGGGTGTGCCTGGGGTGGAGGTCCGGCTGGGGGGTGTTTTGGGGCACCCGCCCGATGGGCGACGCTGGGCGCTCCCCGCCTCTGGGCAGGCTGGGGTGAGGGGAAGGGGGAGGCCCGGGGGGGCGGGGCAGGCGGGAGCAGCTTGACGGCCGCCAGGGAGCGGGCGCCGTCCCAGCCGAGCCATGCGGTACGTGAGCGACGTGTGGCAGCCTCTGCGCAGACTGTTCCGTGGCGGTGTGGGTTTCAGCGAGCGCCGCCTCCTTCCAATCACGGCGCAGCCCAGCGTGAGGGATACACCTCTGCAGGGCAGGGCTGCGCTGCGCACCGAGGCATCGCGTTCCAAAGTCACATACAAGCCATGCCCTGTGCAGGCGGCAGCCCCCGCTCAAAGCAGCCCAGATCTTCACGGGGCGGCCACCGACCTGACTACACGACTGCCACATGTCGCCTGCTGATGCAAAGCTGCGGGGACCGGGGATGCAGAAGGGACACATACACCAAAAACTGGCGAGGAAGAGATGCAGTAGGGCTGCGCCGGTTAAATGGCACGAGTTTTAGGGGTTTGCACAATCATGGTGACGCCTCCCAATAGTTATTCCGGGGCTTGCAGCCAAGTAATGAATTGCAGGTCGGAATAGGATCTATTTTTTTTACTCGGAGAGATGAAGGTATATCGAAAATATTGTAAACGGTGACCGTGAAAACCAAGATGCCACGTTCCATTTTGGTCCAGCCTCCGGGTCTCTCCCACTCCCTCCTCGTGCCCGACATTCCGGGACCCGGGGTTCCAGGTCTTGGGGGCTGGGTGTCGGGGGAGCAATGTTCAGCACTAGTTGGGGTTTCTAAGGAATTCAGGAAATTGGGCGTGGTGAGGACGAAAGACCAGGGAAGCCCTCTCCCCGTGGGTGGCGGGGCCCGTGGTGGGTGACTCACAGGTATTATTAGGGAGCAGCTCCGGCAAGGAGTGACCCACAGGCGCTCTCAGCATCCTCCCTCTGGCTTCCCTTTAGGGTAGCAGAGACAACACCCCCCACCCCCGCCCCCGTCCCCTCTAACCTCTCTGCAACCTTTAACCCGAAACCCGCGTCTTCACCTTGACTGTGCCTGACCCGGAGCGCGTGCTAAAAATGCAGAGTATGGGGGTCCCATTCCCAGAGAGACCGAGTCCGCAGTATGCATTAAGCATGCCAGGTGATTCGGCAGAGGGGCTTCGTGGACCACAGTGGACGGTGCTGTTTCTTTCCTCCCAGCGCAGTTGAGTTGATTATTCTGGGAGGCTGCGCAGGTCGCTTTTAGGGGATGATAGGAGGAGGCTCACGGAGTAGCACTTTCAGCCAGGGCTGGTTTAGGGCGTTATCCGGGGGACCTCAGTAGCCGGGCACGCCGGTGTCGCCGGCCTGCAGGGGGCGCCAGCAGGCTGTCTCCTGGCTGGGCCACCCTCCTTCCACGTGAAAGGGGGATGGAACACGAGGAATGCGTCCCCGCCCCGGGGCTGACGTGTGCGTCTCTGCCGGCCCGGATTCTTAAAAGCCCGGGAGGAGCGCTGGGCATCCCAGCAGAGCCAGAGAGGAGGCGAGTTGATGTGGACCGCGGCGCACTCGAGCCAGCGCACAGGGACCGCGGCTGTCACGGCGCTCCGAGCATCCCGGGGCTTCCCGAGCGGAAGAGTCCATCCCTGCGGGAGCTAAGGGTGCAGCCCCAGCCCTCCCGCTCCTCTCTGGGAGCCTCACGCCTCGGGCGAGCGTCCGTGATTTAGCACAAAGCACGTTTCCAAAAAGCCGCGCTCTCACGCACGCACCCCCTCCCCCCTTTGTTTCGGGGGTCGCCAGACCGCTCTCCTCCCCAAGTCTGAATTCTTCAGAAGGGGCGGAGGGCCGCCGAGTCTCGGCTGAGAAGATGCCCCTGGAGCTGACTCAGAGCCGGGTGCAGAAGATCTGGATCCCGGTCGACCACCGCCCCTCGTTGCCCAGATGTGAGTGCAGACGTGCGCGGGGCCGGGCTGCCGGGGAGGGCGCGCCGTGTGGACAGCGAGGCCATTGTGTGGCGGGCGCCGGCCGGGCGCTTTTGTGCCGGCTCCCCTCCTCCGGCGCGCTCGGGCGGGCCGGGCGCCGCCCTCCACGCCGTCCCCGAGGCCCGGCCCAGGCGCCCCCAGCTCCTCCCCGCCGGCCTCGGCGCGAGGCGGGGACGGCGCGGGCGCTGCGCCTACCCTGGCCGGCGTCGGGGGCGCTGTGGCCCGGCCCGCGGTCTCCGCGGAGCTCCACTCCGCTCGCGCCGGGAGCGCAGAGGGACCCGGAAACAGCGAGCGCACGGGACGGGAAGCGCGGAGCGCGGCAGAAGGTCTCCGCTTCGGGGAGGCGTGGGAAGGGACGTCTGCGTGTCCCCCGGCCCGGGCCCCGCTCCTGGGCGCCCGCCGCGCCTCCGCGGATCTCAGCCCCCTTTCTCTGTCCGTCGCTACCTCCCCTCCTCTCTCTCCCCCTCCTTCCCTCCCTCCTTTTTACCTCTTTCCATCTCGCCTTTCCCTCCTATATATGTATCTCTCAACCTCTGTATTTCCACTCCCTCTCACTCCATCTTTCTATATGTTTCTCTCTCTTTATATATCTCCTGTTTTTCTCTCCTTCTTTCTATGAATTTCTAATCTCCTCTCTCTAGTTCTGGTTTTTACCTGTCTTCTCTCTCTTTACTGCTGTCTACCTCCCTCCTCTCTTCCTTTCCGCGCTCCCACCTCTAGCTCCTGTGCTGGAGCCTACAAGAGAGTTGTCTGGAACCAAGTCTTTGTGCAGGTTTTGGGGGGGGTGTGTCTGCGGATGGGTGACTGCACAGTTGGCAACGTTTCCCACGTGCGCGCGCGTGTACACACACTCACTGAGCTCGGAATTTGCTGGCAGTTCACCTCCTCGCCCTGTCCGTCGTGGCCCATAAATGCTTTGGGAAGGTTTACCTTGGGCTCCGTCCCCAGCCAGGGAGAGAGCACCTCTTAAAAGGGTGGTGCGGGTGGTTTGAAGGCGACACTCCTCCTCCAGGGAACCCGCCCAGGAGCCTGTCAGGTGGCCAGGCTGAGACAGCCGTGTTTTGCTCCAGGTCAGGTCAGGTTGCCTGAGAGGTAAATGTGGGCTTCCAAGTGCAAACCCTCCAGGTGGTTTTTAGGCATCCACAGAGCCTGGGCACTAGGTGGCCTGCTGACCTTCTCTGCTGCCACGTTTCTCAGGGGATGGTCACCAAGGCCACGATGACAGCTCCTCCCCCCAGGCTTTGCCCAGGTGTGAATCACCCCCCCTGCCCCCCACCAACCCCGGACCTGCCCCAGGAGGTTGGGAGAGCTGGCCCTGGGGTGCTCCTAGGTCATCCTGTTGATGGGGACCTGGCCAGGTGCTCCCCACACTGGGGGCGGGGGGGGTGCTCTTCCACCAGCTTGACCCCTCTGGTCCAGCGGGCTACAGAAGCCTGAAGGACAGCTGGGCTTCTTTACAAGGTAGCCGAGGGCTGGGGGCCTTGCAGGTGTCTTGTTCCACCAGCCTTTCAGGTATGCTCTTACATAGCTCGCTGAACAGGCTGACCACGGTCTGGTTGTATTTCTGTAAAACCTATTGGTAGTGAGGAATGCCCCGCCTGAAATCCTGAGGGAGATGGCGAGATGCAGAAACAGCCGCAGCCTTTTTGACTTTTGAATAAAAGATATTGATGGAGTGCTCGGTGAACTGTAATGGGTCATACAAATATGGGTTGGTTCTCTAAACGCCTGTATGTATGCGCATACAAATGCGCACACACATTTAGTCGTTCCCTGGGGTTCACGGTGGGGTGAGAGCTGGGAGGTCCAGCCGGTGCCGGGGTGCTGAGATTGGCTGGCGTCCGCTCAGCCGCGTGATTGTGAGAGACACAAGTATGCAGCCATGCTTTTCCTCCAGGCTTCACAGACCCATCCATTAGAATCTATCAGTCTGCACGTCTCACACGCAGATGAGAGATTTGCCTGAAAATCCCTGTCGGAACAATTCACGGCTTGAGGTGGGGGGTGGGGGGGCTTGCTAAAGCTGATGGATTAAGTCTCCTGTCCCCGCCCACTCTTGGAATCCCTGCCTGTGGCTGTGGGGTTATGTTTTTTTCTTATGAAAATATCTGTACCCTGGATATTTACTGCTTACATGCCATTATTTTAAGTAGCGGTGTCTGTCACCGTTTATATAGTCACATTTGTCTCTCATCCAATAGGGAAGAGAGGGTATCCCTTCTTGGCGTCTTTCCAGATTCCCTGCCCCTCCCCCCTTCTTTCATGGCATTCGGAACCCTGGGTGGATTTTCTCCCTTCTGAACCTGTTCCCGTCTTTCTAAGTGCTGTCCTAGTTGGGGGTGTACGGCAGCCTCCTCTGAGATGTGAAAACTACAAGAGGGCAGCGGAAACACTGCTGCTGATATATAAAGAGCAGTCAAACAAGCACAGTACAAAGCCCCAGACTGATTCGTTTGGTGGTATTTCCACCTCTGAAACACATCGGTGAGGGGCCCCGTTGCTACACCTTCATGGTGGTAAGTGCTTCTTACAAAACCTGCAGCTTCCGTCAAGCGCAGACCATAACTCAGGGAGACTTACTGACTTGGTCAATCAGCTAAATGTACAAAGAAGTAAATCCTCAACGGTGAGAGCTGGCGATCCTTTCTGTTTGTCATCACAGAAAGCTGAGAGGTCTGTGTACAGGTCTGGACTTACTTATCGTTTCCCCGCTCAGAATCCAGTTTCCTCATCTCCGTAAAGTAGGTTGTGTACTGTCTGCTGAGAGAAGGTTTCATCTCAGCAGGGGCTTAGCTCCACTGATGGTTTTCCAACCTAAAGAGGGAAGGAAGGGAAGGAAACCTTCCAGAGAAATCCTGACCTTATCCTTGGGTGGCCACTATAATTTATAGAGGTGATTCTTGGCCCTGACTTCACATTAAAATCATTTAGGGGAGACTTTGGGGAAAAAATCCATGCTGGTACCCCACACCACGTGAGAATTGCTGCAGGTGGGGCCCGGGCATCCTGGTTTTAAAAAGCTTCTTAGGTTCAGCCACTGGTTGAGAACCACTGATTGAGGAAGGAGGGACTGAAGGATTGCGGGTGAGAAAGATGGAGGTGAGCTCCAGGTCTGTCCCTCACTGCCTGTGCAGGGGGACCTCCTTCACTCATGGGTCCTAGTTCCCTCGTGTCTGGGATGATGAAGCCTTAATGGCTGACGGAGGCCAACGTAGCAAGTATCTTACACATATTATCTTGTGATTAATCCTCCCGAGAACCTTTCTGAAGCATCCCTGCATTTCGCAGAAAGGGAAAACCGAGACCCTGAGAGATCAAGTAACTTGTCCACGGCCCGAGGAAGTGTCAGAGCCCGGCCTTGAACTCTGCTTGGCTCTAGACCCTCTCAGCCACCATGCTCTTGTGTTGTCAACCGATTCACTAAAATGCCCATCCCTCGCTGTCTGCGGAGAGCGTGTCGGGTTGGGAGGGCCGTTTGCTGCACAAAGGTTAGGCGCGAGTTAAAATGTGCGTGCAAAGCAATGAATGAGTTTGGCATCCACCACACAGTCCAGAAGAGCTTTGAAAAGAGATTTTGCTGAGCTGGGGTCTCTCTACCCCGCAGAGCCTCAGCCCACCTGCCTGGGGCAAGCTCACTTAGATGTTTTGTTTTGTTTTTTTTAAGATTTTTTTTTTTTTGATGTGGACCATTTTTAAAGTCTTTATTGAATTTGTTGCAACATTGCCTCTGATTTATGTTTTGGTTTTTTGGCCACGAGGCATGTGGGATCTTAGCTTCCTGACCAGGGATCAAACCCACAGGCCCTGCATCAGAAGGCGAAGTCTCCACAACTGGACCGCCAGAGAAGTCCCTAGATGTGTATTCTTAACACGGACCAAGCAGACTCTCTGGGCTGGTGTGATCTCAGGAGAGGGTTTGTGTCCAGCAGAGCACAGTCCAGGGCCAGTCACATGGACCCACTCCCCAGAGAGCCCTTCTTGGGCAGTGGCATCACCGCAGGGTCACAGCCCTTGCCGGGCAGCGGCAGGGGAGCAGGTTGCCATGGTTACTGTAGACACCCGGCCGTGGAACTTCCATGGGGCTATCCTGAGCACTGGCCCTGTCTACAGCTACAGCTTGGCCGTCAGTCTTCCATTAGTTCCCCTGAAACTCGGCACTGAAACATGACTTACTGACTCGTAGGGAAAGAGCACAAGTGATGTGGCATCTTTTTGAGGTTAACGTTTAGGAGTGCCTCTGAGTAGAAGAAAGCTTGCAGGAGGTATGGGAGCAGCGGCAAAGTGTCTTCCATTGGTTTCTTTTATTGTCTGAGCCTGCGTTGTGGTGTCCATGCCACGGGCCGGGACAGCTGTCCTGCCTGCTTGAGGCAGTGGGTTACATAGATCAGAGAGGTTAGCAGCTCAGTCAGGGAGCAGGGCTGGAATTGGAACCTGCGAATGCAGCCTCTGTCCAGGGGCTTCAGACGATTGCTTCTTTACCCCACTAACCTCTGTGTATCCCCTTACACACAAGTACTTTTTGGAAAATCTTGTGAAAATCCCTGTGCTGTTGGGGAGGAAGACGGAAAGGCAGAGCTCCAGGGAGGAAGGTATGAGAGGTGGGAGGGTTAAAAAGGTCTGCAGAGAAGAAGAAACTGAGAGTCACAGGGGAACTGAAGCAGAGGCAGGTGATTATAGGACCGTGAAAGCACTTTGAGATGTGTTGTGAGTTTAAAAAAAAGAGGGGGCAGGGATGAAGAAGAGTAAAACCCGAAGGTTTAGCCACAAGGTTTTGTGGTTTCCCTTCTGTCTTGGGGACCCCTGGGCGGAGCGGCAGCTGCAGGCACCTTTGGCCATCCCTCTGGCAGCTCTCTGAATCTCGCGCAAGAAGCCAAAGGAAGAGAGGAATCATTTCTGCTTCGCCAGACAAAGGAGGGATGGTTTGTTTGGGTTTGAGATCCAGCTTGAATTTTTGGCTTCAGATATCTACTCTGCCGTGTCTTTATGGGTTTTTTTTTTTTTCCTCCCCAAGTGTCCTACTGCCAGAGATTTGTGCATACGATTAGTGGATATAGAAGTAATCCCCGATTTGATAAATCAGTCAGCCTCTGTCTCTGTTTCCTTGGCATGAGTCCAACAAAAGTATTCCATGTATGTGCACAGCTGAGAGTGTGTGTGTGCGCGCGTGCACGTGCGCACGTCTGTCTCTGTGTGCGATGCTCTTGAGAGCAGTGGCATGTGGGGACATCAGATAAGACCAGGGGAAAACCGGTGGCTTGGGGGAAGGGTGAGCAGAATGAGGATCATTTCCAGGCGCAAGCGAGGACACTTTCACTTTCTCCTGTGTCACCTGCAGTTGCCGGAGTGACACATGGCCGACCGGGGCGTCTTTGCCCCCCTCGTGTGCTGACGCAGGGCAGGGAAATGGCCTCTGTCTTCTAGGAACCTGTTTGTTCCCGGCCGATGGCTGCTGGGGAATCCCAGCCAGGGGTTTCTGTGGCTCCCTCGTGTCTCCTGGCCTCCCGATGGCCTTTTTCCTTCTCCTCCTCGCTCTGTGTGGTGAAGGTCACCGATGGTCTAGAAACATGAAAGGAGACACAGCCCCTGTGTGCGGTGCTGGCTGCCTCTGTGGCCCCAGCCTGCAGGTCCAGGAGCAGACCCTGCAACAGCACGGCCGGTGTTTGGACACGTGACCTCAGTTTGGCCCCCAGGCCCAGCATCATGGGGCTGTGTTGGGGTGTCCAGCTTAAGAGGAGGCATCTCCTCAAGCCTGTGCTGTCAGTGGCCTGGCGGCCCTCCCTGCCTCCCATCTGCGGGTCAGGGAGCGGGCAGGCGGCTGGTCTCTGGCTCCCATGGGCAGCCCCAGACTCGAGAACACTCTCGTCACCAGGATGCCGGAGCATCTCAGGGGCAAGACGCCAGCCGAGGAAACACTGCACCTGAAATGTCCAGAACAGGGTTCTTTGGGCTGCTTTCTTCAAACCCAGTGAAAACCTCTCTCCCTGCTGTTTTGTTGAGATTCTGAGGAACGTGGGACAGTGGTTCAGCAGCAAAGTCAGGAGGGGATTTTGCAAATCCCCTTTGACTTTCAGCAAAGTCAGGCAAGACGCTCTGGGTTTCCGGGGCCCCTGCCGGGGCCCATGTGACCTGGTGGAAGCGGGGAGCAGGAAGGGGCAGGAGAGTCTCAGGGACAGATAAATTTGTGGGAGTCAGCCTCCGGGTCCCTGACCTACTTGCATTTGATAAACTCTTACTTGTGAAAATTGCCTTTTAAAAATTACTTATTTTAGGAAGGCCATGCAGACTTCGTGCATGGCGGTGCGGACATTGACAATAGGCTTCTGTCTGTAATTTGGCCGCCGCTGGGGCCCCACCCCCCAGGGCTCCTACTTGCCGCCTCGATTTACATGTTATGTTGCATCAGAAACAACCTCTCCTACTGATAACCTCATCATCACTGGTAAGCCTTACACTCCCAGGGGTGCTTTCTGCTCTGGGGTTAGTAATTTGTTCCTGGTTGGGTTTTGGGCCCTCAGGTGTCAGGCTGGGAATTTGGGGTCCCTGCCGTGTGGACCTCAAAGCAAGAGGGAGCTGTGTGACCAAGGGCTCTGGCCACCAGGGGCCCAGTCCCGCTGGATTGTAAAATGTAGGGGCTTTGAGGTGGGAATGAAAGCTGTGTTTCCGTGGAATTCTTTCTTTTCTTTTCTTTGCCGCACCGTGAGGCTTGCAGGATCTTAGCTCCCTGACCAGGGATCGAACCCTTGCCCCCCGCGTTGGGAGCACGGAGTCTTAACTGCTGGACTGCCAGGGAAGTCCCTCGTGGAATTCTTTAAAGCCTGTTGTGGGCCCCGCTGGCTGCTTTATTCATGGCCCTTTCTGTGTTGCTCTCCCCAGCCTGTGGGCCAAAGCTCACCAACTCCCCAACGGTGATCGTCATGGTGGGCCTCCCAGCCCGGGGGAAGACGTACATCTCCAAGAAGCTGACCCGCTACCTCAACTGGATTGGCGTCCCCACGAAAGGTGAGCCTGCGCCCCCAGGCCGGGGCTGTCAGGCTGAGGGCACCCTCCTGCTTGCCATGACCATCCCCCGCCCCAAAAGAGAATGGCCTTTCCCTCTCCAGCTGCTGGGACTCTCTTTGCAGGGCCGTCTGACAGGGTGCTGTCCCTGTAGTCGAGGGACACACTTTCCTTTGCGGCTGTGCCGCCCTCCACCCTGTATGCTGTGTATGGGAGGGGGAGGGTCTCTTTTCACCGGCTGCTGTCTGGTTCCCACTGCCCTGCATCCTGCCCAGCTCAGCCCTCACCTCCTCCAAGAAGCCTTCTCTGACCACCGCAGTCTGTGTGGATCTTTTCCTTTAAGTTCCCCAAGCCCTTAGTTGTGACACTCCTAAGTTGTGACCGTCATAAAGTGCTGTGTACTATTGATTATATTTTTGCGAATCTTCGCCGGTTTTCCCACCTCCACGGGGGGTGTTGAGCACGGGGACTGATTTTTTCACGTTTGCTGCCCACCCCGCCCTGTGCCCAGTGCAGTGCTTCCTACGCTAAGCGCTGGCTCAGCGCCCACTGCCCACCCTGGGCACGGGCTGCTGATCTGCAAAATGGCTGCTGTGGCCCCGGCCACACGTATGAGCCCTCACTCTCTCCATCCCCAGTGCGTTGGCGAACATCACGGCCCCGATCTTCACTAGGCCTGTGGCTGCCACCTGCTCTCAGGCTCAGGCTCCAGCCCCGGCCTGGAGAGGCCGGCCTGCAGGCTGGGCCATGGGAGGCAACCCTAGAGAAACAAGGTCCTGGGTTTGGGGGAGCTGGGCAGCCTTGCAGGCCAAGCGATACTGGCACAGGACGCAGAGCCCACTGTCTGGTTTCCGGGTCTTATCGGGATCTTATTCAAGTCATGTGCCGGCTTGCTTTTCTTTTCTGGAAAGAGCGATCCTGACCATGGGAGGCCCTTCTGGTGGTCAGCGTGGTCAGCTAAGGGACCTTTCTTTTCCATCCAGTGTTCAACGTGGGCGAGTACCGCCGGGAGGCCGTGAAGCAGTACAGCTCCTACAACTTCTTCCGCCCTGACAATGAGGAGGCCATGAAAGTCCGCAAGTGAGGCCCGGGCTGCAGTGGGCGGAGGGGGACGGGCGCTCTGTAGCACCAGGTTGGGTGAGAGAGAGGCAGCTGGTCCCCCTCCTTGTGTATCAGCAGGAGCCTCTCGGCCTCTGAGCCCCACTGATCCCGCTGTCCGACAACAACATCTCATTAGGAATGAACTAAATCATTTTCCTGGAAAATCATCTGTTTACGTGGGAAAAGGATTTTCTTTTCAGCTCCAAGTGACCAGGGAACTGAAGTGTGACAGCTGCACTTTAGAATCACTTGGGAGCTGGGCACAGCCCTGCCCAGATGGGTACAGTGGGCATTTGTGGGCAGGACCCGGGCATCCGTGTTTTGAAAGCTCCCAGGGGAATTTCAGTGTGCAGCCGGCACAAGGCCGAGTCCCAGGTGCCGCAGCCGTGTGTGCGGGGCGCCCATCGGGGGCCTCGGGCCTGACGGTCCTGCCTGCCTGAGCAGTTTAGCCGTAGGATCACAGGTCACCCTGCTCGTTGGGGTGAATTGCGGGTGCCTGCGTGTCCTCCTGCGATGGCCCGGCTCTGATGCGCCCATGCTCTTTCTGTGTGTTGCAGGCAGTGTGCGCTGGCTGCCTTGAGAGATGTCAAAAGTTACCTGACGAAGGAAGGGGGCCAAATTGCAGTAAGCCTGGAGTCTAAGCCCTGTCTCCGATCCCAGCGGGATGGTGCCCTGGGAGGGAGGGAATGTAGTCAGAGCTGCGTGGGGACACCTCCGGTGGGGACAGGTGTCTGGCCTGAGCCATGAGGGAAGCAGGGGGCAAGGGCAGCACAGGGACTCGGGGGGAAGGTGATCGTCCGGCGGACTCGGGGGCACAGGCAGCTGGACCTGGGGCGGCTGCAGCCGAGGGAGCCACTGTCCCTTCCTTGTGCTCCCTCCCCTGCGTATGGCTGTTGTTCCTTTGCTTTAAATTCTCTTCCCATCCCTCCCCTTCCATCCTTGAGTGCAGGAGGAGGCAGTGGGGGGCCTGGGAGGGTGAGGTCTCTCCTGAAGCCCCAGGAAGCGCCAGGCCTGACCTCTGGTGGTTTGGTAAACACTGTTCAACTCAAACTGGGCTCTGTTCGCTGCCCTTCTTTCTCCCTGCCAGGTTTTCGACGCCACCAATACTACTAGAGAGAGGAGACACATGATCCTTCATTTTGCCAAAGAAAATGATTTCAAGGTGAGCCTGATTTCTCGTCTCGCCTCGGAGCGCGCAGGAGCAAGGGAAGCCCCGCAGGGATTGGCTGGTTCCTGTGTCTGGAGCACCTGTGCTCCATGCTCGGGCCTTCCCCTCCCGCTGCCTGGGTTTTGCTGCCTACAGATTGGGCCTGACTGGTGGGGGCTCTTGGGGGTTACAGCGACTAGGGAGGGGGAGCATCCCTCTATTGGGGGCGGGTGCAGAGGACTCAGGACTGAGTGGCTGGTTCCTTTTTCTGTATTTGGGGATTTATGAATGGGGTCCTTTCTGCTCCAGTGTGGTAGTGACATCACAGTGATACCAAAGTTGGCCCTTTGTGTTACCACATTTGTTGTTTCTTAGCGTTTCTGTCTTGCTTCGTCCCAGGTGTTTTTCATTGAGTCTGTGTGTGATGATCCTACAGTTGTGGCCTCCAACATCATGGTAAGACCCTTTGTAGTGTGCTAATCTGAGAAAAGTGAGGGACTGGGTCGGCCCAGAGAAGCCACCCTGAGAAGGAGCTGGCTCTCCCAGCTGGTTGTTGATTTTGTCTGAGGAGGGATCGGGGGGTCAGAAGTACAGAGCGGTATTTAACTTAAAAGCACATTCTGTGACTTGGACTGGCTTTATCAAGGTCCTTTCAGATGGTTGGCAGAAAGCTGTCTTTGTGGGACATAAGAGAGAAATTGGGGAACCTCGAACAGTTTCTGTTGGTGGCAGGAGCCTGGCAGTTGGGGGGTGATGGGACTGCTTAGGGCAAAGAGCACCTCACCCTTCCGGACGGGAAAGGAGGTAGCAGGCTGGTCTCTTTTGCTCTAAAGGCCCCTGGTAGGTAAGAATGGTTGTGTATTGACAAAAGCACGTAGGACTCAGCGGACAGAAGGCAGAATTCCCAAATTTGGGAAGAATGTGGGTGGTTAAACCATCTTCCTGCTCCTCTCCCTGTACCAAGGGGAAGTTGCCTGAGTAAATTGAGGGTAATTGGCAGTTTAATTTGATTAATTCTTAAATTTTATTTGATAACAATAGCTCATAAACGGAAACGGTTACTATGAAGACTTCACCGCAGTTCCCTTTCTTATATCGTAGATAATTTCTTCTCCAGCTTAAATGCATCAGAGTAAGACGTTACCTGTAAAGAAAAGTTGGTCCGACACTTCTACAGGGAGCGCTAGAGTTTGGCCGCATACAAGTGCGCATCCTTTAAAGGGATGCTGGGAGTTAGTTAGCTTTTGGTGTTGGGCCTTTTCTCCAAGGCAGTGGGAATATTTACACGCATTTCTCAGAAATGAGTTCATATTTCAGGAAGAGCTATTGAAATGGTAGAAAATCAGTCCAGATTGGTTTCAGTGGCCCCAAAGGAAGAGGCTCAGAGTAGGAGGAAACGGAAGTTTCCATGCTCTAAACAAAGGGTTTTGCTGTATTTCTTTGGTTTGGTTCTACCATTTCCACTTGGTAGGGAAGCAGAGTGCAGCTGCAGAATCGTTTTTCCCCAGTGAGCCGTCTACACTCGCTTTGGCCAGAAACTCTGTCTCATCCTCTGTGAATCTGTGGATCTGTTTGCCCCGACCCTGTCCGTGTTCAGAGATCTCTTTCTCTGATGAAGCCTCAAAGCAACTTTGCAGTTTTTAGGCCTTTCTGTTGTGCTTTTTATGCAAAGGCTGTGCTGGAGAAAGGGGTTTGTGAACTGAGATTTTTTTTTAAATCGTGCTAAAATATACATAATATAAAAGGTACCATTTGGGCCGTTTTTAAGTGCTCAGCTCCGTGACACTCAGCACATTGACATTGCTGGGAAGCCATCCCCAGCATCCACCTCCAGAACTTTTTCATCTTCCCGGAACGTAACCGTGCACCCATGAAACTCCCCGCTGAACTCGGATTTTGCAGCGTGCCTACCTCTCTTTTACGGTTGTGGTCATTGTTGAGGACGAAAAGAGCACATGCATTAACACATCCTGGCAGTTTCCCTGAAATCTGCCAGGTTGCTCAGGCCTATTGGTCAGTTATAGGGGATGGCAGGCCCGAGGGGCGTTTCTCCTCTGTCTCTGTCCCATGAGAGCAAGCCTTGGGCAGGAGGACAGGACACGCAGTCCAGGAGGAGAAGCATCCACTGGGGACCGGTGACAAGTGCGTGCTGCCCCCACCTCGGGGCAGTGGAGGAGGAATCCTGCCTGGCACGTGGGACCAGGGCACCGCCGGCACCTCCCGGTGCACTTTTGCTTACGGACAACCTCCGCTTGGTGGGGTGAACGCTACAGGTGCTTATGGGGACTCAGCTGAATTGAAGGCTGGGTTGTCTGGTGGTGACCTGGCTCCTGGATTGATCCCGAATCAGGGCCCATTCAGAGGGGCTCATTAGAATCTGCGTGGATTTCCTGTGTTCGCCCTTCCAGGCTGAGGGGCTCTGTCTGCCCTGGGTGCTCTCCCCGTGGAAGCATGGGGTATGACTCAGCGTCCAGCCGTGTCTCTTTTCCTTTTTCTCTTAACACGCTGGGTAGGGTCGTCATCGTTCTGAGCCCATCTGTGCTTTTCCCCGTTTGCGAGCCCCAAATCCTGCTTCATTCTAAGCAGAAAGCCTTCCAGCATGATTTATCAGCTGCCTCTTTGTGGTGTTACAGGAAGTGAAAATCTCCAGCCCGGATTACAAAGACTGCAACTCAGCAGAAGCTATGGACGATTTCATGAAGAGAATTAATTGCTATGAAGCCAGCTACCAGCCCCTCGACCCCGATAAATGTGACAGGTAATTCCTAAGAGGAGACCGTCTGAGCCACCTGCTTCAGGGCTTTGAATATTATTCTTGATGTTCCCACGAAGCATCTGCTCCTGGATACTTTTATAAACTGTTTTTTTAAGTATCTTAAAGAAAACTCTTGATGACCTATTCGGTGTTGTAGACACTGTGTACAAGTGTGGAAAGGGAATATTTGAGCCCCGTCTTGCTCCTGTCCTTTGATGTTTCCCTCGCTTTCTTTTCCATCCTCTTGCTTTTCTTTCCCCGTGCTCTGGGAGGCCAGCCAGCCTCTCCAGCGCTCACTCCTCTGCGGGAATTACAGACTCAGACCCCCGGACTCTCAGAGAAGAGAGGTTCCGTCTGTGTCCCCAGGAGCTGACACTGCGGATCGGTTGGGGCTGAGTCTTGGCAGTGCGGCTTGGGCGGCGTCGGGGCCTTGCCCCGGCTGTGCTGTCCAGTGTTCTGACGCGCTGGTCGCCCTCCTGTGCAGGGACCTGTCCCTGATCAAGGTGATCGACGTGGGCCGGCGGTTCCTGGTGAACAGGGTCCAGGACCACATTCAGAGCCGCATTGTGTACTACCTGATGAACATCCACGTGCAGCCCCGCACCATCTACCTGTGCCGGCACGGGGAGAGCGAGCACAACCTCCAGGGCAAGATCGGAGGGGACTCGGGCCTGTCCAGCAGGGGCAGGAAGGTAGACGGAGTGCGGGGATGGGGCAGGAAGCCGAGGGGTGGGGCTGTGCGTCCCTGTGTGCGTCTCCGTGTGTGTGTGTCCCTGTGTCTCTGTGCCCTTGTGTGTACATGTGTACATGTGTGTGTATGTCTGTGTGTGTTCCTCTGGGTATGTATATGCACGTGTGTCTGTGTGTGTACGTATATGTGTCTGGGGAGGGTGGAGGGTCTCTTGAGCCTGTGGGGAGGGGGGTGTGTGTGTGTGTGTGTCCGAGGGGAGGGGGTACATGTGCAGTGGCTGCTCCCAGGCCCCCCTCACCAGCAGTGAGGACAGTGTGGCCGACTGCGATGTGCACGGGGACCGGCCCTGCACTGTTTCTCTGGGAGGGAGGGGCAGAGCTGGTGGTCCGGCGTGAGCCCCTCATCCCGTCCGCCGTCTCCCCCCCACCCCCAGTTCGCCAATGCCCTGAGCAAGTTTGTGGAGGAGCAGAACCTGAAGGACCTCAAGGTGTGGACCAGCCAGCTGAAGAGCACCATCCAGACGGCGGAGGCCCTGCAGCTCCCCTACGAGCAGTGGAAGGCGCTCAACGAGATTGACGCCGTGAGTCCGGGGCCGGGAGCCGCCGGGAGTCCTGAGTGCTTCCCACCTGCAGGGGCTGCGCTGGCCAGGTCGGGGCGGCCGTGGCGGGTGTTCCCTCGAGTGACCGCTGGGTGTTCCCCCCAGGGCGTCTGTGAGGAGATGACCTACGAGGAGATCAAAGACACCTACCCCGAGGAGTACGCGCTGCGCGAGCAGGACAAGTACTACTACCGCTACCCCACCGGGGAGGTGCGTGCCACCCGCTCCCTCTGCGTCTCTGGCTCGGGCCTGTGTGCGCTGGACAAGTGATGGGCAGGTGGCTGGAATGCTGCGGGCAGGGGGCTGAGCTGGTCCTTCTGAGGCTACTGTGTCTGGCGAGGCTGGGGAGGCGGGCTGCTAGGGACCTGGAGGGACCCGTTACTGGTGACTCCGGGGAGGAAGGGCCCCTGCGTCCACCCCACTACCCTGTACCAATGCTCGCCCTGGCCCGTCTGCCTTTAAGTCGAGTCTTCCCGAGTTGGACCTTGTAAACAGCTCCCAGAGAAGCACAGTTGTGTTTCCCACAAGCAGCAGGGACAGATGTCTTTCTCTAATGACGTACATGACAATTCAGGAAAGAAAAACAGTCCTGGATGGTGATTCACTGGACACAAGGGCCCCCTTGACTGTGGGCGACATGGCAGACACGTCAGCCAGTCACTTGTACTGACTCCATCGATGCTGGTGGGGGGACCCTGAGGCTGTGTGGCCCCCTCGGGCTGAGCGAGCAGCTGCTGCAGCACTGAGTGGAGAGTGCAGCTGTAGGCGGTGCTCTGGGGTCTCCGCAGGCTCAGCCTGGTGACACCCAGTGGGGGTGCTTTCCGTCTGTGGTGCTTCCTTCCGCTCAGCGTGTCACTTCCCTGGAGCCCAGGACGCTGTCCCTGGTCCTTCCCAGGCCCTTGTTCCCTGGGACCTGCTTAGTGAGAGAGGGGACTAGGGGTGGAGGGAACCTCGGTGGTCTTAAAGGTACAGGCCTACCCCTTCTTTTTCAATTTTCTTTTATTGAGATAAAATTCACATCATATAAAAGTCACCATTTTAACCAAAGTGTACCGGTCAGTGGTTTTTCTTATATTTCACAATATTGTGCAGCTATCACCACTAATTCTAGAACATTCCATCGCTCCATAAATAAACCACAGCCTTTTAGCAGTCAGTCCCAGTGCCTTCCCCCCAGCCCCCGACAACTGTGAGTCTGCGTTCTGTCTCTGGAGTTCCCTGTTCTGGACGTTTCACGTCAGCGGAATCATACACCCTGTGGTCTTTCACTCTGTATAACGTGTTCAGGGCTGTTATGCGCTGTAGTGTGTGTCAGGGCCCCGTTCCCTCACTTTCCCGGTGGAGGGTGAGGGTCAGGAAGGAGCAGTGAGAGGGCAAGGGCAGTTGGGGTGGGTCCCGCAGTGCCCGGGAGGAATGCAGCACACTGATGGTGGCGGAGGGGGGGAGGTTGACGGAGGATCCATCGTGTGGTCTCTGGTTTATAAGTGGGAGAGGGGTGGCCACGGATGCCAGGCTTCTGCTCCAACTCAGTGCCCCGTCCCTCTGCCTTGCAGTCCTACCAGGACCTGGTCCAGCGCCTGGAGCCTGTGATCATGGAGCTGGAGCGGCAGGAGAACGTGCTGGTCATCTGCCACCAGGCCGTCCTGCGCTGCCTCCTGGCCTACTTCCTGGACAAGAGCGCAGGTGCCTGGTCCTCCGATGCATCCTCTCCCGGGGGGTCAGGGGGTTGGGGAGCCAGTCACAGCCCCTGCAAAGGAGAGAGGCAGAGGAAACTGGCCTTAGAGCTGGGGTAGCCTGCTGCCAGGGGTGAGGAAAGGCTGCGTCCCCTCCCCCTCCCCCCGCCTAGCGCTTCCTTGCAGCCCCGGGAAGACACTCAAGCAGTTTGATGCTGGGTGGGCTTAATGGCTTCGAGAACCAGCCTCCCTGAAGCCCTGTGTCTCCACGTCTCAGGGGCTGTGGGTCGGGTGGGGAAGAGGCAGCCCACCTCTAAGGAGTTAACAGCCCAGAAAACTCTGACGTTACTCTTAACACTTAAATGTGGATCCTGACACCTAAATCGTTTGGGAAATTGACTCTTACTCTGGCTCGTTGTGCGAGCGTTTGCGTTTGCTTCGGTTCTGTTCTTTGTCGGGCCGCCTGCCTCGAGCACAGCAGGCCGGCGGCCGGGTTGCGGGAGTTGGGGGGGGAGGGACACCCTGCCCAGTGAGGCCTCTGCAGGTGGTCCCCACGTGGCAGAAGCTCTCACTGAGGCCTGGGGATGTCCCCCCTCAAGTCTCCAGTCTCACCGTGGGCCCTTCTCTCCTTCTCAGAGGAGATGCCCTACCTGAAATGCCCCCTTCATGCTGTCCTGAAGCTGACGCCTGTCGCTTACGGTGAGTGTGGCGACGCAGCCCCTCCGAGACCCGTCTCCCTGGTGGGGTGGCGGTGAGGCTGTGAGCGCGGGGCCCCTCTAACCGGTAGCCGACCTCTTCCCTGCCCTCGCCCAGGCTGCCGAGTCGAATCCATCTACCTGAACGTGGAGTCCGTGAGCACGCATCGGGAGAGGTCAGAGGTGAGTGCGAGCTCGCTGCCCCCCACCCCACCCCCGCACACTCCTGCCCTGTCCTCCTTCTGGGAAGGATGCTGGCAAGCGGCAGCACCAGTGGGCGCCAGCACCGGGGACGCCCCCCCCACCCCCGGCGGCTTGCTTGTAAGGGCTGGCTGTGTCCGTGGGTGGAGTCTGTCTCGTTTGGAACAGCGGCCTCCGTGGCGGCCCTCCCTTCCCTCAGCACCCGCGTGCCCCTCCCTGCCCGTCAGGTGGCTTCTCAGCGTCGTCTTCCTTTTCTTCCTTGCCGTGCTTCTTCCCCCCCCACCTGACCCGAGAAGTGAGTGTTGAGGAGGAAGACGTTCTTGCTCTTTTAAACGTAACCGTAGCCCAGTTTCTGTCCCCTTTTCCTCCGGGGCAGCTAAACGATGGCAGGTTCCAGAGTCACGGAACCCACAGATCCACTCAGTCATCTGCATGCACTCAGGTCCCGGATTCCCACGAAGACGATGAGAGTGAAGAAGGGGTGGGACTGGGAAACACAGCCGTGATTCGGGAGTTAGCCATGGGAGCAGTGGCGGGTGGAATGCTTTTCCAGGAGACCCCAATGCCTGGCCGCACCTGACCCCCCCTCTAGGGTGGGGTCTGGAATTCGGTGGTCAGCCTGGCTGGGCCTCCCAAGGGCAGCGCAGGGTTCTGCCCAGGCGTACATTGTGAAAGAAAGTTTGAATTTACTCTATACCAACTGTCAGACTCCAGCTCTCTGCCAGCATCAGTCCGACCCTTTCTTTTACACTGAGTGTGATGTTCTTGTCCCTGTTGCCAGGGAGCTTGGCCAGAGGATTTTGGCATTAAAATCCCAGCTCCCATGGCAGTTGCCTGGCTGGTTGACCGAAGCGAAGGCGGACGGCTTCCCTTGGCTGTGACGGCACCTCCTGAGCCGGGGTGGCAGGATGCGCGTTTGCCCTCCTTCCAGGAGTAGCAGCCTCCCCGCTGGACTGCCAGCAGCCGGGTTCTTGGGGCTGGGCCCGAACTGGGCTCTGGGGGCCCCTGAACACTTCACTTGTTCAGAGCAGGGCAGGCAGGGGCTTGCTGGAGACAGACCCCAGCTCAGGCTCCTGGGCCACGAGCTACAGAGTGACAGGCCCTGGGGGACTTCAGAGGTCCCCACTCCACTGGAGTTGTCACTTTGTCGGAAGGCTGGTGTTGGGCCCTCGCTGACGGTTTCCTGCGTCTTTGGTCTCCTGGCTGGGGGAGGCTTGCGTTTCCTGACCTAAGCTGGGTGTTCTCGCCGGCAGCAGGAGCGGTGAAGATCCTGGCTTGAGGTCAGTGGGAGGGGGTCCAGCACCATACCTGCTCCCCCCCGCCCCTTCTGCCGCCCCCAGCGGTCGCCCAAGCCTCACGCCCAGGACCCCTGCCTCTGTGTTTTTGGAGGCTGGCAGCAAGGTCCTTCTTCTGATCTCTTCCCTGCTGTAACTGCATCACTGTCTGTGCAGAACCGTCCTGCTCGTCCTCCCTCGCCTGCTTTGCGAACATCGTGTCTGTCTGAGCGGGTGTCTTGGAATGATCGGGTAGGGGGTTCGGGAGGAGAGATCATCCCTTGTTCTTGCCGAGCACTAGACACGGGACGAGCCAGCAGCCCCTCGGTCCAGGGCCGTTCACCGTGGTCGGGCTTGTGGTCTCAGTGAAATCTGGAAGCAGAGAAATGTGTTTGGTTTGGTTTTGGATTTTTTGTTTTGGCTTATTGACTTCCTTTTCCTCGTAACTGTCGCCTTCTCTCTTTTGTCTTTGTCTCGCTTAGGATGCAAAGAAGGGACCTAACCCGCTCATGAGACGCAATAGTGTCACCCCACTAGCCAGCCCCGAGCCCACCAAAAAGCCTCGCATCAACAGCTTTGAGGAGCATGTGGCCTCTACCTCCGCTGCCCTGCCCACCTGCCTGCCCCCGGAGGTGCCCACGCAGCTGCCCGGACAAGTGCGTTGACCCCCTTCTCCTTCCTGAGTCGAGTCTCGTGCAGGGTGGGGAGAGCATGCCTGCTGGGGAGGAGTGTGCCCGGTGGGGCGGTAGCGGCCTCAGGCCCAGGCCCGCTTGGGGGTGCGCGGGGAGAGGACACGGTTGCCGCTCTGAGTGTGGGACCCCCGGATCCGTCCTTGAGACCTTGGCTGTGCGTGCACACGCCCGTTCTGGGGAGGTGGTGTTGCCCGGGCAGAACCAGGCAGAGCAAAGAAGTGGCCGAGTGTCCGCGATCCATTCACATTGGTGAACAGTTTCTTCTAAAGGTTGAAGGCAACCCCCAGTTCAGGAGTCTCCATCCAGCTCTGGGCTGTTGGCTTCTGTGTGTCCCGGGGACGTCTTTTCTGTCCCCGCGCTGAGTATTCTTCCTCACCTGCTCCCTTGCCATCGTTCCCCGTTAGAGAAAAGCTCTTGTCAGATGGGGCCCTGGGAGCGTATACGGAGCCAGCATGGCCGGCCTGGAACCCGGGCTGGAGGACCTGGAATTAGCCACTTTCTCCTATAACGTAGTAAAAAACCCCAAAGCAGAAAACCAATTAGATTTCATTCTTGGGTTATTTCATTCGCTGTGATGGTGAAAGGCTAAAAGATACTAGCTACTGGGCATTAAGATTATTTTCAGAAAACCACCCTTTTCCTCAACAACACCCGAGAATCCTGGCCAGGATGTGAGACGTAGAAATCCCTGGGCACAAATTTGGGTCCCACCCAGTGGTCTCCCCCACCTCCAACCCGCCACGCCTGGCCTCTGACATAGAAATCACAGGCTCAGGTTCGAATTGGATTTGTTAATGAGCTGGGTGCTGAAGGCCCACAAGCTCTTCCTGCGTTTCCCCCAAAACGCATTTAAACCGTGTGTTGTCTGAAAATGTGTTGCGTGGGGGTGAGGGGGTGCTGTGCAGCCCCAGCAGGCCATCGTACCTCTTCAGGCCTCAGTTTTCGCATCTGTGGAATGGGGGAGCAGCAGCTACTGCCGAGGGCTGATCAATGGGGTGATCGTGCTGAGACTCTGACATGGTGGTGTCTGCTCCTGGCGCCGGCTCTGGGCTTTTATTGTCAGGTTCCGTCACCTCCCCGGGCCTTCAGTCTCCCTGTTTTTTAAAATGAGGGAGGTAGACTGGCTGGGAGATGTCTAATTAGTGCTCCTTTCAGGTCTAACGTCAGAGGTGCTTTTTATGAAAACTGAGAACTGAAGTGGTGTGTCAGTGATATCCTGCGTTGGTGTAAACGGTGGGGTCATAGTTGGAAGGTTAGAGGCCGCAGTCACAGACGCCGTGGGGACCGGCCGGGCGGGGGTTGGGCAGTGTGCAGGGCCACTGGCTGGCCAGGCCGGGAGGGTCCAGGGCTCTGTCCCCGCGGAGGCTGCCTGGTCCCCGATGACCTGGGCCCTCACCCTGTCCCTCAACTGACTCTCTCTCCCACCTTTTCTCTCTGCAGCCTTTGCTAGGGAAAGCCTGTTTGTAAGTATTTTTCTCTGAATATTTTTGCTTTTTGCATCTCTTTCTCCTTGCTTGCCAGTTTGGCCTCCTACCTGTTAAAAGTGTTGAGGGTAATGCCAGTTTCTGTGAAATCTGAAGGAGGAAGATGGGACGGGAGGAAGAATAAGGGATTCATGGATTTTCAGAAAAGGATACAGGAAGTCGGAAGTCGGCGGGTTTTTGGTGCCTCCTGCTGCCGCGGCCACCGCGGGGCCGGGGCGATTGTTAGTATTTGCAGTGCTTGGTGGCTGGATGTCGATCTACTTTTTCCCTCTTAGAGTCAGATTTTGGCGGGAGCTGGGTTTGTGCCTGCTGACGTTGTCTTTTAAGTTCTGGGCCTCTCCCGGGAGAGCCCTGGAGAGTTTACCCAGAGCCTAACCTGCAAAACAAAGAGTGGAGGACCCGAGCCTCTCCCTCCTGTCCTGGCAAGGACCCCCACCTTCAGGGGCTCCGGGACCCCCAGGCTCTGGAGGGGTCTGTTTGGGAGCCATCATTCTGCATCGGGTTGTCCTGTATCACAACCTGCTCGACATTTACGGTCGCGTTCAGGATGGGGTGCAGCTTTTTCTCTGCAGAGAGTTCAGTGTTAGCAGCTGCTGGTTAATCCAGCGCTTCCTCTGCTCCGGTGGCCCCCAGCCCCAGAAGGAACTGAGGCCTTTATGTTGCAGAGTTTTAATAAGAGACACCCTGAAATATCATCCCCAACGCCACGAGTCACACCCACCCCGCGTCCCTTCCGCTGGTTAGGCTACCTGGACTAATTCACGCAGAAACGTGGCTTATTCTTGGAAAATAGGAGCTGTTGGGCATCATGCTTGGACTAGGTGGTACCACCTGTTGAGAAATATATTTCATCACTTTACGGCTTGTACACATCCCGAGTCTTTGGTCCTTAAAATATAACCCCAGGAGGTCGCAAGGCAGTTCCTGTCCCTGTTGCCCAGATGAGGGTGAGTCTCTCGCCCACGGTCACCCAGCTGGTTCGTAGCAGAACCAGCCCTCGAATGGGTCTCCCAGTCCCAAAGGCTGGCTGTTTTCTCTCTGCTGGTTTCCAGAACACCCAGGGTCCCATTCACCTGCCTATCCTGGGCACCTGACGTTTGCAGCCTGTGGGGCGTGGCCCCGAGCTGTTCAATTTCCTTTCCCTGTCTTGCAGCCTCTCCCCTGCAGCTGCTTCCCGTGGCCGAGATGTGTTTATTTAATGGTGGGCCTGCCCATTGAATTCAGTCTTTAAGAGTAACAGTCCCACGTCCGTTACCGCCTTGACACCAGGCGTTGCACCCAGGACGCCCTGGGATCAAGAGTTCTCCTTGTGTGAAAACTAGCCTTTGGGTTTGGAACCTTATGGTTTTGCATCTGTGTATATCCTGTTCCTTCTGACCCATGGCCTGATGCTGCCAGGAGAGAAATCTTCTTGCTGGGAGGGGGCCATTCAGGGACATCCCCAACCCTCTAAGGTTGGACTTGGCCATCTCTAAGGCTAATGATGCCTGTAGCCAAAATCCCTTCAGTTCAACAAAAATGTGTTCTCCGGACCCATCACGCCTGCATCCACTCAGGTGTCCCAGCGTCCAGGTGTTTTGATGATGAGAATATGGATGTAGCACTTAGCAAGATACCTGACGTGTGGTCAGGGCCTGGTGCACAGTAGCTGTTCCCGTGGGAGGTGTGATGCCCTGTGCTTTGGTGGTTACGTCCAGGGCTCTCTGGTCTGTGTTCCCTCTGCACAGGCCAGGGGGATTTCTCCTCGTGGGCAGCAGGAGCGCCTAGGGACTAGGGAGTGGGGTGCCCCTGGGGTCTTAGGGTTGTGGCCCGAGGATGCCGGTGATGGTGGTGCTCTGGTAAAACAGGCACGACGCCAGGTGGGACTCAGCGCCCGCCCTGCAGTCACTCTCCACGGGCTGCACTAGGGCTCAGGACCAACGGACCATCTGACCCTCACGATGCATCCTTGACTTTTAAATTTCAAATGCACGCTAAGAAGAGAATCCTACTAAAGATGTTTTGTCTTGTTTTTCTTTCCCAACATGTTTCTTCCTCCCCCCCCCCACTATGCTTGAAAGACGAACTGTCTGTCATATTTTCTCAAAGTTTTCTCCTTACTAACCTTGGAAAGGTAAATGGCTCCGTGCATGCCCTCCTGTCCCCTCCACGTCTCTCTGGGTCATGGCATCTCAGCCCTTGGGGCGTCTCAGTCTGCGTGAAGACTGGCCATTGTGAAGTCTGTGACTCATACACCTTGTGCCCCAGAACTTGTGTGCCCCATTGTCTTGAGATCCTCCATGTGTCCAGAGCCAGGGGCACCATGAGCGAATGGCGTGGCCTGTGCCTGTGGTCCCCCGTGTCATCATTGCATTGCCATCATTCGTGGGTGCTCCAACCTTGGGCATGAGGTGTCCCAGGGTGGGTGGGAGCCAGCACCTCCATCTCTGACCCCACAAGTTGACTGGGTCCTCTCTGGCTGCGAGGCTGGGGGCCTCCCCAGGAGACACCCCGCTCACAGGGGCTGTCTGATGCACTCGTGGTCGGAGGGTCGGTCACCTGGGCTCCTGAGTCCGGCTGAGAGCAGGCTCAGATCAGGCACTGGCTTCCGTGCTGCCAGCCCTGCGATGGTCCTCTGTAGAGATTCTCCACCTCAGCCCCCCGGTTCACGCAGGAGGGGAGCGGGCCTTGGTGATGCTTACATTTCTGTCTGCCTGGGTTCCGCTCTCCCTGCCGCCCCTTTGAGACAGTCTTGGTGGAGACACTCAGGATGCAAGAGAACACTTTTAAAGATTCTGCTTCCCTATCCTGCAGGGAGGCTTAGTAGGGAGGGTAGGTCAAGAGACTGCTGCTGTGTGGTGGCAGCCATCGTCGGTTCCCAGCTGATTGAAAAATACTTTTTAAGGGGCTTTGGGTACTGGCCAGCATCTTTGGGGTGGGGCTTCTGGGCAGGACTGCTTTTATTAGAACGGGGTGAGAGCTTTACTGACACATGCCTTCTCTGCCCGGCTCCCTTGCTTGAGTTCCAGCATCCGAGCTGTGTTCCTGGAATCCAGGTCCCTAGGTCTGTTGTATACCCTGCTGGGAGGAGAGTCCTGATGCTTCTCCAGATTTAACCCCACCCCCACTCCTTCCTCTGCCTGACAGCGAAGCCGGCAAGAGTTTCCCGGGTTGGGGCAAGGGTAGCCTTGGGCTCTAAAGCGTCGTGAGCCGGGGGCGGGGCGGGGCGGGGGGGGGGGGGGTGGCTAGGTGCCGGCACCCGTGCTCCCCAGGACAGCTGTGACCCACAGGAGCTGCCTGCCCTCCCCTCCCTGCCTCCCTGCCTCCTTCAGGCGGACGTCAGGGGCCCTCCCGGCCCTTCTCCCCTGGGACCCCCGGGCTTAGCCTCCACCACGTTCCTGGGCCACCGTTCGGTAATGATGCTCTTCAGGGCCGTGTTCTTTGTTGGGGAGAGGGGGGCACGTCTCGACTGCATGGCTTTCGTCTTTGCTTTAGAACCCTAGTCAACAGCAATGGTAACCGGCTTCCCCGTCTTTTCTCCCGAAAGCAGAACATGAAAGGCTCCCCGAGCGGCGCGGAGGCCTCCAGGACGCACTGACGCAGCCCCGCCGGCGCCCCGCCCTTTCGCTCCCGCAGCTTCGCTCCTGCCCTTCTGTCTGCCCAAGGCCAGCGATCCCGAGGACATCTCCCGGAGGGCGGCGTGGAGGAGGGGCTGCTGCTCCAGGAGGACCGGGCCCCCGCCTGCCTGTGCTCCCCTGGCCTTCGGGCCACGCGCCCCGTGGACCCCTTGAGGCCCGGGAAGGACGATGTGCAGTGGAGGCGGGACGGCGGCGCCTCCCCGTGGGCTTGTTCATCTCGTTTCTGGACCTTCCGTGCTGGGGAGATGACACTGCCCCGAGTCCTAACCTTAAATGGGGCCTGGATCTCAGCTGCTGAAGGTTAAGGGACACTGAAGACTTTCAGAAGGCTCTTGGTGCCTCTCGGCCTGGACGTTGCCTCCTGCAGGGAGCCCTTGGCCCGTGCTAGGTTGGGGTCGGCCGGGAGAGCCTGGAGCTGGACCTGCTGGTCAGCCAGGCAGTGACCCTCCGCGTGTCGCTCATCCTCCCGGGTGTGTGTCCTGTCTCTGAAGATGGTGTGGGACCGTCTAGCTGCGGAGGCAGGAGGAAATACATTGCCGAAAGATCACCGGGGCCTCGCCTTCCAGGGAAGGCTCCTGCCTGGATTCGAGGCGCCTGGGACACGGCTCTCCCAGGGCTGCTGGCTCGTGCACTTTTTTTTATGGCAGAGAGTGTGACCTGAAAGTCACACCTTCAGGAACTTAGATGTTTGCATTTTGCGCCCTTGGGGTTGGAGCTCTGAAAGGATGTGGGAGTTGGGCAGCCTGTGGGGAGGGGAGGGACCCCTCACCCCGTAAAACGGCTGGGGAACAAGGGCCTGGCCTCCTCCTTTGGGGCCTTCATCACGTCCTGTGCTTCCCTGGTGGGGACAGTGGCCCAAGCCAGGCCTCGCTCGCGGCCTCTTCCTCCGAGAGCCTGGCTATCCGCTGTCTCCTGGCAGGATTCAGCTCGGTTCCCTACGCTTGTGTCAAGCGTCTGCTGTGTGCCCAGCGTGGAGCTGGGTGCCTTGGGCGATTCTGGAGGAGAGAATGTCCTCGTTTGCCTTCGTGGCACCTGTGGCATTTTGGGGGCATGGTTCAAGGCAGGGCTTGTGGACACGTGGTTCTAAACACCTGTAGTTTCCGCCTGCGGGTTTTCCTCTGAGGCCTCCGAGGACTGGGGGAGGGGGGGTGTCGAGGCCCAGGAGGATGGATTTGGACTCAGCGGTAGAGTTTGTCCAAATGACCCTTTTCAGGATTTCTGAAAGCCGGTGCCAAAGGTCACCTTCCCTTCCCTTTTTGCCTTCTGCTTTGGGGTCCCACATCCTTACCCCTCTTAGCTTGTGCAGTAGTCACTGGGGGTAGAGGGAGGGGCGTCTAGACAGCTGGAGCTGGGAGTGGGGACAGGAGCTGTTTTGGGGTTTTTGTTTGAGAGGAGCTTGTAGAAAAATTCACGTTCCTCTGGTTGGGAGAAATGGGAACACGATTTAGACACCCTACAACCAGGTTTGTGGGTTTCACACAAAACCATTCAAATCCTCCCTTCCCTTAACTGGCCATCTTCCCAAGACGATGTCTCTCTGTACATTCCTGTGCAAGCCTGGTTACTTTCTCTCTTTCTTGCTGTCTTGTCAGACGTGTGTGTGTGTGTGTGTGTGTGTGTGTGTGTAGGTTTGTGTTTTTAGACAGAGGGGCCTGCGGCTCTGCTCTTGAGAATGGCTCTCTTATGTCCACCTGTGGTTCCTTCTCTGGTTGTCGGAGCTGACCCTGAACTTTGACTCTCTGGCTGGTCTGAGTGGGGTCTTCGTGAAGGTGTGTCCCCCCTTGCCTCTGACTTTCCGAAATCAGTGCATCCACAAAAGATGCGCTTGGCCTAACCCGGGACCTTGGTTTTCAGGAGCCTCAGTGGGGAGAGAGAACATCAATACGGGCGGGGAGGGGAGATGGGGAGAGGGCGGAGGCTGGGAGACTGGAGACCAGGGGCCTGACATCTGAGGAGGGAGGCGGTGGACAAGGGTGTGTCTGAGCCACGGTCTCAGGGCTTCTGCAACACCGACCATTGACTCTCACTCCCTCACCCCCCGGGAAACAGCTGGGACCAATATTTTTAACTTTGCATGTTTGTTTTGGGGGCGGGCTCACCCCTCTCCTTCTTCTGTCCTGAGACTGTGGGCAAAGCTCTTCGTTTGGGGGCGGGGGGAAGAAAGACTGTTGGAACCACGCCAATGACGTTTTCGTTTCTAATACTTGAAATTTATTTTTTTATTATTTTGATAGCAGATGTGCTATTTATTTATTTAATAAGTATAAGGGATCCTGAAGACGGAAAGCTGTATAGATTGGGTCTTGTTAGTTGGTTGGCTTGGGGGCCTTTTACGTGTGATTTCTGATTTCTCTGTGTTCTGTATACATTTGTCTGAATTAATTACCCGGGATGAGGCTGTGCCAGCTTTCAAACAGGGGATGCCTGTCGGAAATTTGTATATTTTGCAGTTGCCAGAACAATAAAATACCTGGTTGAAATACACGGATGAAGCGCGTCTCTGGTCCTTTTTGGGGGGTGGGGAGGAAGAGTCTTTAATCACACTTGGGGTCAGTACACCAAGTTTCTACCACTCAGCCCCATCGCCTTCCTTCAAACAGGACTTGCAGGGAATTCTCTGGCGGTCCGTTGGTTAGGGCTCTGCGCTTCTACTGCAAGGGCCCTGGGTTCGAGCCCTGGTTGGGGAACTAAGATCCTGCAGGCCGCGCGGCGTGGCCAAGGAGAAAAAACAAAACAGGACATGCAGATTCTGATTGCCTAATGTCTGCATTTGCAAAACAATGTTGTGTCACCTTTAAAAAAAAATGAATAGCCTTTATTTTTAGAGCAGTGTTAGGTTTACAGAGAAGAGCAGGTAGTACAGAGTTCTTGGATACCCCCAGGTCCAGGTATACGTCTCCCCTGTTATTAGCATCTTGCATTTGTGGTGCATTTGTTACAACTGATGAGCCAATATTGATGCGTTATTATTACCTAGAATCTATGGTTTCCACTAGCGCTCACTCTGTTGTGTGGTCCTGTGCGTTTTGACAAACACGTACTGACAGGTATCTACCATCACAGCATTCAGAATGCCATCCATCCCTTCCCCCAGCCCCTCCAGTCAGCAGCTGTTCTTTTTTATTGATTTATTTATTGATTTATTTGGCTGTATCTGGTCTTAGTTGCGGCGCGTGGGCTTCTCTCTTGTGGCGTGCCAGCTCCAGAGCACGAGGGCTCAGTAGTTGCGGCACGTGGGCTCTCTAGGTGTGGCGCGCGGGCTGTACAGCGCTCAGGCTTAGTTGCCCCGCAGCATGAGGGATCTTAGTTCCCCGACCAGGGATCGAACCCACATCCCCTGCATTGGAAGGCGGATTCTTAAGCACTGGACCACCAGGGAAGTCCCAGTCAGCAGCTGTTCTTATACAAGCCCTGCAGATGGTGTTGGGGCCCTGGGTAGAATCACAGGAAGGCATTTCATCTTAGGTTCTTGGTCCCTTTCACTTCCCTGCCCTTCCTCCCACCCCCTTGTAGCCCCTTTCAAGGTTCCAATGGGAAGAGACTCAATCCAACTTCCAGGACCACTTTGCCACAACTCAATCCTGTCATTTTGCTTCAGCATCTTCATCTCTGCGATGAGGGGACTTCCTCAGGTGAGTACGGGGCTGGGTGAGGACATGCGTGTGGTTATAAGGCAGCACTGAGCACCCCCATCGGGCATGGCCTTTGTGACCTGCAGGGCTCTCACCGTGTCTGATTTTTATTTTTTCTTTTGTCCACAGCCCCACTGCTACGCTCCAGAAATAGCCCTCACTCCCAAATTAGTCCTTCTGCGTCCCATACGCTTTCCAGCCCTACCTTGTGAAGAGAGTAGGACTCAGCAGTTTGGCACCTCCACTGTGAAATGACTTCGGAGGTTGCCACCTGTCACCGGCATGACGGGGCACAGTGCTCATTATGCATTGGGTTCAGGGCTTAGAGAGGCGGCTTTCCCCTTCCACTTCATTGGAAGACTGCCCTAACAGGATATGTACATAGTTTAAAGTCCCAGGCCTGTTGGGAGATGGGACTCCATGACAGTTCTGTGGCCTTTTGGGCAAGCTGAGAGTCATCTGTGCGACAGTGATTGTTATTGAAAAAATACTGAAGAATGAGTCACCAGGTGGACGCATGGTGGGTGAAGGGGTGCAGAGAGCTGCAGGAAGGTGAATGCTGGAAGGACACTCGTCAGGGATGGTCTAGAGCCAGACTGTGGCTCTTTGTACGGGGAAAACCAAGTGAGGGATTCCCCAGTGCAGATAAAGTCATTCTGTCAAACAGGAACAGCTGCAACGCCTAAGACTTAATGGTCTTAAGGAGATCCTTACGCGGCCTGAGAGGTGAGGCAGTTCCTGTCTGCTGTTTTGCAGATGGAGAATCCGACACTCGCCAAAGGTAAAGAACTTCCGCAAGGCTGCTTAGCAGGTGAATTTCAAGGATTCAAATCCAAGTGCCTGGGACACTAAGGTTTGTGGCTTTAACTGTTGTAAAATTTCCCCTCCTCGTATTTCTGGTCTCTCCAAGTTAATGGGAGTTAGCAGTGGAACAGGTGAGAGGTCAGGTTAGTTTCAAGCTGCCTGCCTGCTGGGCTGGGAGGCATGGGCCGTCTTCCCGCCTTGCTCCCTGGGGTGCCCAGCTGGTGGCCAGACGGTCAGGGTCTTCAGGGAAGTCAGCAGTGGCCCTTCAGGAGAAGGTGGGCGCCCTGGTCCAGATTCTGGACTCCCCAGGTAATATCCAGAATCCTCCTTGCTAATCTTTCCTCCCAAGAAATTGACTAGCACCTTTTAGAGGCAACAGATCACACGGTTGCATAGAGAGGGGATGCCTCGTGGGATGGGGAGTGGGTATGCGTGCTTAGGGAAGAGTTGCTGCAGCAAAGTGACCTGAGTGAACAGAGCTGGTGGCGTCCCTCTCGAGGGCGGGCTGTGCCTGCATTCTTCATGCCAGGTGCTCACACCTGCAGGCCCGGGCGGCCGGCAGGAGCCTCCAACCAGATTGATTCTCATCTCACTTTGCCCTCGGCTCACTCTCCACTTTTCCCACCAGCACAGTTGAGAGTCTCTTAACTTGGAATAGCGGGAGAATTGGCCAACTATTTGGGATGAAAAAGCTAATCAGATCATGTGTTGCACCGTCCATCTAAGTGTTTTTAAAAAAATCAAGCTAGGGCTTCCCTGGTGGCGCAGTGGTTGGGAGTCCGCCTGCCGATGTAGGGGACGTGGGTTCGTGCCCCGGTCCAGGAAGATCCCACATGCCGCGGAGCATTTGGGCCCCGTGAGCCATGGCCGCTGAGCCTGCGCGTCCGGAGCCTGTGCTCTGCAACGGGAGAGGCCACAACAGTGAGAGGCCCGCGTACCGCAAAAACAAACAAACCAAAACAAAACAAAACAATCAAGCTATTAATAAAGGAGAAGAAAATGTTGGTGAATATCTAATTTTTGGTTGGACGAAGACCAGGCTTAGAAGCAATAAGATTAACTACAAAGGAAATACGGAAATACTGAGATTTCACACCCTGTGAACATTTTAAGTTCAATGTCATAGAAAACCTTGAACATGAGTAAAAGGAAAACAACAGGCTAACAGATATTCGCAACAAATGCCCAAATTTTTCTAAAATGTAAATTGGAAACACATCCAGAGCAGTAAGAAAAACGTGGAGACTCTTCTAGATCCTTGGACAAAGGCTTTTATTTAATCCTTTCCATTTAAAGATGTGAAAACTGACGTTTGCTGGAGTTAAAAGTTCTTTTTTTTTTTTTAATAAATTTATTTATTTATGTTTGGCTGCATTGGGTCTTCGTTGCTGCGTGCAGGCTTTCTCTAGTTGCGACGAGCACGGGCTACTCTTCGTTGCAGTGCGCGGGCTTCTCATTGCAGTGGCTTCTCTTGTTGCGGAGCGCGGGCTCTAGGCATGCGGGCTTCAGTAGTTGCAGCATGCAGGCTCAGTAGTTGTGATTCGTGGGCTCCAGAGCACTGGCTCAGTAGTTGTGCTGCCCGGGCATAGTTGCTCTGCGACATGTGGGATCTTCCTGGACCAGGGCTCGAACCCGTGTCCTCTGCATTGGCAGGTGGATTTTTAACCACTGTGCCACCAGAGAAGTCCCTGGAGTTAAGTTCTAATGGCTGTTTTAACAGATTCAGTTGGAGCTCGCATTTTTTTGACACAGTGTGAGTAGTTTGGGTCAAGTCTTCAGCCAGTGCATTAATGGCTTAGGCACTGGTTTCGACCCACAGATTCTGACATACAACTAAGATCATGTTCAGAGGGAACTCCCATGAAGACAACAGAAGCATGGGGGATTAAGAGGTACAAACTCTTATGTATAAAATAAATAAGCTACAAGGAGGTATTATACAACACAGGGAATATAGACAATATATTGTATTATATGTATTATATGTATTATATATGTATTATATGTATATGTATTATATGTATTAGACAACACAGGGAATATAGACAATATTTTATAATAACTATAAATGGAGTATAACCTTTAAAAATTGTGAATCACTATGATATACACCTGTAACTTATATAATATTGTACATCAACTATATCACACAAAAAAAGTAAAAAAGAAAAAGACAGCAGAAGCACAAAACAGAGTACTTCAGCCACTTAGGACTAAAGGGGGCCCTCCGCACACTCCCTGAGAGATGTCTTTGCATGTATTTAATGGTGTGGACGTCCATGGAAGAAGCCTCATGTTTTTCACGCATTAGCCACACAAGATTCAACCTCTAGGGTGAAATGAAGCCCAGGGACAGGCTGGCTTGGTGGACTGTTAGAACCTGATGGTGGTGGGGATGAGGGTGGGCAGTGTGCGGACGTGTCCCCCATATATAAGATATTTCATAGCGTTGCATCGTCAATAAGTGCTCTACACCAGGGATGCAAGCCGTCCATTTTCAGTTCCTTGAGGCCTAAACTTCAGCTGCAGGCATCAGAGCAACTCTGCCTCTGACGTCGGGTTAACTGCGCAAAAGATGTCTCACCTGGATATGCTGACACCTACATTTGGTGAACAGAGGGGTAGAGGGGGCACTCGAGGCCTGGATGGGCTCAGTTTATTTTCAGAAATCTGTGCCTTGTGGCAGAATCAAGGGGAGAGGGGAGACTACCAGCCCAGTGCAGTGAATCAATAAGACGACCTCAGGCTTTGGAGAAAGATAGTCCTGGGTTCACTTCTGTTCTCCCACGTTCTTGATGTGTGGACCTGGACAAATTACTTTATATTTTTAACTTGTTCTCCATCCGTAAAATGGGGGAACTCATACCATATTTTCCGTAGAATACACCATCAATTTATTAACTTTTCCTGCAAAAGAGAACTAACCACAAGCACAACCAATGCAAGACAAAATTCAATTTTGGATGTGTTAAAGGTAGACCAAAAGTCTCCTTAGAAGTGCAGCAATACTGTAATGAATTTTCAGGCTTTTTGTGAGGACTAAATCTTATACATGAAGAGCCCTGGACAGTTCTGGCATAGAGTAAGCACTGGAATGGCTGTCATTAATCTAGTCACGGGTGCCGGGTCCTTTAAATGCAAAGTCGATGCTTTGCATTTAAAGTGAACCCCACTTTACAGATGAGGATACGAGGCTGGGAGAATTTACGGAGACTGCCTGTTTCTGCCCAGACCTAACTGGTGGTCAGCTCCAGGTGTCAGGGCTGAGCCAGGCGCTGTCAGATGAATCCCATGTTAATTAGCAAACGGGCTTTTGTGTCCCTGGGGCTATGGAGAGGACTGTCTGTGTCCAAAAATACGTTAAGAAAATAGGATTTCTTTAAGGGGTCATGATTCAGGATGCCCAGTCTCTAAGATTGTGTGTTTTCCCCTTCCCACCCGTTTTAAACTGGGCCTCAAGACCATCTTTTGGAGTACCCAATTCCTGGGGTACATGAAGGCTTTCTCAGGAGTTCACCTGCATAGGTTAAGGTTACGTTTTAGGCAAATAGGTTTCCAGATCCTCAACTTCCACATCTGCCCTTTCCAGATAGCCTGAGAAGTTTGCTTAGATTCACAAATAGTCTTTCTCTACTTTGCAAACAAGGCAGAGAAAGGCAAAGCCCTCCCCACCCCAAAAGCACTCACTACAGTGCATTGCACCCAGGGTGGAAACACCTTCAGGGCACCCAAGAAAGGGAAGCCTCCTTTAATGATTAACTCAGGCACTACGCACCCCCAGGGATTTCTTTCCTACCCTCTCTTCCTGTTAAACGTGAAACTCAGCTACTATTGGAACGTTTTGAATTTAGAACAGTTAACGCAATATGTTAATGCAACAGTTCTCCAAATTTTTGATCTGAAAGTGCCTTTACAGTCTTAAAAATTATTAAAGACTCCAAAGAGCCCTTGTTCATGTGAGTTATATCTATTCATATTTAGTGTATTTGAAATGAAAATGGAAAAAAATTTTAAACTATGTTTTAATAATTTATTTAAAAATAATAAACATGTCACATGTTATAACTAACCTATATTTAATGCAAAATAACTATAATTTTCAAAATGGAAATTTTTTAGGGAGAAGAATGGCATTTATATTTTTTAGAAATCTCTTTAATGGCAGATTCTCGTATCTGATTCTGTGTTCAATCTATTGTGATATGTTGCTTGAGTTGAAGTATGTGAAGAAAATCTAGCCTCACACAGAAATGTAGTTGAAAATGGGAGGAATATGTTAATAGCCTTTTCAGATAATTGTGAGTATTCTCCTTTGATCCTACACCCAAACTGGACAAATTATAGTTTCTTAAATGTTAGTTGCAGTGCCAAACCTGAAACCATGTCAGTGAACTTTTTGTACTTTGTTAATTAAAATCCATTTGATTGGGCTTCCCTGGTGGCGCAGTGGTTGAGAGTCCGCCTGCCAATGCAGGGGACACGGGTTCATACCCCAGTCCGGAAAGATCCCACGTGCCGCGGAGCGGCTGGGCCCATGAGCCATGGCCACTGAGCCTGCGCGTCCGGAGCCTGTGCTCCACAACGGGAGAGGCCACAACAGTGAGAGGCCCGCGTACCGCAAAAGAACAAAACAAAAAAAACAAAAACCAAAAATCCATTCGGTTGATCTTGCTCTTTGGATTGATTTTTTTAAACCCACACATGATTATATAACATCCAACACTGGTCATTTGGAAAATATTGATTCACTGTGTTATGAAGATCTTCCAGTATTGACACATTTCATAACACAATATTTAAAAACAATCATGTTGATTCATCTCCCTCTGATATCATCTTCTTAAAGTATTGGAAAGCAGTTAACCTTATAGTGATGGATTCAAGTTTTCTACAGTTCTAATTTTTACTTGAAAACTTAAAATGGACAACAAATACTATCAGTTGTTTTCCTTAAAGTGATAAGCTCACTTCATTCATTTTTGAGGAAATGTCTGTAAGTATTGTTTTATAATTTAAAGGTTTTTAAGGGAAATCTGATAATTCCTATGCATAAAACCTTTCAGGGACCACCCATTCATTTCCCACAAAAAAGGACAGGACGTTAGTGTGGCAGGCAAAGCCCCCAAGCCAGGGACCCATCTGCTTACCTTCCAACACCTCCCCTAATGACCTCCAGGCCTGGTTACCCCAGCTCCCACTGTCTGATCCTCTGTGATTTTCAGAGTGAGCCATGTTTTCTATTCTTGACCCTCTCCACATTCTTCTCTCTCTGCCTGGATCACAAATCTTTACCCCCCAATTTAGCCAAGTCTCACGAATCCCTTAAGACTCAATTTTAGGTGTCAGTCTTCTGGACTGTCTTCCTTCATCCTTGTGATGGTTAATTTTATATGTTAACTTGATTGGGCCACAGGGTGCCCAGATCAAATGTTATTCTGGGTGTTTCTGTGACGGAGTTCTTAGATGAGATTCACATTTAAATCAGTAGACTGAGTAAAGCAGATTGCTCTCCCTCATGTGGGCGGACCTCATCCAATCAGTTGAAGGCCTGAATAGAGCAAAAGACTGATGTCCCCTGAGCGAGGGGAATTTTCCTGCCTGACAGCGTTTGAGATGGGATATGGGTCTTCCCCTGCCTTTGGACTCGGTCTGAAATGTCGGTTCCTCCTGGGTCTCCAGGCTGCCGGCTTTTGGATGGGAACTACATTGCTGGTTCTCTCGGGTCTCCAGCTTGGTGACTCAACCTGCAGGTCTTGGGACTTGTCAGCCTCCTTAATTGTGTGAGCCAGTCCCTTATTATCTATCTGTCTATCTATCTACCTATCTATCTACCTATCTATCTATATCTCTCTATCTCTCTTTCATTATACCATTATATAGCTGTATGAAAACATGAAGTTTAAGTATGGGGTTCTCTGAGAGTATATAATATTAAGGATTGTATTAATTGATCAAGGTTCTCCAGAGGACCAGAACCAGTGGGTATACATATACATATGTGTGTATATATATATATATATATATATATATATACACACATATACATACTTATATATATAGACACTCATACATGATAAATACATGATAAATACTCAATAAGCAATCTCAGAGCAAATACGCTGATGGTGAATGAGTGAAAGAAGGGCTACCATTTGAGAACTCTCGTCCTTCTGTTTCAGGTTACTTCAGACATTTCTATCTTTTATTAACCAAATTGTTTTTCACATGATTAATCACATTCTTGGCTGCCATTCTGATCATACGATATTTATCAGATGCTGCAGTGGTGACCAATGGACAAAATGACACTCACCCAACTCTGCATTTCCCTCTGAATCTCAACTATTTTTTAAAAAATTTTTATTGAAGTATAGTTGATTTACAGTGTTTTGCTAGTTTCTGGTGTACAGCAAAATGATTCATATATATATATATATATATATATATATATATTCTTTTCCATTGTGGTTTATTACAAGATATTGAATATAGTTCCCTGTATATTCCTTTCCTATACAGTAGGAGCAATGTTCCTTTGCTATACAGTAGGAGCTTGTTTATCTACTTTATGTACAGTAGTCTGTATCTGCTAATCCCAAACTCCTAATTTATCCCTCCTCCCCCACCCCCTTTCCCCTTTGGTAACCATAAATTTGTTTTCTATGTCTGCGAGTCTATTTCTGTTTCGTAAATAAGTTCGTTTGTATCATATTTTAGATTCTGTATATAAGTGATATCATATATTTGTCTTTCTCTGTCTGACTTACTTCACTTAGTATGATAATCTCTAGGTCCATCCATGTTGCTGCAAATGGCATTATTTCATTCTTTTTTATGGCTGAGTAATATTCCATACATATATGTGTGTGTGTGTGTGTGTGTGTGTGTGTGTGTGTGTGTGTGTGTACCACATCTTCTTTATCTACTCATCTGTTGATGGACATTTAGTTTGCTTCCATGTCTTGGCTATTGTAAATAGTGCTGCTATGAACATTGGGTGCATGTATCTTTTTGAATTAAAGTTTTCTTCAGATATATGCCCAGGAGTGGAATTGCTGGATCATATGGTAACTCTATTTTAAAGTTTGTTTTGTTTTGTTTTGCGGTATGCGGGCCTCTTACTGTTGTGGCCTCTCCCATTGTGGAGCATAGGCTCTGGACGCGCAGGCTCAGCGGCCATGGCTCACGGGCCCAGCCGCTCCACGGCATGTGGGATCTTCCCGGACCAGGGCACAAACCCGTGTCCCCTGCATCGGCAGGCGGACTCTCAAACACTGCGCCACCAGGGAAGCCCTATTTTAAGTTTTTAAAGGAACCTCCATACTGTTCTCCATAGTGGCTGCACCAATTTACATTTGCACCAAACAGTGTAGGAGGGTTCCCTTTTCTCCACACCCTCTCTAGCATTTGTCATTTGTAGACTTTTTAATGATGGTCATTCTGACTGGTGTGAAGTGATACCACATTGTAGTTTTGATTTACATTTCTCTGATAATTAGTGATGTTGTGCATCTTTTCATGTGCCTATTGGCCATCCTTTGAATCTTGACTCTTGATCATGTCGAATGGGGATGGGGGTGGGCCATCTCCTTAATCTCATCTCCAAGAAGCTGGGTTCAGTTTACCTCCTTTCTCCAGTTTAACCTCTTCTTTGCCCAGATGACCATGACTTGTTCAGGACAGTGGCCTTTAAACTGGTTGAGGTTTCCCCTGGGTGTTTAAAGGAAGACCTTCTAAGGTGTAAGGAGAACAGCAATAGTTTCGAGCAATCCCAGACCTTAAATTCCTTAAATTGTATTCTTTTGCAAAATAACGTGTCTGAGAATGTGCTTCTTGTCCATTTCAAATCTCCCCTAGCTGCATTGCCCTAGTGTATAAAAAAATTCTAGGGCATGAAACAAAAAAATGACTCCGTCAAATATTAATCAAGGTACCCTGAACCCTGGAACGTCCTGCCTTTCCCTGCCTTATAGATATTTCTTTAAAGGGAGAATCATTTTGTTACATTATTCTGAATGGTATATGATAAAAGGAAATGGAAGAAATAATAATTTTGTTTCAATGTCTTGGCCTCTTCCATTTCTCCAGTAATGTCCAAGGATACAACCCTTCTGAAAGAGAGTTGCTTGAGAAAAAGCAAAGAATATCAGTAAGAAATACTGAATGCTTAAAATTAAAAAAAAAATTTAAACATAAGTGATTATTTTCAGTTATTCTCAACATTATTCTCCAGCTGGAGAGAAAAATACCTTTAAATAGAGCAGCCATGTAGGTTGTCATAAATATTCTTTAAAATGTAACTGGAATGTTTTCTAGGGCTAATACAATTTGTAGAAAACATTGCAAAAAATCCCCACAGGTAAAACTTCTATGTCATCTCTTACACTGCTGGTTACAGGGCTATGATGTCTCCATGCGTACAACTTACGCAAAAAGTGTCTGAGTGAAAATTGACCTTGGGGGCGGGGAGAGGGAGAGAGAGAGGGAGAGAGGAAGGATGATAAAGCAAATGGGATAAAATGTTAACAATAGGTAGACCTAGGTAAAAGGTGTATAGCTTTTTTTTTTGGTTCCATGCTTATTCTTACAACTTTTCTGTATTTTGAAATTATTTCCAAAGAAAATGTTAAAAACTTTTACATGTTTCTGTGTGTTTTGTTAAAAAAATAATAAACATACCTTTGCTGATGTCATTACAAAACTGATTACATTAGAGGCAAAAAAGTGTTCCTTGAGTTGATGTCAGAGGCAGCTACTCTCTAAAATGTTAAGTTAAACAAGGTCCAACATCAATATCAAAACGTTAAATTTTACATTGTCTTTACTACTTTTGATGTTCTGAACAATTTTACTGAGCAAAATAAAATAGAAGATTACATGTTTATTTTATCTTCAGGAGTGTCAAGGTCTAATTATCCAAACAATTTTTATTATAAAACTGAACTTTGAAAGTGTCTGTAGAGTTTGGCTTCCCCCCCCCCCCCCGCCCCTTTAAATCAGCAGTCTAACAAGGAGTAGAAAAGATAAAACTCTCTTCAGTGCTTCTGACAAAGCAGAGTGAAAACAGAAGCATGGAAACATGTAAATTGTGTGAAAGAATTTCTTCTTAAAGAATTTCATGAATTCTTGAAATGTCTGGGGCATTTAATGAGACGGTTAAAACCTATTCTATCAAATAGTATCATGAAATATTTATTCTGATGGTCACCGGCCCTCCTTTTATTTTATTTTTAAATGTGTAGTGATGTCTACCACCTATTAATTAAAATTAAAATTAAAACTATGTGCCAGCTTCCAGACAGGTTAGATTTTAGCCATGTTAACTTTTCTCTTTCACTAAATATATCTAGGGAAAATCTGAATTTCATCGTTAGTGTAAGGAAAGGAGCTACTTCCTGTTTTTATTTTATTTCTGTTTTATCTTTTAAAAACAAAACTTAAAAAAAAACACTACTGGGCTTCCCTGGTGGCGCAGTGGTTGAGAATCTGCCTGCTAATGCAGGGGACACGGGTTCGAGCCCTGGTCTGGGAGGATCCCACATGCCGCAGAGCAACTAGGCCCGTGAGCCACAACTACTGAGCCTGCGCGTCTGGAGCATGTGCTCCGCAACAAGAGAGGCCGCCATAGTGAGAGGCCCACGTGCTGCGATGAAGAGTGGCCCCCGCTTGCCACAACTAGAGAAAGCCCTCGCACAGAAAAGAAGATGCAACACAGCAAAAATAAATAAATTAATTAATAAACTCCTACCCCCAACATCTTCTTTAAAAAAAAAAAAACAACAAAAAAACATTACTTTCATTACTTTATAGAATCAATATTTGTAGGGACTTGCCCAGGACTGCATGGACAGGATGCCCGGGTTCTAGGGCCATTAGAATAAGGTCCATGTAATTAAAGGACCATTTATCAAGCACTTACCACATGCCTGGTGCTAGTATACTGGACATTTGCACGTTAGCATCCTGAGATTTCTTATATATAAAATGAAGAGCATAGACTAGATAGATTCAGAAAGACTTTTCATTTTTGAATATTTTTATTTACAGAAGAGTTGCAAAGATTGCACAGAGAGTTCCCACCTACCCCTTACCCAGCTTCCCCTAATGTTAACATCTTACAAAAACATGATACGTTCATCAAAACTAAGAATTAACATTAGTATAATACCATTACCAAAACTGCAGACTTAGTTTTTCCACTAATATCCACTTTCGGTTCCAGAATCCCATTCAGGATCCCACATGGCATTTAACCTCCTTCAATTTGTGACAATTCCTCAGACTTTCCTTTTTTTAAATGACTTTGATACTTTTGAGGAGTGCTAGTCAGGTATCTTGCAGAAGGCTCCTCAACTTGGATTTGTCTTAGGTTTTCTCATGATAGGACTAAGCTAATGCCTTTTGAGGGAGGTGATTTTCTCATCATATCATATTGGGGGACAAGATAACAACACGACTTATTGCTGGTGATGTTAACCAGTCATTTGGTGAAGGTGGTGTCTGCCACTTTTTAAAAAAATTTTAAAATTTAATTTATTTTTTTATACAGCAGGTTCTTATTAGTGGTGTCTGCCACTTTTCACTGTCAGGTTAGTGTTTTTCCCTTTCAATTTTCAGTTCTTGAGGAAATTATCTCCATCTCTGAAGGGAGGAGTAGTAAAGAATTTGTGGACATGTGTTAAAACCACCACAGTAATTGATCAAGACTTGGGGCGAGACACTTTGAGTATATACAAATATCTTGTTTCTTCTTAAAGTTTCACCCTTGGACTTTAGCATTCATTGGTATATTTTCTTTGCGGATGTTATTACGGTGGTGTCTAACGGCAATTTTCTATTTCCTTCCTTTCTTTTACAATGATTGTGTGTGATTCTTCTGTAAGGAAAATTAGTCACTCCTCCCCATTCATTTACTTACTCAATCATTTATTTATATCACTGTGGACTCACAGATATTCCTTTGCAGATGAGTTTTTAAGTTTCTTACCTGCTCTGTAGTTCTTTGATTTCCGTGAACTATTGCCTTCCACTACCCAGAATGTTTAGCACTTCATATTCCTAACTGGGATGGAGGTGGTTACCTGTTTCCATGGTAACTGGAAGGTCAGCATCTTCCTGGCTCAGGGTTTCCTCGAGTGCAGTAACTGCAATGGAAGATTTCTCTCAGGTGTTTGGGTTGAGCATGCACGATGAAAACATTCTCAATGTAATGCCCTAAAAACAGTTTTTGTTTTGCTTTTCTTCTTTCTTTTTTTAAAATTGAAGTATAGTTGATTTACAATGGTGTGTTAGTTTCAGGTGTACAGCAAAGTAATTCAGTTACAGATGTACACATATATCTATTCTTTTTGAGATTCTTTTCCATTATAGGTTATTACAAGGTATTGAATATAGTTAGTTCCTTGTGCTATATGGTAGGTCCTTGTTGTTTATCTATTTTATAAACAGTAGTGTGTATCTGTTCATCCCAAGCTCCCAACTTATCCCCCCCCCTTTTTTTTTACAGCAGATTCAGTTACTGTGCAGTCTAGAGGGGCTCATTCACTAGAACGTGAGGCTTTCACATATGACTTGGAAGGGGCTTATCCCTCCCAACAAGTATCTGTTGAAGGTGTGTTATGTGCAAGTCATTATTTGAAGTACTAGAGACAGTAAACATTTTAAGACTGGGCATCACCCTTTCTGAGCTAGCAATCTGATAGATTCACTGGGGATGCCCAGGTCCTAAGAGTTCCAGTACGGCTGAGGTGTCAGCCTAGAGAAGAAGTCAGGACCTTCAGTGTCTCATTAAAGAAAGAAAAAGATTCCTTTACAAACCACACTGTCATGATTGGAAATGGAGCAGTGGCTGGTCCCAGGGCAACACATTTAGCATTTTTGTCCACCTCCAAGATGTGAGTCCAGAGTAGACTTGACCATAGCCTATTACAAATATACACAAAATTCCTAGATGTAACTAGATGTTAACTCCCCACCCAAGGCTCTTTACTTTGTTATTAAAGTCCCAGAATGTCTCAGTGGATGAAGTTGGTAAGGAATGACAGGGATGGAGTGAAGAATAAGGAAGGGGAAGTAAACGCCCTGTGACAGCATCAGACGAGCCCTCCCCGACCCCCCCAGGAGGGAGCAAGGACACGGCCATGTGCTCAGGCTGGCCTCTAAGTGCCACCCCTCCGATCTTGTCTGCACATCTGAGCTGTCAGCTGAGGCAGACGTTTTCCTGGGCTGCTCCCCCGGGGTCTGGGACTTTTTCTTACTGGGGCCCGTTCTCTTTCTCTAATTCACTTTGCTTCTCCCCCCTCAGTGGAGTAGAAAAGGTGTGAGACAAATTATGATTTGTCATTTTGTAACTCCAGGGTTTTGGAGTTAAACGTGTTAGCTCTTAGTTTCCTCAGCCCATTGAGGGGACAGCGTAGCCTCAGCTCAGCTGTTGGGGACTTTCTGGGCCCCAGGTGCCAAATGAAGAGCATGACACCACTCCACTTACCAGGATAAAAAAGCGTATACCCAGGGAGTGTGAGTCCAGTGCATGTAGTGAAGATCAAACCCTCATTTCTCCAAGGGAGCCGGACCACCTCCAGCCACAGGAAGACGGGCTTGGTCAAGACAAAGGGACTTTCTGGAGAGATGCTGTTCTCTCTGGAGCAATCTGGTTGCTCACTGTGTTTTAGAAAGACACTAACCATATTCCAGTTCAGACCAGGCTTGAGAGTGTGGGTACAGTCTCCCGCAAAGAGCTGTGCTCAGTCGATGCTCTGGGTCAGAGGGACCTTAGCCCAGTCAACACTCTGGGCTTTCTTACACAAGAATAAATTAGTTCTGTGGGAAGCAGAGTACATCTGGACAAGTAATTCTTTTTTTTTTCTCCTGATTTGATCAGTTTTTTATGTTAAATCATAAATTGGAGTTGATTTAACAGAATGTGGGTTCTTTTGCATGTACAAAAATTGTGCTTTTTGCCCTTTTATCTATTGATGTGTTGTATTACGTTATGAGAGTTTTTACTATATCCTTCTAAGATATACCCAAGCTGGTCATTATTTATTTTTAAAATACATTGCAGATAGACATTGTTAGGAGTTTTGTGTATATTTGTAATAGGCTATGGTCAAGTCTACTCTGGACCCAGTAATGCAATAAAAACACAATGCTTCAAAGACACAAAATTGTGGTCCTTGTAGTGGAAAAAGGAATTGCTTTATATAGTAATAGATAGACCCTTGAATAATGATATGACCCCTCTCCTTTTTCTAGAGCACACATGGAAGAAAACTGGTGACTTGGGCTCTTTGATGTGGTGGATTTCTCATCCTTCCCTCTCTTCACAGAAAACAAAACTTAGGAAGCACGTCTCTGAGAAACTACGCAAGAGTTGGGAAGCTGTATCCACTTTCTTACTTGTGTCTTTATCTTGTATATTTTGTGTTTTATTTGTTTACTGATTCAGGAGGAAACTGAAATGAAGGTCACCAGGAATTAGATTTCAGTCATCATTCTTAGCAGTCTTTACTAAAATCAAGCCTTTTGGTTCTAGCCTCACACTATATTAAATATGAAACTGGCTTATAATTGTTGTTTCTTATACTGTTCTTTCCTGATTTTGACTCAGACTTATATTCGTCTTATAAAAAATCACTTAATTGTTTTTCTTTTTCGGACGTTTGGTATACTTTGCCAGTAGAATTGCTTGGCCTTGGACAAGTAATTCCTGGTCTTTAAAATCCACAGCTCACAAAGGATTAGGTGAGTGAGAAGCTGGAAAAGGGCAGTTAAGGACAAAGGAGTATTGTATTGGGGCCTCCTCACTCAGATGGAGCTTCTCGGGAGTGAGAAGAGTGTGTTAAATCAGGTTCGTTCCTTCATTCACTCACTTGGGGTTTATAGAGTTCCTATTACGGTCCAAGACTGCTAAATGCTAGGAGAAAATTTTATAGGAGATGAATGAGAAAAACATGAGTTCCTATCAAAGAGAATTATAAACACATCGTCATATGGGCCTTTTAGTCTTTGAAGCCATGATGGCTCGAGCTGGGGTCTTCAAGGTCCTCTAGTTCAACCCTAACACTTTACAAAGGAGGAAACCGAGTGTCACAGAGGGGAAGCAATTGCAGGCATGATAGCAGCTGGGACTAAACCGACTTGACTCCTGATCCAGCTCTTTTTTCACTGAGAGTTACTTCCCTGGAAAGAATGAGAGAGAAAACAGTGCCCCAGGATGTGTCAGAAGCTCTGTGTGGCATTAAAGCTCTAAGCTGCCAGCTACAGCCACTACCCACTACTACTAACAGCTGAGAGCAGCTGAGAAGACAATTTCCTTCCTCTCCTGCAAGCGGACCCTCTTCCCCCTTCTCAATGATGCTGCATGGGGTTCCTCAGCCCCAGTGCTCTCCTGCGTTGCTTTTTGGTGCTGGCTGTCAACCCTGCTGGACCCAGGCTGCTCAGAGCCTCCTGTTTAAAGGGTGAATTTGCCATGGGACTTGCACTAAGAAACTTAGGCAATATTTATTTCCCAAAGAAAGGACTGAAGAAGTTTATACTCAGATTAAAGCCATGGAACACAATGCTTTAATCTCAGAGAAGGTGATGACTTTAGACAGCAACAATGAGAAGTTCTCAGCAGCTCTAGAACTTCAGAGAAAAATCCATCAGTCTTGCAAAGCTGGGCAGCAAAGAAACCTCCCGAGATGGTGACAGTGAGCACACAGAACCCAGCCACTGGCAGGGTTTCCTCTCCCCGCGAGTCTGAAATGCAATACACCCCAAAACAAAGGAAGGGAGAGGGCTGAGGCCATTGTATAGATGAACCAAAGGCGATCTTTGCTTGTGTTCATTCACTGGAAGTAGAAACAAGATGTCTAAACGATTGTCTTCATGTTCTGGTTTGCTAGCTGGGGTCTCACCTCCTGGTATTTTGATATCTGTAGGAGTCACGGTGGGGCCTTTCTTGGGGGTGGAAATCTCCAATTCATTCCCTCAGGGAGAAAACATTGTCAGCTAAATGAAAAAGAAGCGATATTTCTTTTACTTGGGGGCCCAAACCTTGATCTAAAATGGAAAGGCTTTGCCTCCCAGCCTGATTTAATCGCTGAACAAAGCCCTCTTCTTGTGGGGAGGAAAAGATGAGGACTCAACAATTAGCCCTCTCAAAGTGTAGGTCTGTGAAAACAATTGGGAGGAAATAGGCAGAGACATCCATCCGCCCACCGCTTTGGGCTAGTCGGCCAAACACAGGAAAACACATCCAGTTGGTTCAAGAGTTCAGCTCTCCCTTCAGTAAGGGAAAAATCCATCTTTCTTTCCCCCAACCAGCCCAATTTCCGGTTCCACTGCTGTGATGTGTTATCTTTCAGACCCGTCCTAACTGAACCCTTTCTGGTCTTGATGGGGGAATCACCTTAGCTCTTCGGTGGCCAGTTTCGGTGTTGGATGAGTTCTGGGAATCAGGACTACAGGCAAGGACTCAACTTGATTTAATACCACAGGATATATGAAGACATATAATAATATATATATAACATATAATATAATATATATTAATATATGAAGACATATAATAGTCTATGGTCCCCAAGAATACACAGAAGTAGTATTTGAATGCCCACTATGGGCTAGATGTCTAGACTTGAAACTTTGCATTGAATCTTCCCCACAACTTTATGAGTTAGTTCTATGTTTTTTTTCCATTTTATATTGTTAAGAACAAGTCAACAGGCCCAAAATGGAATCACTTATGCCAAGCGCCACGTCACCAAACCCATACTTAATTACAGTTTCCGCTCTTCCAGAAACGGAGTCTTAAGTCAATCAGGAAACACCTTATCTGCACTAGTTAGTTCATCTGCCTGATAGCCCCCGCATCCCCTACAGGAAAGTAACCTTGCAATAACTAATCCGCTTTTTGCCTAGAATAACTTCCTTGTTCCCACTCCCGTCTGGCTATAAATGTCTTTCATTTTGTACAGCTCCTTGGAGCAACTTTCTATCCGCTGATTCAAGTCAATTTTTGTTCAAATAAACTCTTAAAAAATTTAATATGCTTCAGTTTATCTTTTAACAAGATATATGAGAAAACTCTGGCTCAGAGTTTAAATAATTTGAGAAGTTAAATAATTTGCCCCAGATCACACAGATTGTCACGGCTAGAGGGGGAAATCAAACCAGGTAACCATACCAGGTGGCCATGAAGCCAATGTCTTTGTTACTTTGCTAGATCCAACTAGATTAAAGTCAGTGAGTTTCCAGAAAGAGAAGAAAATCTTTTGAGATGGGGAAACAGACTTTTTCTTTCATTTTTATTGAGGTGATTTCCCTGGAAATGTATTCATTTCCACTCTCCTGGGCTGATGTAAAGTATAAGGTGTGAATTTTTCTGGCTTGGGAATGTCCTTCTCTCTCCTATATTTGATGTGTTCAATTTGAAGTTGTAAGAAATGCATTTTGTTCCTGACGTTGAGTTCCTAATGACTAACTCTCATGGGAGTGTATTTAATCGATCACGTCAAGAACGTTTATCAAATACCTACTACATGCAGAGCACTTTGGTGGATGCTGTAAAGACACAAAAGTAGCCGAGAGGTAGCCTGAGCCCTCAGCAGTGCGAAGGAGATAAAATAGTTTAACACATGAGGATCTAATCGAAAGTCTAAGGAATGATAGAAGCGTGTTGAATTAAACCAGTGCTTCTTAATGTTGGCTGCATCCCAGAATCACCTTGGGAAATTTAGGAAGTGCTGAGGTCTGGGCCTTGCCCGCAGAGCTTCTGTTTTAATTGGTTCGGACGTCCCCTTGCCCTCCCCCTGAACCCACGGAACGTATTTTTAAAAGTTCCCTGGTGATTCTAACATGTAGCCAAAATTGAGAACCTTGAACTAGAATAACCTAAACTATTTTTTCCAGCTCTCAGATTGCATAAACCTGAACGGATGTGAGTATACCTCGCGTGTTCAGGGGCAGGGGTTGGGGTGGGAGGGAACCACTGCATTTACGTGTCTGCTCTCGGTTAATCTTCACAGGGATCATCCGTCAGCTCTCTTCTGTCTACAGCACACTCACCCACACAACCCTTCCTCAACTCAGCCAGCACTTCTGAAACAAAGTGTCATCTCTGATCACGGGGCGGAGCCCCCTGGCTCCCTCTCCAATTTAGTGCCTTTAGACTTTTTTTGAATCTGTGGTTCCCAGTAGCTTTTAAAAAATATGTTTTTGTTTGTTTATCCAGTTTTTCTTCTTCTCCTTTTCCCAGTGTTGTTGGTGGGCGTGATGGTCTGTTACAAGCTTCTGTGTTCCAGTCGGACGTGGAACTCTCTCTCAGGCACTGGAAGCCCTTCGAAGGGAGGGGTGTGAACCGGTGCAGGGGAAGATTAGTCTGGTGGCGAAGGCAGGATGTTTGAAATTGAGAGCTGAGAGGCAAGGGGAGGATATGGAAAGAAGGGAACAGAAGTTGATAAACAGAGGTATTATGAGAGAGTAAGCATCAAGTTGTAGAGACAGATTCAAATCTGTGTCTAACTCCAGAGCCTAAACCTCTGGTCTGTATCTTCCGTGTCACTGGTCACAGGATGCAGCTGCTGCTGCTGTGTGGCTAATACAGAAATAATTCTCTTTGGCTTAAGTTGTTATCCTGGGGTATTTGAAGGATACACTTTTGGGACTCCTATACTCTGTTTTATGAGAATGAAGGAGATGGTTCAGAAAGCTCAAGCCAAAGCTCATGGTATAATTGGTAACAGATACCCAGAATGTTCTCTGTAAATTTCCTTCGTGATTTTTTTAATTTTTTTAGTGTTGTTTGTGATCAACAGTAGTATATACTTTCTGATTGGTAGTTGAATAATTAACCATGTAAGACTTGTTTTAAAAAGTTTGTCTCTTCCAGTTTAGTGATTCAGCTTCTAGATATTTGTCCTAAGACATAAATGCAGGCAAATACTTGTATAGAAAGTTATTTATAATAAGGATAAATTTAGAAATGATGGAAGTGTCTTACATTAAGGAATGATATATATTATATACTCATATATATACATGCATGTATATATGATAAAAATATGTGAAAGACTTAAATGGCCATCAATATGGAATTGGTTAAAAATTATAATATGGTCATACTATGGAAAACTGTGCAACAATTAAAGATAATGAGATAAACATATACGTACAGATTTGAAAATATCTCTAATACACATTATTATTTGTCTGGTGCCATTTATGTCCTCATTTATATATATGTTACATATAATATGTAAATTTTTTTATATTATATAATTATATATATATTATATAATATATTATATATCAATTATATATGTAATATATATTATATATAATTACACTAATTATAATTATATATAATTAATTATATATGTAATATATATATGTATTTTTTGACATTTCAGGAATTTTAATTATGGAGCAGGTACCAGGTGATATCAATGAATTATTGTTGTTAAAAGTGATAATGACACTGTAGTTAGATAAGAAAATGCTCATTTTTTTGAATTTTTCTATTTTATTTTATTGATTTTTTTATACAGCAGGTTCTTATTAGTTATCCATTTTATACATATTAGTGTATACATGTCAATCCCAATCTCCCAATTCATCAAACTACAACCCCCCAGTTTCCCCCCTTGGTGTCCATACATTTGTCCCCTACATCTGTGTCTCTATTTCTGCACTGCAAACCACTTCATTTGTACCATTTTTCTAGGTTCCACACATATGTGTTAATATATGATATTTGTTTTTCTCTTTCTGACTTACTTCACTCTGTATGACAGTCTCTAGATCCATCCACATCTCTACAAATGACCCAATTTCGTTCCTTTTTATGGCTGAGTAATATTCCATTGTATATATGTACTACATCTTCTTTATCCATTCATCTGTTGATGGGCATTTAGGTTGCTTCCATGACTTGGCTATTGTAAACAGTACTGAAATGAACATTGGGGTGCATGTGTCTTTTTCTTTTTTAATAAATTTATTTATTTTATTTATTTATTTTTGGCAGAGTTGGTCTTCGTTGCTGTGCGCGGGCTTGCTCTAGCTGCAGTGAGCGGGGGCTACTCTTCATTGCAGTGTGCCAGCTTCTCATTGCAGTGGCTTCTCTTGTTGTGGAACACAGACTTTAGGTGCACGGGCTTCAGTAGTTGCGGCATGCAGGCTCAGTAGTTGTGGCTCACGGGCTCTAGAGCACAGGCTCTGTAGTTGGGGCTCATGGGTTGAGTTGCTTCCCGGCATGTGGGATCTTCCTGGACCAGGGCTCGAATATGTGTCCCCTGCATTGGCAGGTGGATTCTCAACCACTGCGCCCCCAGGGAAGCCCACATGTGTCTTTTTGAATTATGGTTTTCTATGGGCATATGCCCAGTAGTGGGATTGCTGGGTCATATGGTAGTTCTATTTTTAGTTTTTTAAGGAACCTCCATGCTGTTCTCCATAGTGGCTGTACCAATTTACATCCCCACCAGTAGTGCAAGAGGTTTCCCTTTTCTCCACACCTTCTCCAGCATTTGTTGTTTGTAGATTTTCTGATGATGCCCATTCTAAGTGGTGTGAGGTAGTTGTAGTTTTGATTTGCATTTCTCTAATAATTAGTGATGTTGAGCAGCTTTTCATGTGCTTCTTGGCCATCTGTATGTCTTCTTTGGAGCAAAGTCTCTTTAGGTCTTCTGCCCATTTTATGATTGGGTTGTCTGTTTTTTTAATATTGAGCTGCATGAGCTGTTTATGTACTTCAGAGATTAATCCTTTGTTGATTTGTTTGCAAATATTTTCTCCCATTCCTAGGGCTGTCTTTTCATCTTGTTTGTATTTTCCTTTGCTTTGCAAAAGATTTTAAGTTTCATCAGGTTCCATTTGTTTATTTTTGCTTTTATTTCCATTTCTCTAGGAGGTGGATCAAAAAAGATCTTGCTGTGATTTATGTCAAAGAGTGTTCTTCCTATATTTTCCTCTAAGAGTTTTATAGTGTTCAGTCTTATATTTACGTCTCTAATCCATTTTGAGTTTATTTTTGTGTATGGTGTTAGGGAGTCTTGTAATTTCATTCTTTTACATGTAGCTGTCCAGTTTTCCCAGCACCACTTATTGAAGAGACTGTCTTTTCTCCATTGTATATCCTTGCCTCCTTTGTCATAAATTAGTTGACCATAAGTGCGTGGGTTTATCTCTGAGGTTTCTATCCTGTTCCATTGATCTATATTTCTGTTTTTGTGCCAGTACAATATTGTTTTGATTACTGTAGCTTTGTAGTATAGTCTGAAGTCAGGGAGTCTGATTCCTCCAGCTCCGTTTTTTTCCCTGAAGACTCTTTGGCTATTCGGGGTCTTTTGTGTCTCCATACAAATTTTAAGATTTTTTGTTCTAGTTCTGTAAAAAATGCCATTGGTAATTTGATAGGGATTGCATTGAATCTGTAGATTGCTTTGGGTAGTATAGTCATTTTCACAGTATTGATTCTTCCAATCCAAGAACATTGTCTATCTCTCCATCTGTTTGTATCATCTTTAATTTCTTTCATCAGTGTCTTATAGTTTTCTGCATACAGGTCTTTTGTCTCCCTTGGTAGGTTTATTCCTAGGTATTTTATTCTTTGTGTTGCAGTGGTAAATGGGAGTGTTTCCTTAATTTCTCTTTCAGATTTTTCATCATTAGAGTAGAGGAATGCAAGAGATTTCTGTGCATTAATTTTGTATCCTGCAACTTTACCAAATTCATTGATTAGCTCTAGTAGTTTTCTGGTGGCATCTTTAGGGTTCTCTATGTATAATATCATGTCATCTGCAAACAGTGACAGTTTTACTTCTTTTCCAACTTGTGTTCCTTTTATTTTTTTTTTCTTCTCTGATTGCCATGGCTAGGACTTCCAAAACTATGTTGTATAATAGTGGCAAGAGTGGACATCCTTGTCTTGTTCCTGATCTTAGAGGAAATGTTTTCAGTTTTTCACCATTGAGAATGATGTTTGCTGTGGGTTTGTCATATATGGCCTTTATTATGTTGAGGTAGTTTCCCTCTATGCTCACTTTCTGGAGAGTTTTTTTTATCATAAATGGGCGTTGAATTTTGTCAAAAGCTTTTTCTGCATCTATTGATATGATCGTATGGTTTTTCTTCTTTAGTTTGTTAATAGGGTGTATCACATTGATTGATTTGTGTATATTGAAGAATCCTTGCATCCCTGGGATAAATCCCACTTTATCATGGTGTATGATCCTTTTAATGTGTTGTTGGATTCTGTTTCATAGTATTTTGTTGAGGATTTTTGCATCTATATTCATCAGTGATATTGGTTTGTAAATCTCTTTTTGTAGTATCTTTGGTTTTGGTATCAGGGTGACAGTGGCCTCATAAAATGAGTTTGGGAGTGTTCCTTCCTCCACAGTTTTTTGGAAGAGTTTGAGAAGGATGCGTGTTAGCTCTTCTCTAAATGTTTGATAGAATTCACCTGTGAAGCCATCTGGTCCTGGACTTTTGTTTGTTGGAAGATTTTTAATCACAGTTTCAATTTCATTACTTGTGATTGGTCTGTTCATATTTTCTACTTCTTCCTGGTTCAGTCTTGGAAGGTTATACCTTTCTAAGAATTTGTCCATTTTTTCCAGGTTGTCCATTTTATTGGCATACAGTTGCTTGTAGTAGTCTCTTAGGATGCTTTGTATTTCTGCAGTGTCTGTTGTAACTTCTCCTTTTTCATTTCTAATTTTATTGATTTGAGTCCTTTCCCTCTTTTTCTGGCTAATGGTTTATCAATTTTGTTTATCCTCTCACAGAATCAGCTTTCAGTTTTATTCATATTTGCTATTGTTTTCTTTGTTTTTATTTCTGCTCTGATCTTTATGATTTCTTTCCTTCTGCTAACTTCGGGTTTTGTTTGCTCTTCTTTCTCTAGTTCCTTTGGGTGTAACATTAGATTGTTTATTTGAGATTTTTCTTGTTTTTTGAGGTAGGCTTGTATAGCTATAAACTTCCCTCTTAGAACTGCTTTTGCTGCATCCATAGGTGTTGGATCGTCGTGTTTTCATTGTCATTTGTCTCTAGGTAGTTTTTGATTTCCTCTTTGATTTCTTCAGTGATTTCTTGGTTATTTAGTAACGTATTATTTAGCCTCCATGTGTTTGTGTATTTTACGTTTTTTTCCCTGTAATTGATTTCTAATCTCATAGCATTGTGGTCAGAAAAGATGGTTGATATGATTTCAATTTTCTTAAATTTACTGAGGCTTGATTTGTGACCCAAGATGTGATCTATCCTGGAAAATGTTCTGTGTGCACTTGAGAAGAAAGTGTAATCTGCTGTTTTTGGATGGAATGTCCTATAAATATCAATTAAATCTATCTGGTCTATGGTGTCATTTAATGCTTGTGTTTCCTTATTAACTTTCTGTTTGGAGGATCTGTCCATTGGTGTAAGTGAGGTGTTAAAGTCCCCCACTAGTATTGTGTTACTGTCAATTTCCTCTTTTAGAGCTGTTAGTGGTTGCCTTATGTATTGAGGTGTTCCTATGTTGGGGGCATATATATTTATAATTGTTATATCTTCTTCTTGGATTGATCCCTTGATCATTATGTAGTGTCCTTCCTTGTGTCTTGTAACATTCTTTAAAATCTATTTTATCTGATATGAGTATTGCTACTCCAGCTTTCTTTTGATTTCCATTTGCATGGAATATCTTTTTCCATCCCCTCGCTTTCAGTCTGTATGTGTCCCTAGGTCTGAAGTGGGTCTCTTGTAGATGGCATATATATGGTTCTTGTTTTTGTATCCATTCAGTGAGCCTGTGTCTTTTGGTTGGAGCATTTAATCCATGCACGTTTAAGGTAATTATCGATATGTATGTTCCTATTATCATTTTCTTATTTACTACAGCTTTGTTTTTGTAGGTCCTTTTCTTCTCTTGTGTTTCCCACTTAGAAAAGTTCCTTTAGCACTTGTTGTAGAGCTGGTTTGGTGGTGCTGGATTCTCTCAGCTTTTGCTTGTCTGTAAAGCTTTTGATTTCTCCATCGAATCTGAATGAGATCCTTGCCTGGTAGAGTAATCTTGGTTGTAGGTTCTTCCCTTTCATCACTTTAAGTATATCATGCCACTCCCTTCTGGCTTGTATTGTTTCTGCTGAGAAATCAGCTGTTAACCTTATGGGAGTTCCCTTGTATGTTATTTGTCATTTTTCCCTTGCTGCTTTCAATAATTTTACTTTGCCTTTAAGTTTTGCCAATTTGATTACTATTGTCTTGGCGTGTTTCTCCTTGGGTTTATCCTGTATGGGACTCTCTGCGCTTCCTGGACTTGGGTGGCTATTTCCTTTCCCATGTTAGGGAAATTTTCAACTATAATCTCTACAAATATTTTCTCGGGTCGTGTCTCTCTCTCTTCTCCCTCTGGGACCCCTATAATGCAAATGTTGTTGTTTTTGATGTTGTCCCAGAGGCCTCTTAGGCTGTCTTCACTTCTTTTTATTCTTTTTTCTTTATTCTGTTCTGCAGCAGAGAATTCCACCATCCTGTCTTCCAGGTCACTTATCTGTTCTTCTGCCTCAGTTATTCTGCTATTGATTCCTTCTAGTGTATTTTTCATTTTAGTTATTGTATTGTTCATCTCTGTTTGTTTGTTCTATAATTCTGCTAGGTGTTTGTTCTTTAATTCTTCTAGGTCTTTGTTAAACATTTCTTGCATCTTCTTGATCTTTGCCTCCATTCTTTTTCCGAGGTCCTGGATCATCTTCACTATCATTATTCTGAATTCTTTTTCTGGAAGGTTTCCTATCTCCACTTCATTTAGTTGTTTTTCTGAGATTTTATCTTGTTCCTTCATCTGGTACATAGCCCTTTGCTTTTTCATCTTGTCTATATTTCTGTGAATGTGGTTTTTGTTCCACAGGCTGCAGGATTGTAGTTCTTCTTGCTTCTGCTGTCTGCCCTTTGGTGGATGAGGCTATCTAAGAGGCTTGTGGAAGTTTCCTGATGGGATGGACTGGAGGTGGGTAGAGCTGGGTGTTGCTCTGGTGGGCAGAGCTCAGTAAAACTTTAATCTGCTTGTCTGCTGATGGGTGGGGCTGGGTTCCCTCCCTGTTGGTTGTTTGGCCTGAGGCGACCCAACACTGGAGTCTACCTGGCTCTTTTTTTGGGCTAATGGTGGATCCTGTGAGGGCTCACGCCAAGGGGTACTTCCCAGAACTTCTGCTGCCAGTTTCCTTGTCCTCATGGTGAGCCACAGCCACTCCCCGCCTCTGCAGCAGGCCCTCCAACACTGGCAGGTAGGTCTGGTTCAGTCTCCTATGGGGTCACTGCTCCTTCTCCTGGGTCCCGATGTGCACACTACTTTGTGTGTGCCCTCCAAGAGTGGAGTCTGTATTTCCCCCAGTCCTGTCAAAGTCCTGCAGTCAAATCCCTCTAGCCTTCAAAATCTGGTTCTCTAGGAATTCCTCCTCCCATTGCCGGACCCCCAGGTTGGGAAGCCTGACAAAGGGCTCAAAACCTTCACTCCAGTGGGTGGACTTCTGTGGTATAAATGTTCTCCAGTTTGTGAGTCACCAACCCAGCAGTTACGGGATTTGATTTTATTGTGATTGCACCCCTCCTACCATCTCACTGTGGCTTCTCCTTTGTCTTTGCATGTGGTGTATGTTTTTTGGTGAGTTCCAGTGTCTTCCTGTTGATGATTGTTCAGCAGTTAGTTATGATTTCAGTGCTCTCGCAAGAGGGAGTGAGTGCACGTCCTTCTACTCTGCCATCTTGAACCAAGAATCTTATATGTAATGTATGTTATATATAATTATAATAATTATAATGATATAATTATATATTGTATATAATTAATATATAATTATATAAAATTATATATGAATTTTAATATAAATTTATTTATATATAGTACATTTATAAATATATTTATATATAATGTACATTTAACATTAAATGTAATAATATAATTACATATAATAATATGTAATATATATTAATTATATATTCCTTATATATAAAATTTATATTTAATTAATATAATAATATAATTATAATTTAATAATATAAGTTATATAAAATACCATATAAATCATATAAATATAACTGAATAATATAATTGTATATTAATTATATATAAAATGTATAAAGTATATATACTATATGCCAGTGCATAGAAAAAAAGACTAGAAGGGTACATATCAAACGGCCTAATAAAGGTTAATTTTGGAGGTGAAGGTGAAGTGGTTGGGGATGATAGAGTAGGACCTTTACGTTTTACTCTATAAACTTCTATATTTGAATTTTTTACAGAGAGAACAATTACTTCTATTACATCTGTAACTTAAACTAGTAAGATCTTTAAAAGACTTGACTTTTCATTTTCTTCCTAGGTGCCTTCTCTTAAAGCTTGCCTGCGTACTGCAGGGTAAAAAAAAAAGTTACCCTCTCTTCCAGAAATCTAAAGTGGTAGCATAAAATTTAACTAATTGGGCAATTGCCTTGAGGTGAACTGGCTACCCGATGAGGTCACCCACAAGTTGCATGGAGGTGGATGGCTGTGGGAGGCAGGGTGTGGTCCCCTAAGGCAGATGGATCTGGTTCAGGCAAGGGTGACGGTGTGTCATCACCCAGTGGCCAGGAGTGAGGTGTGTTCTGTGACATGAGTTGTTAGCTCAGAAAAATCTCTCCCATCCTTGGTTCCAACATCCTTCTACCTTGGTCACTGGCATAGAGATGAGACAGAAAAGGCTGCCACAGCCTGGCTTTGGGGTCCAGGGGATCAGGAGGGCGGTTGGTGTACCATCAAGGCGAGAGAAAGAGTACAGTCTCTGGGAAGCCGTTACTAAAAGGTGACAGGCTTCACTTGGGGCAAGGAATAGAGCGTCTTTTAATTCACGTACTTTCAGGTGGTTTGTTTTTCCTCTTTATCCTCTTCTGATTAACCACTCAAGCCAACCAGTCCACAATGTGCTCCTTCCTATTTAGGGGTTCAAGAATGGAATTGCTGGGAGGGACCCGGGTCACCCCGTCTAAGGCCCCTGGCCAGGAGGGTGGTCGGTGGATATGTGGAGAGGTGGCCTAGGCATCCAGGTGCAGGGATGGCACCTGCACCCAGCATCCTGGAGCCCGGACGGGTCCTTTGACTCCTCCTTCACTGCTCTGGCTCTCTTGACAGCATCTCCTCAAGATAACCCAAGATAAAAGCGAGCCTCCCAGGGAAGGTTTCCTTGTTCTGGGGTCATCTTGTGCTTTCTTAGATCAGTGTCAGCTGCGTAAAATATAAGTTTTAGTGTCTTCTATACTTTTGGTATCAGTATAGACCTATTGAAAGTGATTGTTTTCCATTAACTTGTCATTTTATACTGTTTGGGCCCCACTTACAGCGTTATGTTGAAGGTTCACATCTATTTCTGTTTCTTTCTGACCCCCATGCAAATGAAATAAAATTTAATCAACCTCTTTAAAAAATTCATAAATTTTAATAAAAAACACAAGGTATATTTTTTCTGGATAAGACCATTTCAACAGGTGTCTCCCTTATCTGACTGTGTAAACTTGAGAGACAGAGTACTTTTTTGGTTTAGTCTGGCTGAGTACGCAGATCTCCGCCAGGTCAAGCAAACAATGGTGTTGGATGGACTGGCTTTGCCGGGAGCCAGGTGGGATGTGTGGATTTCAGGAGGTGAAGGCTCTGGGTTCTGAGCGTCCTCTGGCTGGCGATGCTCTGAGTTTTAGGCCGAGAGGGGCGGCCTGGGCGGGCGTGGTGCTGAAGCTGCTGGCGAAGTGGCACAGCGGCTTCGCCTTCGGGGCCTTTATCTCTAGGAGGTGGGAAAAAAGTGACAAGTCTATCATAATAATAATAATGATGACAATGATTATTATTTAAAAAGTAACTGACAGGTGATGGGAGCCTTGACCTGCATCTTCCGTTCTCTCCTGTGTTCTTTGTTTCTAACAACATTAGCAATGCATTTTGGTGGAAAGAGCCCCAGGCCATGAATTCAGAGACGCTGTCTGAAGCCTCTGACTTGCCACTAATGAGGCTGTTTGGGGTAAACCACCTAAACTCTGAAACATATTCCACCCCACAGCCCCCTTCATGGTCTGATTCCCTCCTACCTCTAAGACTTTAACATCTGTGCCCTCAGAACTTACTTTGTCTTTTGTTCTTAGCATCAGGACAGAGATGACTCCCTGTAAAAGATTTCATTCTCCTCTTTGTGGGTGGTTTGGCCCAGTATGTATTCCTCCAGCCAGAGGATGTGAATTCCCGGGGACTAATTGAAGATTTTTTTTCTTTTCTTTTCTTTTCAGAATGGGAAAGGGTGTGTCAGCAGGAGACCGTGAGCAGGTCCAGGTGAGTCAACCTGTTTTAAGTTTGTCATCCCTGATGAAACATTTCAAAAAGGTAGTACTTGCTGGCATGTAACTGATAACACACAGAGGAGGCGGCTGTGTCTGGACCCCGCTGGTCCTAGGGTTGTGATAATGAGATTGTGTCTTCAATGACTTCTCACATTCTATCACGCAACCCAGAGCTTGCAGCCCCTACCCTTTTATTCACATGGTGGTTGTGTGTTTTAAGTGGACTGACTTCATTAATTGTTCCGGAAAGCTTTAAGAATGAGGTGGGGCTACTGGCAGGTATATTTAACGTGCTGGAGATCTGTTGTCCCGAAACACCATTTGGAACTATTCTGTGAGTGGAAACCCACAGCCAGAGATGAGAGGGGCCTTTCAGACACTGATAGATCAAATTCACACCTGCGAGGAGGGAAAAAAGAAGGAATCCAATGATTCCTGCCTTAGGTTCTGTGTCGAGAGAACAGTGTGGAGGAAGTTTCTACTCTGGTGATTTCCCCAGAGAGTAAGATAGTTTAGCTTATTTTTAGAGGTTTCCCAAACGAAAAGGTTTCAAACAGATTTCCACATGTCCTCGCTGCTCATTTCAAAAGAAATAGGCAAGCCTTTTCCTTGCGGAAATTCCCAGAAAATTTCATAGTAGTATCAATAAATGAAGTCCCTCCATCATCAAGATTTCATCTTTTTCACTTGGGACCATCCAAGGAGTTAGGAAGAAGTTAGACACTGGGTTGTAAGACCTCGTAATTTCTCAGACAAAGGACCCTTTCTTAGTCATTGATCTGAAAATAGGGGACCCAGCCTCTGGGGCGGGTGTGTGATAATAACCATTGATTTCTTAGGAATCTGAGAGCAGCTCGGGAAGTTGTGTGGGCTGAGCCCTTTGATCCTAACTTAACTCCAGGAAAAATAAACAAGCGTGCTGAGTCATTTTTCTCCTTGGTGGCTAATAACGGCAGTGGGTTCCTTGTGGCCGTGTTTACATTCTTTTTTTTTTTTTTCCTTTGGTGCGGTCCTTCTTTTTATTTATTTTTAAAATTGACGTATAGTTGATTCATAATGTTGTGTTAATTTTCGCTGTACAGCAAAGTGGTTCAGTTATACATAGGTATACATTCTCTTTTTATATTCTTTCCCATGATGGTTTATCCCAGGACATTGACTAGAGTTCCCCGTGCTAGACAGTAGGGCCTTGTCTTTTATCCATCCTATATATAATAGTTTGCATCTGCTCATCCCAAACTCCCAATCCTTCCCTCCCTGATTCCCCCTCCGCCTTGGCAACCACAAGTCTGTTCTCTATGTCTGTGAGTCTGTTTCTGTTTTGTAGATACATTCTTGTTTTTAAACTCTGATGGCAGGAGGCCAGACAACTGACTGGACCAACTCCTAAGAGTAGGGGGGCGGGGGGAGGGATTAGGGACTGCTGTAGGACTAGTGTGCAATTACGTATGCAGTGTGGTCTGGGATAGGAAAAGTCAGAAATAATACAAAAATCCACTCACAGGAGACTGGTTACATGGATTAATGCACATCCTATACCACGGAATATTGTGTGTGATGAGTCATCTTCCCCAGACACACCCTGCGATGAGGACTCATCTGCATGTCATTTATTAGGGACATGTTCCAGGACAACCCCATAAAGGAAGGTCGGGACAGGGGCGGGGGAGGGAAAGACACCAAGTCAGGGAGTGATTTCAGATGAAGGCCCAGCACTCACCCAGTCTTCTGGGGGGAGCTCTGGAGTATAAATTGTACCACCTGGAGGCAAGGAGCTGGGCCTTCTTAATCCTGCAGGCCCTCCTAATTCTCAGCGCTTCCAGGCAGATGGCTCCAGAAGCCAGGGCGGGCCTCGGGAGAGAGATACAGGTGCAGTTGCTACAGGAAAGCACACATAAGCCAGGGGGTGGGCACATGCTGGAACGGAAAAAGGATCAGAGGGGCTCTGGTTAGGGAGTCTGCTTCCCTATGCAAAGCATGAAAAGAGTGAAGTACAGTGCAGAGTCCTTCCCATGAAAACTGTTTATGAGAAGCACTGAGCAAAGAAAGCAAGTTGTCCAGTGGGTGTTTCCCGACACCAACCAATTCTCCAACACCATCTGGGTATCAATGGTTCCGTTCAATTCTGACTCTGCCTGAAGTTACTGTCAGATGCCGCAAGTCAAAGGGCTCCGCTCCACAAGCTGTCCCCACTCGAGATGCCAGACCCCGGCTGGCGCTTGTCCTTGGTTGATTGGCTACAAGTCAGGGATTCCAAGGACTCTCTCTTCAGGTTCAGTGGTTTGCTAGAACGGCTCAGAGAGCTCAGGAAGGCATTTTACTTACACTTCCAGGTTTATCATACAGGGTGCACCTCAGGACAGACAAATGGAAGAGATGCATAAGGGCGAATACGTGGGAAGGGGCGCAGAGCATCGCAAGCTCCCAGAACCTCCACGTGTTCACCAACCTGGGAGCTCATCATATCTCGTTGCTCAAGAGTTTTATAGAGCTTACTCTCCAGTTCTCCTGCCCACGTCCCCTAGGTCAGTGGGTGGAGCTGGAAGTTCCAACCCTGTATCACTTTGTCTTTCTCGTGACCAGCCCCATCCTGAGGTGATGTGGAGCCCCACCTAGATCACCTCATTAGCATAAACTCAGGTGTGATCAAAAGGGGCTCTTTATGAATTAAAAAAAAAGATATTCCGATCACTCAGGAATTTCCAAGGGTGTTAGGAGCTCTGTGCCAGGAACCTGGGACAGAGACCAAATATATTGATTATTGTATTATACATATATAGTTTGATATCATTTTTTAAAATAAAAATAAGTGTGTGTGTGTATGTAAAGAAAAGCGTTGGGAAGGAAGTAGATCCAGTTGTAATTGTTGCGACAGGACTGATTGGGATTGGGGAGGAGGAATGGAGGTGGAGGTGGAGATGTTCAGAGTTTGTGAGCGAGCCTATTACGCCTTATAATAGGAATAAGAAATCAATCAATGTACACGGCCTCTGCCATGTGACTGTAGCATATGCGTCAATAGTTGACAGACTTCTTGTTCTGCAGTTCTGAGGGCCAGATAGGAGCATAGTGGCCGCTTGGTGAATATAATGATGTTTCTTTTCCCTGTGATGAACAAAACTTTGAAGACTGCAATTACATACAATACTGGCCTGGAAATTGTGGCTTCAGTGGTCTCCATTCCGGATGCCTGGTTGTCATTTTAGGCTGTCTTAGGAAAACATGTTTTTAGCCTAGTGAATCCCTGTCCATTGGATGAGCATTAGTTTAGCCTCTGCTTGCTGTGGGAGACTGTGTGGGTAGAAAAACTACTCTCATACTCTGCCTTCAGACTAGATTGATAGCCCCTGGCAGAATGCTTAATTTGTAGGTAAAATAAATTACCCACTTGGTGGTAGATACTATAGATCCAGGTTGATATTAGCCCTTTCCCTGGCTAGTAAACAGCCAGGAAGGACCATGAAAAGTTCTGCAAAAATGGTCACCAACTTCCCTGGTATCACAAAGCCTGAAACTTTATTGTATATGATGTGTGTTAAGATCTTGGAGCTGCAAGATTTGCATCAGACTCTTTTTTTTTTTTTTAGATTTAATTTTATTTTTATGTTTTTGGCTGCTTTGGGTCTTTGTTGCTGCGTGCGGGCTTTCTCTAGTTGTGGCGAGCGGGGGCTACTCTTCGTTGTGGTGCGCAGGCTTCTCATTGCGGTGGCTTCTCCTGTTGCGGAGCACGGGCTCTAGGCGTGGGGGCTTCAGTAGTTCCGGCACATGGGCTCAGTAGTTGTGGCACTCGGGCTCCAGAGTGCAGGCTCAGTAGTTGTGGCGCACGGGTTTAATTGTTCCACAGCATGGGGGATCTTCCAGGACCAGGGATCGAACCCGTGTCCCCTGCATTGGCAGGCGGATTCTTATCCACTGCGCCACCAGGGAAGTGCACCAGACTAACTCTTGTTTCAATTTATCTACCTATCCACCCATCCTTCCGTCCATCCATCCATCCATCCATCCATCCATATTTCTAATAGTTATTGAGAGATGCTTATAAGCTAAGCACTGTGGTAGGAACGCATTTTTATCTCCTGGCATTTGTAGCAAACACACTTAAAACTTACCTCCATCCTCTACCTAGTCTTTAGTATATATTAGAAACCATTTTAGGCTCTGTGACAGCTTCTTGTTAGGGTTTTGTTTGCTCCTAGCCCAGGTTCATAGTTGCTTTTGTCTCTCTGTAGTACTACACCAGATAATAATAACTAGCTTGTACTAAATACTTATTATACGTCAGGCACTTTACAAAGCTTTCTCTACGCATCCTAGTTCAATTTATCTTTACAATGATCCTAAGAAATGTGCATTATTATCTATATTTTAACCTTTTTTGGGGGTCAAATACAACCTGCATAATGTGCACAATAAATAAAGTGTGGCTCTATATTTTATCAAAAAGCAAAAACATAAATGAGATAAGAATAGAACGTTGCCAGCACCCAGAAGAGCTCTCGATCCCCCCTATTGTCACCCCCTCTTTATCTCCTAGAATTAACCACCATCCTGATATATATGATAATGACTTCTGCTTTCTCTTATACTTCTACTATCTAAGCACACATCCCTAAACACTATAGTTTGGTCCTGCCTGTTTTTTAAAACACAAAATCATACTGTATGTGTTCTTTGGTGACTGTTTTTTTTAAACTCATCATTAAGTTCTTAAGATTCATACTTGTTGCATTGGTTGTGGTTGATTCTCTTTTCTACATAGTATTTTATTATATGAATATACCGCAATTTATTTTCCATTCTACTGCTTTTGGACATTTGTGTTTTTCCAATTTTGTGCTGTTATGAAGAATGCTGCTATGAACATTCTTGCATGTGTCTTTCAGTGACAAAGAGCATGCATTTCCGTTTGCTACGTAAATATCAGTGAAATTGCTGGGTGATAGGCATACCTTCAGTTTTGGTAGCTAATACTAAACAGTTTTCCAAACTGGTTGTACTAATTCACATTCCCAACCACAGTGTACAAGAGTCTTTACAGCATTCGTCCCTCCCAGCAGTTGGCATTGTCAGTCTTTTTTTTTTTTAATATTTATTTATTTATTTATGGCTGTGTTGGGTCTTCGTTTCTGTGCGAGGGCTTTCTCCAGTTGTGGCAAGCGGGGGCCACTCTTCATCGCGTTGCGCAGGCCTCTCACTATTGTGGCCTCTCTTGTTGCGGAGCACAGGCTCCAGACGCGCAGGCTCAGTAGTTGTGGCTCACGGGCCTAGTTGCTCTGCGGCATGTGGGATCTTCCCAGACCAGGCTCGAACCCGTGTCCCCTGCATTGGCAGGCAGATCCTCAACCACTGCGCCACCAGGGAAGCCCCGTGTCAGTCTTTTCAATTTCAGCTTTTATGATGGTATGTAGTGATATCTTGATTTTAATTTGTATTCCATTTGTGACAAATGAAGTTGAGTACCTTTTCATGTATTTATTGGACATTTGGATATTATCTTTTGTGAAGTACATTTTGAAGTCTTTGCTCATTTTTTTCCCAGTTTTATTGAGGTAATTGGTAAATAAAAATTGTATATATTTAAAGTATTTTATTCATCGGGTTTTCTGCCTTGACTTGTAGGAGTTCTTTATGTCTGGATACAAGGCCTTCTGTTTTTTTTTTTTTTTTTTTGGTTAAATGAATAGCCAATATCTCTTACTTGCCTTTTAATCCTTTGAAAGCCATATTTTGATATCTTCAATGTAATCTAACTTGCCAAGCTTTTCCTTTCTGATTAGCACTTTTTGTGTCCTGCTTAGGAAATCTTTCCCTACCCTGAGGTCATAAGACTGTTCTTGTGTGTTGCATGTCTCTGCTGAGTTAGAACAGAAATCACATTATGTATTTCAACAGAGAGAGTTGAATAAAGAGACATGGTTACATAGGTTTCAGAGGCTGAAAGACAAGAAGGAACCTTAGGGTAGCAGGGAGATAATAGCTTCAGAAAACAGGTACTGCCTTGAAGGGTAGGGGAACAAAGGGGAGTAATTGGGCTTATCAAAACCTAGAAGCTCAGAGACGGGACGCCCACAGCTGAGAAGGAGTAGATGCTGTTAGCTGCTACTGAGAGCTCAGGGGCGGGGCGGGCGATGAGATTGGTTCCAGGTGTGCTGAAAGGGGCTGGCGGTTAGAAACAAACGCACCCAGGGTGAAGGGCTGCAGTCAGAGAGATGCTTCCAGATCAACGCGCAAAGCAGGAAGGAGGATGCCAATTCTTCCTCCTGACGCTCAGTCTCCCTCTCTCAGCCCTTACTGCAGAGTCTAGCGGGAAGCCAACAGGAAAAGGAGACGCGGAGTCCCAGACTTCACTTCTAAAACATCAGTTCAAAGGTAAGAGTAAGAATTTCAAGATGGCGACAAAACCCAAGCATAGCGCTCCTCTGAGTACTGGCCCCTGTGTGACTGCATAGTTCACTGGTCTCTTATTTTTAGAAGATCTTCTTAACACTCTCGTCTCCCACTCTTTACTTCCAAGGTCTTGAACACTCAGTAGAACTCCAGCAATAGCTTTGTTGCAATTAGGTGCATATTTCTCTGCCTGTGTGGTTTATTTCACTCCGTGATAATCTCCGGCTTTTTTCTGAGAGGTTGTAAGGAGAGTTTTGAACTCAAGTGACTGCTGTTATCCCTCAGACTAGGATCTTTTTGATATTCTCTTGGGTGCTATTGTAAAAATTATCTTTTTTTTTTTTCACAACGAAAGACAGTTTAATCACAATTTTTTTTTTTTTGGATTGGATAACACATTCACAAAGATCAAGCATAAAGAGGTTAAAGGCATCATTAAAATGTTCATTCTCTGGTTATTTATTACTGTTATGAGAAATAACAATCGTATTTTTTAAAATTTCCTTGTACCTTGGGACCTCGTTAAATTCACTTACTAGCTCTAATAGTTTTTCTGTAGTGTTTTGTTGGTTTGCTTTGGACTCTGCGTAAATCAATTATGTGGTCAGAGAATGAGGACAGTTTTATCTCTTCCTTTCCAGTTCTTAACCTTTTCTATTTTTCTTGTTTTATTGCTGTTCGGCCCTCCAGTAAAACGTTGAATAGAAATGGTGAGAGTGGTTATTCGTCTCATTCCTGATCTTAGAAGGAAAGTACTTCGTTTTTCACCAGTAATATTATGCTTTTTTTTTGAAAAATTAAAAGCAAGGAGTTATCTTTTATTTCTAGTCTCTATGAGTTTTTAAAAATATGAATATATGCAGAATTTTATCAAACGCCTTTTCTGCAGCTATTGAGATATCGCACGACTTTGACTGATTTTTGAATGTTAAGCAAATCTAGCATTCCTAGAAGGAACCTAACTTGTTGGGGATGTATTAACTTCTTTATTTATTGTTGTATTTGGTTTACCCTCACTTCACTTTGTTTAAGACTTTTATGTCTGTGTTCATGAGTAAGATTGGTCTGAAACTTTCCATTCTTGTAATGTTCTTAAGTGGTTTTGGATCATGGTTAGGCTGCCCTCAAAAAACTGAGTTGGAGTTTGCTTCGTTTCTCTTTTTGGAAAGAAATTGTATAAGAGAAGTGTTACTTCTCCTCTTAGTGTTTGGTAGAATTCCCAGTGAACCTATCTGGACCAAGAGCTTTCTTTTGGGGAGGTTTTAAATTATGGATTCAACTATATTTTTCTGTTTTATCATGCCAGTTTTGGTAAGTTTTATTTCTCTGGTGATCTGACTATCAATTTTCATAATTATGTTCATAGAGCTGTTCATAATACCTTCTTAGTATACTTTTATTTATATTCATTTAAACATTAAAAAATTATTTATTCTGGGCTGTGTTGGGTCTTTGTTGCATTGCGACGAGCGGGGGCTACTCTTCGTTGTGGTGCGCGGGCTTCTCATTGCAGTGGCGCCTCTTGTTGCAGAGCATGGGCTGTAGGTGCACAGGCTTCAGTAGTTGTGACACACGGGCTTCGGTAGTTGTGGCTTGCAGGCTCTAGAACACAGGCTCAGTAGTTGTGGCGCACGGGCTTAGTTGCTCCGTGGCATGTGGGATCTTCCCACACCAGGGTTTGAACCCATGTCCCCTTCATTGGCAGGCGGATTCTTAACCACTGCGCCACCAGGGAAGTCCTATTTTTAATGTCTGTAGGATTTATAGTGCTATTTCCTTTTTTATTCATGACCTTGTATATATGTGCTGTCTCTCTCGGCCCTTTGAAGATACCCTTCTATTGTCTCCTATTGAGAAGTCAGCTGTCGCTTTATTTTAGGTCTTTTAAAGGTAACATGCCATTCTGGTCTCTCGCTGCATTCAAGCTATTACTTTTGTCTTTGATTTTCAGTGATTTTATTATGATGTGCCTGGGGTGGATTTCTTTTTTTTGTTTATCCTTCTGGACTTCTTAGAGTGTTTTGAATTTGGGATTTGCTGTTCTTCATCGTTTATGGCAATTATCAACCATTATTTCCTAAATATTGCATTTTCCCCCATTCCTCTCTCCCTTTAGAATTTTGTAAGCACATATACTAGACATTCAATTTATACTCTATTTCTGTTACCTGCTCTGCTGTGTTTTCCATCTTTTTGTTGCTCTATGCTTTATTTATCATCCTATTTTCCCCCTCTATATTTTAGTTTCCTGATTTTCTCTTAAACCTGTCCCTAGAATTTTTAATTTTGGTTATTCTTTTTTTTTTTTTTTGCGGTACGCGGGCCTCTCCCGTTGCGGAGCACAGGCTCAGCGGCCGTGGCTCATGGGCCTAGCCACCAGGGCACGAACCTGCGTCCCCTGCATCGGCAGGCGGACTCTCAACCACTGCGCCACCAGGGAAGCCCTGGTTATTCTTAATATTGGTTATTTTCAGTTCTAGAATTCCCACTGGTTCTTTTAAAAAGAAATAATTTAATAATTTCCATTTCTCTGCTGAAATTCTTAGTCTTGTCTTTTATCTCATTGAACATATTAAGCATTTAACAGTTTGTGCTTGTTAACATTCACTGTTTATTGTTTCGGCACTGTTTATTGTTTCAGTCATGTGGTTTTGTCTCCACATGTGCCTTGTTATTTTTGGTTGTGTACAGGGCATTCATTATAAAATTCTCATAAAATTATGTTCATATGAATTGCTTCATATGTTTCTATCTTCCCCCAGAGATTTACATTTTCTCTGCTGGGCGTCTGAGGGCATTAACCATCTGAGTGCTTCAACCCAGTTTCAGTGATTCAGCTATTTTGAAACTGAGCAACAGTTCCCTATGGAACTGTTCTCTATCTTTTTATCATGTGGTCCTGTGAGGTTCCAATCCAGAACAAGGGGCTCACGATGCCCCCATCCTATTTCTGTCCCTGGACACCAATTCCCCAACCCCTTAGCCAGGTAAGGCTCTCAGCATCACTGCTCAGCCTCTCAGCCAACCCCTCTGGAATGAGCAGATGCCTCCAGGAAAAAAGTAGTTCTACACATGCACGGGCTCATCTCCTTGGGCCTTTATCTTCCCTGGGTGGCAATTCCTCACTATATTGTTTAAGCCTGGTATGTCCAAGTAGATATTGTTCACATTTTTCCAGCTGTTCTAATTGTTCTCAGCAGGGTGTTTGGTTGGAATTACCTGTTCTCCACTATCAGGAGTGGAGGTCTTATTTCCGTTTTACAGGTGAGGAGTTGGAGAATTGGCATAAAGAGCTTTCCCTAAACAAATTTAAGGCTGAATTATAGACTCAGTGGTCGAGGATGACTTAGACTTGTCTTAGCGAGTAACACATAACATTTTCTTTTCCTCTTCAGGACTCGGGTCTCTCTTATCTGTGCTGACAAGGTTATGCTGAAAATGCAGTGAACTAACCTTTGCCACAGGAAAGACATTGCAGTTAAAAAGCTGGGAGTGACTTAAGGCAGAGAAATGGGAGGAGAAAGAGGGTTAGTGTGTGCAGAGAGGGGGTAGAATGTTTAACATTCCTAGGGGTGGCTTGTATTTCTGGCCACTGGCTGAGTCATTTGTACCCACACAACTTCAGAAGTCAGCGTGTCAAATGCTTAAGTGAAGAGGGTCACCTAACGTGACTACTGGTGTATTTTTAATCTACTTTTTCAAAAATGGCTGTTTAGAGAGACTTGGGGACATGAGACAGAGTCCTGCACTTTGACTTCTAGTACCCTCTGACCTGGGCAAGCTGCTTTCCTTCTCTTTGTGCCAATACTGTCATCCCTAGAGGAGATAATTATTCATACTTTTTCTTATTTCTTATGAAAAGTACAGTATGGGGCTTCCCTGGTGGCGCAGTGGTTGAGAGTCCGCCTGCCGATGCAGGGGACACGGGTTCGTGCCCTGGTCCGGGAAGATCCCACATGCTGCGGAGCGGCTGGGCCCGTGAGCCACGGCCACTGAGCCTGCGCGTCTGGAGCCTGTGCTCCGCAACGGGAGAGGCCACAACAGTGAGAGGCCCGCGCACCGCAAAAAAAAAAAAAAAAAAAAAAAAAAAAAACCACAGTATGGATGATTATTACTCACTATTCTACCGTGAAACTAGAATAATATTTTTAACCTGTTTGACTGTGTCACCCCAGTGATTAAAGCCCTCCAATGGGGCTTTTCCCAGGCCTGTTGCTTTTTATTTTCCTATTACTCTTGGGCTTAGTGACAAACCTGTAAGCACAGCTCACCACATACTGGGTGGCCTGGCCCTTGCCCGCCTCCCTGGCCTCATCTTAGACCTTTTACTTCTCCAGTCCTATAGACTTTCCGCACCTCCCTGGTCCCTGCCCTGCTCCCTTCATCCTTGCTGTTGCTTCTGCCCCCTAGTGTCCCTTTCCCCTCCTTGACCTCCCTTTCCCCTCCTGATACATCTGGTGTCATATCCTCAGGGGAGACATCCTATCCCATGACTAGTTCAAATCCCTGTGAAATGCACTCATCGGACCACATGCCTCTCTCCTGCAGGGTTCCCAGAGTTGTCCCTTTACGTTTATTGGTGTAATTCTTTTTTGTTTGTTTGTTTTTGTTTTTGTTTTTTTTGGCAGTACGTGGGCCTCTCACTGTTGTGGCCTCTCCCGTTGCGGAGCACAGGCTCTGGACGCGCAGGCTCAGCGGCCATGGCTCACGGGCCCAGCCGCTCCGTGGCATGTGGGATCTTCCTGGACCGGGGCACGAACCCATGTCCCCTGCATCGGCAGGTGGACTCTCAACCACTGCGCCACCAAGGAAGCCCTATTGGTGTAATTCTTTGCTTCACATCTGCTCTCTCACTAGGCTTGAGCACCTGCGTGTAGGAACGGTGTGACGTTCAGCCCACTGCCCGGGGGTAGTAAGCATCCAATACCTATTTGTCAAATAAGAGAAGGAAGGAAGGTAGGGAGGAAAGAAATCTTATGAATTTCACCCTAACTAGAGATTTTTTGCCAGTTTATCCACTTGTTTTCTGCAAAGTAGGGCAGGACAAGAAGCGCTAGGAACAGATGGTTTAAATGGTGAAAAAAAGGGAAAGATGGTCTTCACATGTCCTTGGCTACAAGTAATTAGTATTCAGCTACTCCCACTGTCTGGAACCTGGTCTCAAGTGCCAAGAGAAAACGTGTTTAGGATTTTAACTGCTTCTCTTGGAAAAACCAGTGGCAGTGCAACTGCTGGAATCTCCAAGCTAGACTGTGTGGATGAAAAATCTCTGATCTTTGTTCATTTTTTTTTTGTAAACTGCAGGCACTGTAGTGAGGATCTCCCAGGGTAAAGGGAGGGACACAGGTGTTTTGGGGAAATGGGGAGACCTCCCCTGCCTTCTGGGAGCCTGGGAGCCAAGAGGCAAGATGTCAGACTCTAGCCGCGACCGTGGGGTGGCGGGATGGCCAACGTGGTCATGCTCAGAGAAGGGCTGGCAAGCCACATGTTCTTTCAGAGCTGCGAAGCCACGTCCAGGCCAGCTGCTCCATGAGCTGGTGAAGTCCAGTGTTTGAATGGGCCGTATCTGAGCTCCAATCCTGGTTCATTTCTGATCTGTTTCCAGATCACTCCTGACACCAAGTGTGTGGCTTTTTTCCCACCCCACCTCATTCTCTGACACCAGCTGGGTACCAACATTTCGACTCAACTCTGACACTGTCTGCCTGGGACCAGGGCAGACCCCGCAGGCCAAGGGCTCAGTCCCATGAGACCACCCCCACTCTGCAGACACCACCTGCACATCCCAGGTTGTTATACGGCTTCCTACCCACCAGATATAAAGTTGGGGGAGTCCACCTCCTCAAGTCTGATAACTTGCTAGACCGGCTCACAGAACTCAGGGAAAACAGTTTACTTGCTATCACCGGTTTATTATAAAGGCTGCAACTTGGGAGCACCCAGGTGGAAGAGATGCACAGGGCAAGGTTTGTGGGAAGGGGCATGGAGCTTCCCGGCTACCCTCACGCCTTCACCAACCAGGAAGTTCAGCAAATCTTGCTGTTAAGAGTTTCTACAGAGCTCAGTCCGAAGCCCCAGTCCCTTTCCCAGAGGTCACTGAGTGGGGCTGAAACTTCCCCATACTGAGAGCCCCATTCTTCAGCATCTGGGGGCTGTACCTGTGTCACCTCATTAGCATAACTCAGGTGTGATCAAAGGGAGCTTCTTATGAACAACAAAAGACACTCCTATCACTCAGGACATGCCAAGTGTTTGAGGGGCTCTGTCCCAGGAATGGAAACAAGGACCAAACATGTTTCTTATTATGCCACAAATACCTTCTTAGCTGTGTGACCTTGCACAAGAGTCTCCAACGTAAGATCACGGTGGAAGAAATGATGCAGTGTACATACAACCCCTGATAGAAAGTGAATGTCAACAAAGGCAGTTGGGATCTAGCACCCCAAGCAGCCCTGGGCTCCTCCGGTGGGTGGGTCTGCAGGGCAGGTGGCAGTGTGCTTTCTCCTCCCACACACTGGGCATGCTTTTATATTTTCAGAGCTAAATTTAGCTGAACTAGGGTGACCTCAGAGGGGAGAAAGTGTTGCAGAAGGGCAATAGGTTATCAAAGAGGTGAGTGTGGAAGGGGGAGGGCTGAGGGCGTAGTATCAGTATCAGTCATGTGTGGGAACCCGTGCTTAGCAGCAAGGGGACAATGGCCCCTGCCCTCACACGGCTTGTGTTCCAGCAGGGAAGACTCGTATGAGGCAGTAATTCTATGTTTCATTACCACCGTGTATGTACTTGGTATGTTATGCAGATGTATGGAGTGCCCTGGGTTCACATGCACGACACGTGGCTGTAACCAGGCTGGTACACTTTGGGGGATGATGAACGTCCCTGATGTCACCTTAGGACTTGCAGGTAATAGTCTTGCCTGCTCCCTCCCTTGCTTTCAGGCTGTCTAGAGGGGGTAATCATTTTGATCATCCGATTAGGACATAGGGGTGCTGGGTTTCTTAACTGAGTTCTGAATCATACAGCAGATTTATGGATTCTGGCCAGTGTGTTGAAATAAGTCTATCAGGGCCCCAGAAGCTCTCTGCTTCAACTGGTTTCCACTGGACTGGTTTCATACCCTGGATTTGGGCCTGCCAGCTAGGTGGAAAGATTTCATTTCAGTTCTCTTGAGAACAGGGTCAGACAGAGGAGGCAGGAATTCAGATTTGGATAATAGGCCCGAGGTCAAGATTTCTCAGAGAGAGAGAGAGAGAGAGAGACAAAGTGGTGAGAAAATACTTCCCATTTTCCTAAAGGGTTCAGTGTCTTCTGCGTGGTAAGCACGGTCAAGGTTGCAGGCATTTCCATGGAGACCACAAGTGGACTCTGGAGCCCCATCACCTGCTACGTTGTATATGTGATACAGACGATCATAACTGCTACAAAAATTAGAGATGAGACTGGTGGCAGCTGCCAACAGAAAGTAAAACAATGACACCAGAGCGTTCCTGCTTCTCTATCCGGGGGCCAGAGCACTGGCGGACTCGTGGGTGAACAGCTCTGCGTTCTGATCCAGCGTCTTAGGCTTCTGAGAACGTCTGCATGTGGAGAGATTGCTCCCTGCTCTCCGAGACGTTACGGCTGCCCTTTAAGCTACAACTGTGTGCCATTTACAGTTTGTAAAGCGCTTCAGATCGCGAATGAGGCATCAGGAAGCCTGTGTCCTGTTAGCAATTCTGTGTGTCACTCCACCCCCGGCACCTGAGCAGAACACGGAGATTGCTGGACGGAGCGTCTGCTGTGGATTGAATCGTGTCTTGTCGTGTCCCTCTGCTCCTTCACCGTAAGATCTGTTGGCCTCCTAACCTCCTCCCAACTGCAGAATGTGACCTTACTTGGAGACAGGGTCTTTGCAGAGTTAATGACACTGAAATGAGGTCATTAGGGTAGATGCTAATCCAACATGACTGGCCTCTTTATAAAAAGGGGAAATTTGGACACAGAGACATGCATCGAGGGAAGATGGTGTGAAAAGACATAAGGAGAAGATGGCCATTGACAAGCCAAGGAGAGAGGCCTGGAGCAGAACCTTCCCTTGTGGTCCCCAGAAGGACTTCTTTATCTTGGACTTCCAGCCTCCAGAACTGTGAGAGTTTCTGTTGTTTAAGTCACCTGCTCTCTGTTCTTCGTCATGACAACCCTAGCAAGGATGTTCTTAAAGTTTTCCGTGGTGGGCTGGGCTTCATTCTGGACCCCTTCTCAGGATAACTTTTAAATGTAAAAATTAAATATGTCAGATTGCAAAAGAAAGAAGAATGTTTATTGAAATACAGGTATCAGAATACCAAGCAGAGACATCTGTGATATAGTAACATATGTGGTACTTTAATAATGGATTAAATAACAAGATGGAGTGGGAAGTAAAAAAGTCCATGATTTCCAAGTGGAAGATGTAGGGTGGGTGGTATTTCAGAATGTGCGACAACCGTCGTGTGATATGAGCAAATTATGACCTTTATTGGTGGCAGACACAGATGCCTGCCTATATTCATAGGCAGTTTTAAAAAAATTTATTCTATTTATTTATCTTTGGCTGTGTTGGGTCTTCGTTGCTGTGCGCGGGCTTTCTCTAGTTGCGGCGAGCGGGGGCTACTCTTGTTGCGGTGCGTGGGCTTCTCATTGCGGTGGCTTCTCTTTGTTGCAGAGCACGGGCTCTAAGCGTGCGGGCTTCAGTAGTTGTGGCACGCAGGCTCAGTACTTGCGGCTTGCGGGCTCTAGAGCACAGGCTCAGTAGTTGTGGTGCACGGGCTTAGTTGCTCTGTGACATGTGGGATCTTCCCGGACCAGGGCTCGAAGCCGTGTCCCCTGCTCTGGCAGGCGGATTCTCAACCACTGCGCCACCAGGGAAGCCCCTCATAAGCATTTTTTAATGCCTACATTGAAACACTAAATATCTGTTATGGGTTAGTGGAAGCGAGGATTTTTAATTTTCCATACAAGTGTACCTATTCCTTTTTTAAATTAAAAAATTTTTTTAATTGAAAAATAGTTGATTTACAGTGTGTTAATTACTGCTGTACAGCAAAGTGATTTAGTAATACATATATACATGATTTTTAAAAATATATTATTTTCCATTATGGTTTGTCACAGGATATTGAATATAGTTCTATGTGCTATATAGTAGGACCTTGTTGTTTATCCATCCTATGTATAATAGTTTGCATCTGCTCATCCCAAACTCCCAATCTATCCCTCCCCCAACTCCCTCCCCCTTGGCAACCACCAGTCTGTTCTCTATGTCCATGATTCGGAAGTGTACCTATTCCTGAGTTCTCTCCACTCCCGGACTGGGTGATATCTGGGGCCCTTTGAGATCTGTGACTGGGTGACTCTGCCTTGGTTCCACTGGGAGGCTCATGTCTAAGGCTCCTTGCCCAGGTCCTACAAACCCTCCAACCTGGGCCTGGGGGACCTGGGCTGGGGAGTGATGGTCATGACCACACCCTGCCCTTCTCAAGCCCTCTCTGTTGTCAGGGCGGCAGGCCTGTTTGGTTTCCAGAAGCTGCTCCCTTTTCAGTCATAGGCACCAGCGTGTTGTGGCTGTTCCTGGAGATTTCTCTGCAACGTTTGTATGTGACTCAGCAAAGGAGGTGTATTGAAAAGTGGCTGTGACCCTGTTCCTTCAGCGGAGCCACCTGGGTCACTGCCGTGTGACTCAGCAGAGCCTGCCAGGCACCCCACACAGGCAGGAAGTAGCTGATTATCTGTCCCAGGAACTCCATCCCTACCCTGGTAACAGAGCCAGTGTGGATGAATCATGAACCTCCAGTCAGCTGGTCTTCATGTACACACATACACAGATACACACACACACACACACACACACACACACACACACACATGAATGTGGGCTCTGGTATTTGTGGGAAGTTTCATAAGAGCTTATCTCATTGCTGCAAATAACCACACACTCTCCTATTTCCCCACACAGGTTCTTATCTCACAAAAAGGGAACCTTTCTTTGAACCTTTCTTTGTGTTTTAAATGGAGGGATTACATCACCACACATGGAAACATTTTCCTTATGACGTAAGGGAGGAGCCTGTTCTTCAGATATGTGCAGAGGTTACATCACCTAAATTTGGAGGTATTTGGATGGAATATTACAGTATTCCATGGATTCTAAGGCATGCCTTTTTAATGCTCATATATCTCTGAAATCAGGATGTATCTTACAATTCCTAGACTCTTGTATTTGACAAAACAGGGTACATAAAGAGAGAGCCTGGAGGGAGTTAGGATCTTGGTGAAAATAGGACCCAAGCTTCTGCTGCCCCAAGAGAAGGCTTTGGTCATTTAGTTTAAATCCTCACCCAAATGCTACCTTTATAACTTAGATGACGAATGGGATAATTCTTCAGAAAGAAGCACAGCATATGAGTGGAAGGGGTTGTTACTTATTTCTGTGTATGGCTCATTTTAGATCATACTTTAGAAAATGCATAAAAGTGCAAAATGTGTGCTTGTGGATCTAGTTAATATAAGGACCATGCTTCAGCAAAAAAAGAAAAAAAAATCTGCATATGAGACTGTCATTTGACTGCTGGCAAGGCAGTTGCGTGTTAACTGCTGACTTCTTTTTTTTTTTTTTTTTGGCGGTACGCGGGCCTCTCACTGTTGTGGCCTCTCCCGTTGCGGAGCACAGGCTCCAGACGCGCAGGCTCAGCGGCCATGGCTCACGGGCCCAGCCGCTCCGCGGCATGTGGGATCTTCCCGGACCGGGGAACGAACCCGTGTCCCCTACATCGGCAGGTGGACTCTCAACCACTGCGCCACCAGGGAAGCCCACTGCTGACTTCTTTAACCACCGGCTACCTCCATTTGAGTTCTACGAAGGACCAATGAAATCTTTGCTTTCTCAGGTCAAAACCTCAGGGCCACAGCAGAGATGTTGCAGCTGCTGGTGGGGCTAAAGTGTCTACAAAAAAGAATAATTGGATAGTACTCAAAATTTTAAAAAAAGAAATCATTATAGATTCGAGGAAGTTCCCCCCAAAATGCACAGGGAGGTCCTTGTGGGCTTCCCGCAGCTTCCCCCAGTGGAAACATCTTACATAACTATAGCACAATGTTACCACCTGCATTCTGACATTAGTCCACGGAGCTTATCCAGATTTCCTCTGTTTTATATGCCTTTGAGTGTGTGTGTGTGCACGTGAGTGTGTGTGTGAATAGTTCTATGCAATCTTATCACAGTGAGGATGCTTCTAACTGCCACCCGAATCAGTACGCAGACTGGTTTCATCACCTCAAGGCTCCCTCAGGCTGTCCTTGGTGGCCACATTCCCCCTCTCCGTCCCATCCCTAATCCCTGGCAACCACTAAGCTTTCTCCATCTCTATAACTTTGTTATTTCAAGACTGTTACATAAATGGACTCATACAGTGTGTTACCTTTTGGTTGACTTTTTTCACTGGGCACAATTCCTTTGAGATCCATGGAGTTGTTTATTAATATGTGTTAACATATTAGTAGTCTTGTATTACATGTATTAGTGCATGTAACATGTACTAGTAGTAATACTAGTACCGTATTACATGTATTAATAGTGCATTCCTTTTTGCGGAGGAATGGAATTCTACCATACCAGGGTGCCATGGTTTGTTTATGCACTGAAGGACGTTTGAGTTGCTTCTCGTTTTGGGCTATCATGAATACAGCTGCTCTTTGCATAGTAATTTTAAAGCTAAAAAAGGATACAGACTACTTGACCAAAGATTTGCTGAGGACAGGCTGTGTTTTATACACATTTTTATCCCCTAGTAGTTGGCGTGTGTATGCATACAGATGCTCAGTAAATGCTTCTTCAGTGAGTGGCTACGTGCATAGCTGCCATTTCAAGAAGATACTCGCGGGGTGGGTGGGTGGTTAAAATAAAAGATTTAGACTCAGACAGACTAGAACGCAGGGCTGGACTTTGTCGCCTCGACCCTGGCTGATCTAACACAGGCCTCTGTTCTTCATCCGTAAAATGGGATCATAACAGGACAGCCGTTGGAGGGCTCTGGAGAGAATGCAGTGAGGAAATGAGTGGAGCTCTTAGTGTAGTCTCTGTTATACAGTAATTGCTGAATAAATGTCAGTTGTGATCACTATTTGTAAGTCGATCACGGATCTCCATAAGATCATCATAATGCGATAGCTAGTAACTTTTTATTGCTTTTATTCTGAAAGGCTTTTAACCTTCAAATCTACCATTATATAGTCTATATTTAAGCACATTTAAATCTTGTGTTCATATATATGCCACATTTTAAACATCTTAAGGGCCTTTTTAAAAAATGACAATTCTTGCTTAATATTATAGTATTATCTTATGAACATTAACGGTCAAAGATCTAACACGCATACGCATATTTATAGAAATTTGGAAGGTTTGAAACATTCTTTCTGTGCAGCTGTCCGGGGTTTCTATCAACCTCGTAAAATGGCATCTGTTCTTATAAAAGTGGCCTGAACAGATATTCTTTTTCCCTTTTCCTCATGCTATAAATTCATTTGGAGAAGCAGCAAGTGTCTTGGGTCAGTTTTTCCTTCTTTTCTTTGGAAATCCGGTTGCTGTGTGCACACCCAGAGGGGAGAAGACCTCTCCCCTCTCGCCTGCCTGTGCTCCCAGACTGTGTGCCGGTGGGGGGATCCCGTTTGGGGGGAGTGTCCCTCCAGTGACCTGGGATGTCAGCAGAGCCCTGAGTCATACAGAACCTCCTGTCAGACAGCATGAGACAGCGATTAGAGACTAATCATTAACCAACTATGGGGGTGGGGTGGGGTGGGGTACAATTTCCAGTTGTTTGACAAAGACCAGTGATATTTACCATCACATGAATGCAGCCAGAGTCAATTGGCATTGACTTATCAAGGTCTGTCTGGGAGGTAGGCATTGTGCCTGACAATGTTAGGTTTGTAAAGCTTCCTTAGACCTTGTGCTGGACCCTGGCGGGATGTGGTGTGTGTAGGGCAGGCCCTCGGAAGAATCTGGGCTTTGCAGGTGGGCAGAATAGGCAGATATGGGAGACAAAGCTTTCCAGAACTTTCCACTCTGTCCACATCTCACAGTAGCCACACCTGACTGGTTACCTTCCTGCTGTGCCATCTTTGCTCAGCTGCCTCTTCCACCTAAAATGCCCTTCCTTGGAGAAACTCCACTCATTTCTCAAGGCCCAGCTCCAGTGTGCCTTCCTTCCCTCTGCCACACAGAATTATTTCTTTTTTCTCCTCTGTGGTGACAGCTCTTTATTATAAAGTATATTATTTTATCTTAATTAATGTTTCCAGCTTTATTAAGGTGTAATTGACAAATAAGATTCTGTATATGTAACGTGTACAGTGTGATGGTTCGACACACTTATACTTTGTGAAGTGATTACCAATACATTCACCACCTCACATCGTTATCTTTTGTTTTTTGTGGTGAGAATGCTCCAGTTGTATTCTTAGCAAATTTCAAGTACACAACACAGTGTTATTAACTCTAGTTACCGTGCTGTACCTTAGCTCCCCAGAGCTCATTCCTCTTATAACTGAAGGCTTATATCATTCGACCAGCCATCTATCTCCCCAGCTCAGCCCCCGGTAACCACCAGTCTACTGTCTGTTTTTATGAGTTTGACTTTTTCTTGTTGTAGTTTAAGTTCCATATCTAAATGAGTATTTGTCTTTCTCTGGCTAGTTTCAGTTAGCATAATATACTCTAATTTCATCCACGTTGTTGCAAATGGCAGGGTTTCCTTCTTTCCCATGACAGAATAATATTCCATTGTATATATAAACCATATCTTTATCCATTGACCCGTGATAGACACTTAGGTTGTTTCCATGTCTTAGCTATTGTGAATGATGCTGCAGTGAACATGGGAGTGCAGGTATCTCTTTGCGATAGTGATTTGAATATAGGCTCAGAAGTGGGATTGCTGGATAGAATGGTAACTCTATTTTTAATTATTTGAGGAACCTCCATACTGTTTTCCCTAGCGACTGCACCAATTTACATTCCCATCAACAATGCATAAGTGTTCCCTTTTCTCTACATCCTCACCAACACTTGTTATCTCTTACCTTTTTGATAAAAGCCGTCTTAACAGCTGTGAGATGATATCTCCTTGTGTTTTTTTTAAGTTGAGGTATAATTGACATATAACATTACGTTAGCTTTGGGTGTACAACAGAATGATTCAGTATTTGTATATATTATGAAATGATCACAATTAGTCTAGCTAACATCCACCACCTCACATAGTTACGAATGTTTTTTCTTGTGGTGGTTACTCTTAAGATCTACTCTCTCTGCAACGTTCAAATATACAATACAGTATTATTAACTATAGTCATCATGCTGTACTGTTTTGATTTGCATTTCCCTGATGATTGGTGATGTTGAGCACCTTTTCATGGGCCTAATGGCCCTCTGTGTGTCCTTGAAAAAATTTCTACTCAGGTCCTTTGTCCATATTTTAATGGGGTTATTATTATTTTTTTCTATTGACTTGGATAAGTTCCTTATATATTTTGGAAAATAAATCCATATTAGATATATGATTTGCCAATATTTTCTCCCATTGCATAGGTTGCCTTTTCATTTTGTTGATTTTCCAGTTCAGAAGCTTTTCAGTTTGAGAAACCTCACTTGTTTATATTTGCTTTTGTTGCCTTTACTTTTGGTGTCATATCCAAACAATTATTGCCAAGACCAGTGTAAAGGAGGTTTTTCCCTTTCCCTTTCCCATAGGAGTTTTAAGGCTCAGGTCTTATGTTTCAGTCTTTGATCCATTTTGAGTTAATTTTTGTGAGTGGTGTAAGACGAGGGTCCAGCTCTTTTTATTTGCTCTATAGATGTCTGGTTCTCCCAACACCCTTTATTGAAAAGACTGTCCTTTCCCCGTTGTGTGTCTCAGCTTCCTAGTTAAAGACTCGTTGACTGTATATGGGTGGGTTTATATCTGGGCTATTTTGTTCCATATGTTTCTGATTTTATACCAGCACCATAATTTTTATGTTTTAATTACTTTAGCTTAATAGTATAGTTTGAAATCAGGAAGTATGATGCCTCCAGCTTTGCTCTTTTTCCTCAGGATTGCCTTGGCTATTTGGGGTTTCTGTGGTTCCACATGAATTTTAGGATTGTTTTTTTCTATTTCTGTGAAAAAATGCCAATGGAATTTTGATAGGGATTGCATTAAATTGGTAGATAGCTTTGGGTAATATGGACGATTTAAAAATATTAATTTTTTGAATCCATGTACACGGGATAACAGGATATCTTTCTATTTATTTGTGTCTTCCTCAGTTTCTTTCTTCAGTGTCTTATTGTTTTCAGTGTACATACATTATTTTATTTTAGTTGGAGATCATCTGTCTCCATCTATCTCCCTCCAGACTGACAGCACCTTGATGGCAAGCTTGGGTCTGGTTCACATTGTGTCCTTAGAAACTTGCACGGTCCCAAGTATATGGAAGGTGTTCAACAAATGTTTGCTAACTTGACTTGCCTGAAGGTGGAAAATACATGTCCAGTTGGATTGGAATGTTGCTGCAGTAGTATTTATCAATATCCTTGTTTTCCTCTTCCTAGGCACACAGCTAGATTGTGCTAGTGTTTGTTTTGTTTTGTTTTTTTGTGGTACGCGGGCCTCTCACTGTTGTGGACTCTCCCGTTGCGGAGCACAGGCTCCGGACACGCAGGCTCAGCGGCCATGCCTCACGGGCCCAGCCGCTCCGCGGCATGTGGGATCCTCCCAGACCAGGGCACGAACCCGTGTCCCCCGAATCGGCAGGCAGACTCTCAACCACTGCGCCACCAGGGAAGCCCTGTGCAGGTGGTTTTTTTGCCTCCTTTGTGTGTATATGTGACCACAGCATTGAGTCCTGGCCAATGGAATGTGTCTACATTACTTCTAGGCTGGTCTAGAAAACCTCCTATGCATGAGACTCACTTTCTTCTCCATCTTCTCACTGAATAGTGAGAACGTTGAGGATCTAGAGGAAGACAGAGCCACAAGATAGAAGAAGTCAAGGTCCCTGGATGAAAATAAAGAAGGGAGCCTGGCCAGAAATATCCATTTGGACTTTACACGTGAGACATACACTTTTAATGGGTTAAATTACTATAGACCAGATACCTCTCTTTTTCTCACGACAAGATAACATATGAGCACCTTGGAACTCATACGGTTACTGAGTCCAAGCTTGTACTGCTTGCTGCATGACAAGCCAAGATATTGAGGGATGAGTTTTTGGGGCCAGGAATAGTGACTTTATTCAGAAAGCCATCAGACCAAGAAGGTGGTGGACTTGTGTCCCAGAGAACCATATTGCCCCCTTTGGATGCCAGTGTCTTTTATAGAGTGAAGAAGGGGAGGTGAGAAGGTAAAGTCATAAAGGTGGTAAGTTGTTGCAAATATTTCCCTGGTTCCAGCAAGACTCCAGAGGAGATGTGTTAGTTTCTTCTTTCCTGCAGCCACTCACAGGTGGGCGTGGTCAGGATGTTTCCCATGAGCTTAAAGGTATTTTAGCTTAACAGTCAGGCATGGGAGGCAGGGTCCCGGAGATGGGCCATTATGTATACTTTAAGCTCTAGGCAACATCCCTTTAGTGATTAACTGGTAGCAAAAGCAATAGAATACAAAGTTTAAAGTAAAAGAAATGGATCCAATATGGAGTCAGATTTGTTCTTCCCTATTACAATATCACTTCCAGAAAGGTGGGAATGAGAAGAAAGGAAGGGAACCCTAAAATAACCAAGCATTTACTCTGAAAGAGGAGAAAAATAATCCTGAAATAAGTTTACCTTGACTTGGCAAGACCATGTTTTATTCTGCTCTCAACAAACATAGGAGGTCAGTTATGAAGTGGTACAGGAAGTTCCATTTTTTCATGTCTGAGTTTTGACTATGAATTTAGACTTTCCACATGTGGGGTGTTATCTGGAATTTCTATTAAGTGATTTACTTTTCTTCCATGCTCCCTATTTTCCTCCTGTTCTATTTGTTCTGTTTAAACAGTGCTGTCATGGGCTTATTGCCTTGGAGGGGATCTAACATGACTGAAAGCAGAAAAATGTGTGTGTCTTTGGTGTTTATTTTTCAAAAGCCTGTGTCCTTATGGGAGTGGAATGGAGGCCTAGGTTCCTTGAAAGGCAACAGGCTGCCCCCACCTCCATCCCAAGTGACTGAAATATAACCCCTGGGATGGAGGAAAGAGGAGACAGGGAGGCCCAGCAAGGAAAGAGCAAGGTAGAGGCACCTGAGAGAGGAGCTATGTGCATACCTACTGGGTTAGCATCCTGGGGGGGAGCTCCAGAGACCCAGGCCTTGGAGACCACAGTCAGCCCCCCAAAGTTCTTTGTGGTCCCTGTGCTCAGAAGTGGCAGAAGGACTCCTGAGCCCATGGGCATGGCATGGAAGCAAGAGAGAAAGGGCTTCCAGGTCTTAAGAGGCCCCTGAACAAAGGATGCTTCTGAGACAAACTGTCAGAGTCCATGATGGGGGGGCAGTGGACATTTGGGGAACACTAGCGTGGGGACCAAAATGAAGGCCAACTGCCATGTCTTACTGCCCCTCCCCCAAACTCTGACATCAGCCCAAGGAAAATGGGGGACCCTACATTCCCTGAGGCTAAATTTCTCCACCCTAGTAAAATATGACTTGGAATAGAAATTAAATTTATTTAGAAAAACATAGGCATTCTTTTTTCTTTAGCCTATTGACCAGATAGAATATATTGATTTTTGAGTGTTGAACCAGCCTTCCATACCTGGAATAAATCCCACTTGGTTGTGGTTATCATTCTTTTCCTACATTGTTGGATTCGATTTACTCATTTTTTGTTGAGGTTTTGTGCATCTGTGTTCATGAGAAGTATTGGTCTGTCACTGCCTTTTCTTGTACTGTCTTTGTCTGGTTTTGGTATTAGGGGGATGCTCATCGAATGAGTTAGGAAGTGTTCCTTCTGCTTCTATAGACGGTCTCTGACTTACAATCGTTCGACTTACGATTTTTCAACTTTACAATGGTGTGAAAGCAATATGCATTTAGTAGAAACCAAATTTCAAAGTTTGAATTTTGGTCTTTTCCCAGGCTAGCAATACGCAGTATAATACTCTCTTATGATGCTGGGCAGTTTCACAGCTCCCAGTCAGCCCTTTGATCATGAGGGTAAACAACTGATATACATACAACATGCCGTTTTCATTTTCAGTACAGTATTCAACAAATTGCATGGGATATTCAACACGTTATTATAAGATACACTTTGTGTTAGGTGATTTTGCCCAACTAGAGGCTAATGTAAGCATTCTGAGCACATTTAAGTTGGGCAAAGCTAAGCTATGATGTTTGGTAGGTTAGGTGCGTTAAATGCACTTCAACTTACGATATTTTCAATTTACCATGAGTTTAGCAGGACTAACCCCATCGTAAGTTGAGGAAGATCTGTATTATCTAGAACGGATGGAAGATAATTGATATGATTTATTCCTTGAAAGTTTAGTAAAATTTACCAGTGAAACCATCTGAGCCTGGTGCTTTGTTTAGGAAGGCTATTAATTATTGGTTAAATTTCTTTAATAGATATAGCCTATCAGATTGTCTATTTTTTCTCATGTGTGTTTTGGTCGGTTGTGTTTTTTAAGGAATTCATCCATTTCATCTAAGTTATCAGATTTGTGGCTCTAGAGTTATCCATAATATTCTTTTCTTACCCATTTAATGTCCGTGGGATCTGTAGTGATGTTCCCCTTTTGTTTCTTATATTAGTAATTTGTGTCTTCTCTCTTTTTTTCTTGGTTAGCCTAACTAGGGGTTTATCAATTTTATTGATTTTTTCAAAGAACCAGCTTTTGGTTTCATTGATTTTCAGGTATTGTTTTTCTGTTTTCAGTTTCATTGATTTCACTTTAATTTTTGTCATTTATTTTCTTCTGCTTACTTTGGATTTAATTTGCTCTTCTTTTTCTAGTTGCCTAAGGTGGGGGCTTAGATCACTGATTTTAGATGTTTCTTTTTAATATATGCAGTCAACATTAGAAATATCCCTTTAACATGTTTTCACAGTGTCCTACAAATTTTCATAGGTTGTACTTTCATTTTCTTGAAAATATTTAGAAAAATTTTTTGAGACTTCTTTGACCCATGTGTTATTTAGCAGTGTGTTGTTAAATTTCCAATTATGTTGGGATTTTCCAGCCATTTTTCTATTGTTAATTTCTAGTTTAATTCCACTGTGGCCTGAGAGCATACCTTGTATAGCCTGAGAGCATACTTTGTATATCTTTTTTTGACCCAGAATATGGTCTGTTTTGGTGAATGTTTTGTACGAGCTTGAGAAGAATTTATATTCTGCTGCTGTTGGATGAAGTTGTTTATAAATGTCAATTAGATCCAGTTGATTGATGGTGCTGTTCAGTCCAACTGTGTCTTTATCGATTTCTGCCTGCTGGATCTGACCATTTCTGGTAGAGGGATGTTGATGTCTCCAGCTATAATAGAGGATTCATCTATTTCTCCTTGCAGTTCTATCAGTTTTGGCCTCACGTAATTTGATGCTCTGTTTTAGGCAGGTACACATTAAGAACTGTTGTGTCGGGCTTCCCCGGTGGTGCAGTGGTTGAGAGTCCGCCTGCCGATGCAGGGGACACGGGTTTGTGCCCCGGTCCGGGAAGATCCCACATGCTGCGGAGCGGCTGGGCCCGTGAGCCATGGCCGCTGAGCCTGTGCGTCCGGAGCCTGTGCTCCGCAACAGGAGAGGCCACAACAGTGAGAGGCCCGCGTACCGCAAAAAAAAAAAACACACAAAGAAAACCTGTTGTGTCTTCTTGGAGAAATGCCCCCTTTGTCATTACATAATGATCCTCTTTATCCCTGATAATTGTCCTTGTTCTGCTTTGTCTGATATTAATATAACGACTCGGGCTTTCTTTCAGTTAGTGGTAACGTGATATGTCTTCCTCTATCCCTTTTCTAAAAAAATTTTTTACCATGGTAAAATATACACAACATAAAATTTACCATTTTAACCATTTTTGTGTGTACAATTCGGTGGCCTTAAGTACATTCACAATGTTGTGCAATTCTCATCACTATTCATTTCCAGAACTTGGAAACAGAAACTCTTTACTCATTTAACAAAAACTCAATTTAAAATGTTTATTGTTATAGTTATAATAGTTTAATATCTCCCGTATTTGTAACTGTTTTCTATTCATTGCCCTTGGTTCTTCATTTTTTTTCCTTCTCCCTTTTTTCTGCCTTCTCTGGTTTTAACTGAGCAATGTATATGATTTCATTTTCTCTTTTCTCTTAGCATATCAATTATATATATATATTTTAAACTTTCTTGAGTGGTTGCCCTAGAGTATGCAATATATGTTTACAGCTAATTCAGGTCCACTTTCAACAACACTATACTGCTTCATAGATAGTGCAGGTATAACAGAGTACTCCCAATTCCTCCCTCCTGTCTCTTATAGCATTGTTGTCCTTGATTTCACTTATCCATAAGCTATAATCACCAAATGCATTGTTGCAATTATTTTGAACAAGCTGTTATCTATTGGATCAATTAAGAATAAGAAAATAACATACTTCATTTTACTTTCACTTATTTCCTCTCTAATGCTCTTCCTTTCTTTATGTGGATCCGAGTTTCTAACCTATATCATTTTTCTTCTCTCGGAGGAATTTCTTTTAATATTTCTTGCAAGGCAGTTCTATTGGCAACAAATTTCTTCATTATTTGTTTTTCTTTGAATGTCCTTATTTCTTCTTCACTTTTGAAGGATAATTTCGCTGGAGACAGTTGTAGGTCGATTATTTTCTTTCTGATACTTTAAGTATTTCACTCTACTTTCTTCTTGCTTGCATGGTTTCTGAAGAGGAGGCCAATGTAATTCTTATCCTAGTTCCTCTGTAGGTAAGATGTTTTTTCTTTCCTCTGGCTTCTCTCAAGATTTTCTTTTTATCTTTGATTTTCTGCAGTTTGAATATGATATGCCTAGGTGTAGTTTTTTTTTTTTTTTTAATATTTACTCTACTTGGTGTTCTCTGAGTTTCCTGGATCTGTGGCTTGGTGTATGTCATTAATTTTGGAAAGCTCTTGGACATTATTACTTCAATTTTTTTTTTTTTCTGTTTCTTTCTCTCCTTTTCCTTCTGGCATTCGCATTACGTGTATGCTATACTGTTTGTAATTGTCCCACAGTTCTTGGATATTCTGCTCCATCCCTTTCATTATTTTTTTTTCTCTTTGCTTTTCAGTTTTGGAAGTTACTATTGACACCTCTTCAGGACCACTGATTCTTTCCTTGACCATGTCCAGTCTCTTGATGAACCTGTCAAAGGCATTCTTCATTTCTGTTACAGTGTTTTTTGTTTTTTGTTTTTTTTGTGTGGTACGCGGGCCTCTCACTGTTGTGGCCTCTCCCATTGCGGAGCACAGGCTCCGGACGCGCAGGCTCAGTGGCCATGGCTCACGGGCCCAGCCGTTCCGCGGCACGTGGGATCTTCCCGGACCGGGGCACAAACCCGTGTCCCCTGCATCGGCAGGTGGACTCTCAACCACTGCGCCACCAGGGAAGCCCTGTTACAGTGTTTTTTATTTCAAGCATTTCCTTTTGATTCTCTTCTACAGTTTCCATCTCCCTTGCTCATATTACCCATCTGTTCTTGTGTGATGTCCGCCTTGTCCATTAGAGCCCTTATTAATCATTTTTATTTTAAGTTCTCAGCCTGATAATTCCGACATCTCTGCCGTATCTGAATCTGGTTCTGATGCTGGTTTTGTCTCTTCAGACTGTGGGTTTTTTTTTTTTTTTGCCTTTTATTATGCCTTGTAATTTTTCTGTTGAAAGTCAGATATGATGTATCAGGAGAAGGAACTGAGGTAGATGGGCGTCTGGTATAAGGTTTATGTTTATCTGCTAGGCGTTATGCTGTGTTTCCTGTTTGCTGTAGCTCTGGTGTGAGAGGCTAAACTTGTCTCTAGTGCTCTTATTTTTGTCTCTGTTGTCTTGGATTTTCTTAGGGACTCCTTAAATAGGGTCTGAGGCTTGCAATTCTTTTAGCTGTGATGCCCTGTGATTATGCAGGAGTCGTGTTTTTGAGGTGGGAGGTGTGGGGGAGGGGAAGTGTTTCCCAGGCTTACAATTGGGTCTCCATCTTTTTGTGAGCCTGACTGGATCCATCTCTTCTCCCAGGTCAGCTGGGTTTTGGTAAAGCCCCAGTTGGTTAGATTCTGGTAAATAGTTCCCCTTGAGGGCAGGTCTTATTAACAAGAACACAATGTTTTTCCCTCTAACTGCTAAGAACAAGAGGGGTTTCTTCTCATCTTTACAGTGAGAACTTGGTAGGATTCCTGGGGGCAACACTCACAAAAGTGTGAGGACCCCTCAAACCCTGGGTCCCCTTAGTGTTTTTAATTCTCAAGCTTGTCCCCACTGAGTCTCTAGAAACTAGTCCATCACAGCTTAATGTGTTCCTACAGGTGTTGTCTCCAGCTGTGGGCTTCTGCTCCCAGGAAGCTGTCAGTCTCTGTATTTGCCTGTCTATCCCTCCAACTTGGGGGACAGCAGTTTGCCCTGCAACCTCCGTTCTCTGAGGGGTTTAACAAGAATTGTCCATCTTCCATTTGTTCAGCTTTTTTTGTTGTTAGCAGGGTGACTTCCAAGCTCTTCACCTGTCAGACTGGAAACTGGGAGTTGGCTTTTTTCAGTATGTCTTTGTGCACTGAAACTGGTACCTTCTATATAGACTGATCTCTGTGGGTGTCGTCGGAAACTCCTTGACAGCAATTCCAGTCATAAAAGGGACTCCCAGACCCGTTTTATAGGAACCTGAGGTGAAGGGACCATTGAAGACTGAACCTCACTTGTACAGGACAAAGGTGTAGGGAAGAGAGCAACCCAGTCTTGAGACGGAGTCTGGGTCTCCAATCGGCAACCCGGCTTCCCTGGGCATGATGGGGAACTGGGTGGTTTTTTTGCTGCTTGATGACCTCCCTCTGTGTTCCAGCAGAGCATGAACTGAGATTCTGAGTTTGCTGAGTGCTGGGGTGGTGGCCGTGTCCCGCCCGCCTGCTGTGCATTTGCAGTGATTGATAGGCTTGTGGCTGGGGAATAGCCTTTCACGGGAGAAATCATTTTGTGTGGGTTCCTGGGAGAAACTAAAATATGCTCCTTGTTCCCAAGCGAGGACACAGGGATGACGTCTGAGCCCCAGGGAGAGAGTAGATAAAAGACGGAAAGGCTGCATTCGTGCGACCCCAGGGCGGGAGCAGGGCTGCTTCAGGGACCAGGTGAGAGTGAGCCTCAGAATCAGGAGGCGAGCTGTGAGTCAGCGTGCTTTCTATTCTTTGCAGGCACTTTGTGGGTGCAGCACGGTTGGGGGGGTGGGGCACCATTGGAAGCAAAGCGGAATATTTTCCGTTGCAGGATCTGCGGCAGGATGCCACCGGGAAGGGCACGTGGAGGGTGGGTGCAAGCAGACCTGTTTCTGTCTCAGGGCCTTTGCATGTGAGCTGGGGCTGGTTCTGTGGACGAATCAGTCCCTCTGTGATGGTGCGTTGGAGGCCGTGGGAGGTGGCAGCAGGGGGATAGCTGTGAGTAACAGCCCTTTCCGTCTCGCCGCATCACTGAGGGGTCCTCTTTCACCGCTGTGGGTATTTCTAGCTCTACTCCAGGGACCCCAGTTTTGTTTAACACCTGAGTCACAGGTGTCTCTAGAGACTAGCCCCTCTTCCCTCTGCTGACAACTTCCTAGGGGCATTGGTCTGTTCATCTGTCCAGAATGTGGATGAACAAACATATAAATTGCATTTTCAAACTGAAGTGGCTGTCAGTCACTGGGTTCTATTTAGTTAAGGAACTTACCAGAACGAAAAGAAGGGGAGAAGGAGGAGACTTCTTGGCTAGCCATCTACTTATCTTGTAAATCAGTCTGACCTCTTGAGCAAAGCTAAAAGAAACAGTGGGACACGTGCTGTGACCCTCCTGGGGACGTGTAGGCAGAAGCCAAGCTAAACCCACGTCTGTGTTTTGGCCCCAGGAGCCCGGGGCTGTTCCTTCCAAGGTAACAGTTTAGAATGTCCTAGGGTGATGCCTGTGGAAGCGAGCTCAAGGAAGGAGGTAGGGGATGGAAGAGGCCATGGTCCATCTATTCATCAGTCAGTGCATCCTTCATCCTCATGGGCTTTCTCAATCTCAGCACATTCCAGCTGTGACGTGGGTGGTCTTCCCGGTGGATGTCTGCAAGGCACCCCAAAGCACAGGCTCCCTGAAGGCTTCCCGAATCTGTCAGTGCCAAAAAAGAGCCCCGCATGTGGTGCCTATGAGTGATTCTCATCATTTTTAAGAGCTTTCTTTGCTGCACCAGCCATTGTTCTGATAATCTGTATAATGTCTCATTTACTCTGCCTGTTCCTAAGCTCCTTGAGGATGTGTGTGTTCAGCTCCGTATTTGCCACGGAGCCCAAAACCCGTGCTGATGTGTACAGGTTTAATTTCTTTCTCTGATAAAGTGAAAGGACCCAAATTGTATCCATTGCTTCCTTGCTGCTTGGCGTACAGGACGTTTAAATTCTATGTTTCCTCGTGCTCTGATTTGTAGGACTGAGGCGAGGGTCTGGACAGCGCTGGGTTCACCAGGTGTTCGTGGCTTACACCTCTCGGGACACCGTGGTTGATGACCCGGGGTCGGGGGGTGGGGGGATGCATTCTGTCTGTAATTTTCCAATGACGCCTGTGTTGCTGCTGTCATGAACCAGCTCTTGCTCTAGTTTTGTCTTTACAGAGGCAGATAAGATTCATTCTTATGCATCTACACCCTGACCCTATCTCCCCGACTAGGATTTATAGGCAGATGTGAGCCGGCTGATCACAGAGGGCGGCACTTGGGTGGTCAGGACAGAGAGAGCTTCTCTGGGACGCCTGGGGTCACCTCTATTGCTAACGTGCCTTGTGGGGGTGGTGTCCCTGAGTCACCTACAGCAGCAAGTCAAGGGCTGCTGGGAGGGACCTCAAGCCTCTTCCTGCATTGATCTTTCACTGGGATATCCTATCATTCCTGTCTGCTAGGACAGATAAAGGGTAACAATTTACTGGCCCATAGTCCTCTTTGATTTCACTACTTCTGATCCTTCAGCAGGAATTGCTCAACCTTGGCTTCCCGAGAATTTGCCCAGTTTTATCAGCTCTGGGTGTTTCCTTGGCTTTAAAACCCCTTCCCCCTGACCTTGCTTCCCTGGCTAACTTCTGTCCTTCCTATAAATCTCGGCTGAGATGGCATCTCCTTTCTGAAAACTTCCCCAATTCCCAGGCAAGATTAAAGCCTGAAAATCTGTCTTTTTTAAAAAAAAATTATTTATTTACTTATTTTTGGCTGCGTGCGGGCTTTCTCTAGTTGTGGTGAGCGGGGGCTACTCTTCGTTGTGGTACGTGGGCTTCTGATTGCGGTGGCTTCTCTTGTTGCGGAGCGCAGGCTCAGTAGTTGTGGCGCACAGGCTTAGTTGCTCCGTGGCATGTGGGATCTTCCTGGACCAGGGCTCGAACCCATGTGCCCTGCATTGGCAGGCAGATTCTTAACCACTGTGACACCAGGGAAGTCCAAATGTGTCTTTTTTTATCATGGTAAAAAAACATAAATTTAACCTCTTAACAAATTTATTTTTTTTAATTTTATTGAAGTATAGTTGATTTACAGTGTTGTATTAGTTTCTGCGGTACAGCAAAGTGACTCAGTTATACATACGTTTTCTTTTTCATATTCTTTCATATTCTTTTCCATTATTCTGTTTGTCAAAGGATACTGAATATAGTTCCCTGTGCTATGCAGTAGGACCTTGTTGTTTATAACCTCTTAACAATTTTAAATATACAGTACAGTAGTACTAACTATATATACATCACTCTACAGCAGATCTCCAGAATTTTTTCATCTTGGGACATTGAAACTCTACATCCACTGAACAGCAGAAACCCTCCCTTCCCTCTCCTCCCAGCCCCTGGCACCCACCATTCCACTTTCTGTTTCTGTGGATGGGACAACTCCAGTACCTCCCAGAAGTGGCATTGTGCAGTATTTGTCTTTTTCTCACTGGCTTATTTCACTTAGCCCGATTTCCTCAAGGTTCATCCATGTTGTCACATATCACAGGGTTTCCTTCTTTTCTGAGGCTGAATAGTATTCCAGTGTGTATAAATCACAAGCCACATTTATTCCTGGATGGACAGGTAGGGTGCTTGCACATCTTGGCTATTGTAAATAATGCTGTAATGAACACGGGTGTGCAAATGTATCTTCGAGATCCTGTTTTCAGTTCTTTTGGATACATACCCAGAAGTGGGATGGCTGGATGAAGTGGTAGTTCTACTTTAAGTTTTGAGGGCCCTCCGATAGTCTTCCACAGCAGCTGCCCTGATTTCCAGTCCCGCCAACCATGAAAATGCTTTGCTTGCAGCGCTTGCATTGTTTGCCAGCTCTGTTTCCTTGGCCTCCTCCTTTACTCTTGGCTCAGCATTTTTTTTAAACATTTTTATTGGAGTATAACTGCTTTATGGTGGTGTGTTATTTTCTGCCTTATAACAAAGTGAACCAGCTATACATATATCCCCATAGCTCCTCCCTCTTGCGTCTCTCTCCCACCCCTCTAGGTGGTCACAAAGCACCGAGCTGATCTCCCTGCGCTATGCGGCTGCTTCCCACTAGCTATCTATTTTACATTTGGTAGTGTATATATGTCCATGCCACTCTCTCACTTTGTCCCAGCTTACCCTTCCCCCTCCTGTGTCCTCAAGTCCATTCTCTAAATCTGCGTCTTTATCCCTGTCCTGCCCCTAGGTTCTTCAGAACCTTTTTTTTTTTTTTAGATTCCATAAATATGTGTTAGCATACAGTATTTGTTTTTCTCTTTCTGACTTACTTCACTCTGTATGACAGATTCTAGGTTCATCCATCTCACTACAAATAACTCAATTTCGTTTCTTTTTATGGCTGAGTAATATTCCATTGTATATATGTGCCACATCTTCTTTATCTGTTCATCTGTCGATGGACACTTAGGTTGCTTCCATGTCCTGGCTATTGTAAATAGAGCTGCAATGAACATTGTGGTACATGACTCTTTATGAATTATGGTTTTCTCAGGGTATATGCCCAGTAGTGGGATTGCTGGGTCATATGGTAGCTCTATTTTTAATTTTTTAAGGAAGCTCCATGCTGTTTTCCATAGTGGCTGTACCAATTTACATCCCCACCAGTAGTGCAAGAGGGTTCCCTTTTCTCCACACCCTCTCCAGCATTTGTTGTTTGTAGATTTTCTGATGATGCCCGTTCTAACTGGTGTGAGGTGTTACCTCATTGTGGTTTTGATTTGCATTTCTCTAATGATTAGTGATGTTGAGCAGCTTTTCATGTGCTTCTTGGCCATCTGTATGTCTTCTATGGAGAAATGTCTATTTAGGTCTTCTGCCCATTTTTGGATTGGGTTGTTTGTTTTTTTAATATTGAGTTGCATGAGCTGTTTATATGTTTTGGAGATTAATCCTTTGTCCGTTGATTTGTTTGCAAATATTTTCTCCCATTCTGAGGGTTGTCTTTTCGTCTTGTTTGTAGTTTCCTTTGCTTTGCAAAAGCTTTTAAGTTTCATTAGGTCCCATTTGTTTATTTTTGTTTTTATTTCCATTACTCTAGGAGGTGGATCAAAAAATATCTTGCTGTGATTTATGTCAAAGAGTGTTCTTCCTATGTTTTCCTCTAAGAGCTTTATAGTGTCCGGTATTACATTTAGGTCTCTAATCCATTTTGAGTTTATTTTTGTGTATGGTGTTAGGGAGTGTTCTAATTTCCTTCTTTTACATGTAGCTGTCCAGTTTTCCCAGCACCACTTACTGAAGAGATATCCATTATATCCTTGCCTCCTTTGATGGTGACTCTTTCTTGAAAAGGGAAGCCGCATTGCACATTGGTTTTGTTGTCATTAAATTCCGGGAAATGAGAGACTGCATTATTCCAGTGCAAAGAGCTGGGCTGACAGTCACTTGCTTTGCTATCTGCTCTGATCAATGATTAATGACTGATCACTCACAAGTCCCCCATGACACGGTTTAGTGACGGGATTGCCACTTTGCTTTCTCTACCTCCTCATGGGACAGGGACAGAGAAGTGTGCTAATTTTATTGTTTATACAAACCTAACATACTCGTGATTTTTCCGCACCTCTCTTGCTTTCAGGTAGGAAGCCAAAGGGGAAAATAATCTTTCTTGGCTTCTGAACTGAAGAAGTCATCTATGGAATTCCCACGGTGAGCTGTTGGAAGGGATTTGGGATATCACATCTATCTGGTACCTTCTTTCTAGATGAAAAGGAAGCTCAAGGTGATGTGGCATTAAGACCCGCCCCAGGGAATAGTGCAGCAGAGCAGAGGCTGGAATCAGTCCTCCTAATGGCAGGTCCAGCACATGTTGAAAAAATAAGCATATGAATGGCCTTGTAAAGCACAGATACTTTATTTTTCAACAACTATTTACTCATTACGTCTTTAAAAAGTTCAGCTTAATGTCTTTAAGGATTTATGGACCACTATAACCTTCTAAGTGTAATAAATGTGTGGGCAATACACTGATTCATTTACAAAGCAGAAATCTCATGCAAAGAAAAGGAAGAAGGAAAGGAAGGGGGGGCGGTTTACGATGTGGATTAGCTGCAGCATGAGAAGCTGTAGTAGTTTGTAACCTCCGCTGTATTTGCAGCCTGAGACTCTCCCGACAACTGAGGCTACACATATGCGGGAAAAAAAAGTTAAAGTTGCCCTCCTCCTCCTTTTCCTTTATAAACAGAAAAGCGAAAATTCTAATAAAAATATTGGGTAAATGGTACAATATCGCAATACCCCATCATGCACTGATGGTTTAATATTAGAAGTTTTTGTTAATTTAAGTATCACATCGATGAGTCCAGTACGGAAAGCTCACGGCTTCAGTAAGTGCTGAAATGGCATTTACTCTTGATTAAAAGATAAACATCCAGGGCTTCCCTGGTGGCGCAGTGGTTGAGAGTCTGCCTGCCGATGCAGGGGACACGGGTTCGTGCCCCGGTCCGGGAAGATCCCACATGCTGCGGAGCGGCTGGGCCCGTAAGCCATGGCCGCTAAGCCTGCGTGTCCGGAGCCTGTGCTCTGCAACGGGAGAGGCCACAACAGTGAGAGGCCCATGTACCACAAAAAAAAAAAAAAAAAAAAAAAAGATAAACATCCAAAAATGAGAAATAAGGGGATTATAGTGAGTTCCGCCCAAATGGAAAGGGAGCAGAAGCAGATCTGTTCCCTTTCTGAGCTGTTTTGAAGACACAGGTGCACCTCCAGGATCTGTTTTCACCTGGATCCTCATGAAAATGAGGGTCCAGGGCATGGCAGAAGCACCTGCTGGAAGGGTCCTGAGCCCCTGAATTACCCTGTGAACGAAGAGTGCCTGCTTTGATCAGTTGTATAAATAAAACATCAACCTGTGTTACATTGGAGACCTTACGCCTTTGGGGTCAGCTAAGCCGCAGCTTAGCTCACCTCTGTGGGACCTCCCACATTGCTCCTTCAGGCCTGTGTTCCAGCACACAGATCCCCCCCAGCACATGACTGCAATTGGATACTGACAGTCTCTAATGCGAGCTTCAATCTCTCAAAAACTTTAAAATGATGATGTATTCTTAAGTTTATCGAATTTGTGTCTTTTCAAATATGCTTGGTCCTCCCTTAGGGTCTCTGGTTCCTAGCTCTGGCTCTCAAGCCTCTCATTAATTTCTTTAAGGACAGAAAACCTCATTTAAAAATACATTCTGTTTCAGACAATTCCAGCCTCTGGGAAGTACTGACGAGTCTGATCTGCTGCCCATGTTTGCTTTCTTCTGTGTTTAGAGGTCCTTTTATCGTGAGTGGTGATTTTCCTCGTTACTTCATCTGTGGAATTTCTTCGAGACCTGGGCTGATGTGCTTCTGCCAGTTGCCTGGGACTCTTACCAACCTTGTCCACTTTAAACTTAAATATCCAAATCAGCCTTTCAGATCACACAGGTGGTGTGAATTCAGACCCCAATTCTGCCTGAATTCTGATTTCGGATAATGACTTCGAAGGGCAGGGTTTTCTTTCCTTTCCACCCAGTGCCAATGTCAAGACAAGAAGGTTTTGCTGCCTTTTCTTTGTGTGCATTGGGTGAGTTCCTCATTCCTCTAATTCTGATGAGCTGCCCTTTGTCGGGGGCGGTCCCAGTTTTTGCGGTTATCTCCCTACCTCGAGCATGTGCTGGGTTTTATCTCTGGACCCTGGACCCCATGCATCTACCAAAGGAGAAACTCCACATACGAGCTGGCTTTGATATTGCCTTACCTCTCAGAGGTGCATTTAAAACATCTTTTGAAAGTTTAACCTAGGCTTTTTGGTTTATTTTCATTGGGAGGGTCTTTAGTCCTCTAGACAGCTGCAAATGGACTGTTTATGCAGCTTCTCTATGGGTTTGTGGGCCAGGCGAGAGGCAATGGTGTGGTGGGTACCCATCGCTCAGATCAGCAGGTAGTTGAAGTCTGATTTGCTTTGCTAAAATGTAACAAGTTTCCCTGCACATTATACCAAAAACAAAGAAGTAAACTCTTGGTTTGCATACTGGCCCCCATACACAGAGGGCGGGGAGAGACCAAAGGAAGAGGCCGCCACTCCAGATGGGCAGGTGGCAGGTGTAATAAGCAAGGGAACTTACACAGCTTGTGTTGGTGGCTCCAGCATGTGAGTAGACCTCCGCCCCCGCCAGTATCTTAAAGTTTATAGGGAGGTGTTAACAGGGTTCAGGCCCGTGTTCTGCCCAGGTGGTCTCCACAGCACCTTACTCTCCCAAGGCCGTGTCCTTGGAAGAGCTCCCACTGTGGGAGTGGTGAGCACAATGTACATTCCAAGGAGAGGGGAGGGGTGAGGAGCCTCTGACTGCCCGGGTCCAGCTCACAGGTCAACTGGTGGTCATGTCCTCTAGATGACCTCCTCCAGTAGGACACAAAAAATCCCCCAGAAAGATGAATGAGATTTAAGTGAGTAAAGAAAGGAGGTGATGCCTTCACTCCTGCCACAGAGCCTCTGTTCAGTGTAACAGTTATTTTTCAGGACTTTCCACAGGGAAGGCCCTGTCCTGGGCCTGGAGAGCAGAGCAGGTCTCAGCACTGGCCAAAGACGAGGCTCTTGCAGTAGGATGTGGCATAACTAAGCTGTAGTCAGGGCATCATTCTCAGCTCCTCAGAGTGATGGTAAAGTTTATGTGTTAACTCTACTGGGCCATGGGGTGCCCAGAGATGTGGTCAAATGCTCTCCTGGGTGTCTCTGTGAGGGTGTTTTTGGATGAGATTAACATTTAAATTGGTGGACTCTGAGTAAAGCAGATTACTCTCCATGATGTGGGTGGGCCTCATCCAATCAACTGAAGGCCTGAGTAGAACAGGACTGACCTCCCCTGAGCAAGAGGGAATTCTCCAGCAGATGACCTCTGCCTCACCAGCTCTTCCTGGTTCTACAGCAAATGGCCTTCAGACTTGAACTGGGGCATCAGTTCTCTGGGGCCCTCCAGCCTGCCTGCCCACTCTGTGGATTTTGGACTTAGCAGCCTCCATAATCATGTGAGCGAATTCCTTTTATTATTATAAGAAATATGATCTCTCTTTATATATGCACCATGTTAGTTCTCCTCTCTGGAGAACCCTGACTAATACACCCAGGATGTAGGTGGCTACCAAGGGTGGCTGTAAAGAAAAGACAATTTCAGTGCCCTGAGAATAGACTGGCAACAAATGGCTTCCTTTCCTCTTCCTTCCCTCCCTTCCGCTCTCCCTCCCTCCCTCCCTCCTTTCCTAACCTTCCTTCCTTCCTTCTTTCCTTCCTTCCTTCCTTCCTTCCTTCCTTCCCTCCCTCCCTCCTTCCCTCCCTCCCTCCATCCCTCCCTCCCTCCATCCCTCCCTCCCTCCCTCCATCCCTCCATCCCTCCATCCCTCCCTCCTGTCTTAGACAATGTGGGCTGCTATAAGAAAAATACCATAGACTGGGTGGATTATAAACAACACAAATTTATTTCTCATGGTTCTGGAGATTGGAAAGTCCAAAATCAACATGCTGGCAAATTTAATGTCTGGTGGGGTCTGGTTTCTGGTTCTTTTCACTGTGTCCTCACATGGTGGATGGGGCAAAGGAGCTCTCTGAGGTCCCTTTTATAAGGACCCTAATCCCATCATGAGGGCTCCACCCTCATGACCCCATCACCTCCCAAAAGTGCCACCTTGGAGATTAGATTACAGCATTTGAATTTTGAGGAGACACAGATGTTCAAACTATTCCCTTCCTTCCTTCCTTCCACCCACCACAATTCTATACTTGCACCACCTTGGTCATGACAGAAGCTTAAATAATCCAGTTTGGGAATCTTGAGGGTCTACAATCTGGTGTCCCAGCCTGACAGGTGATGAAAATCCTTGCAAACAGCTTTGCAGTGGAAAAGCTCCTGAGGAGAGAGAATCACTATTTGTAGTGGATGCCATTGAGTTCACGTAGAGTCTTCTCAACATCCCTGACACACATCCCCCTAAAAGTTTCAGAAAACAGCTTTGTGAATATACTCATTGTAATTAGGAAAAGATCAAGAGATGTAATATATACTTCTCTAATTTATTTAGGTAATATAAATAGGTCTTAAAGGTGTGATCACCTTTTAAAATGCTGCCTACAATTAGACTTAGTTCTAAACTTCCCATTTACTGTGTAGTATGTTAATCTGTTAACCCTTAGCCACGAGAGTGAGCTTTATTATTTAATCACCACTGAACATCCGGTCAGGACACTGTCTTTGCCTTCCTGATCAACATAAATCTTTCTTGTTTCTGGAATCTCCAAGGAAATCATTTTAAAAGCATCATTTAAAAAATGCTGGTCAACCACCCCTCTGAAGTGGTCTTGCCAAAAATCAAACCACCAATCTACAAGACATGCAGAGGACAGAAGTTAAAGACATATGGGAATGCATCAGCAAACTACAAAGGACGGGAAACTCTTCAGGAAAATCCACCTAATTTCTTCAACAAAATATTGCAGTTGAAAATAAAAGATGTGGGTGAGGATGGGGGTGTGGAATCTAAAGAGAGACTTGAGAGACAGATCCTCAACCCAATGTGAGAAACTCATATAGAAACTGGCTCAAACAAATTGTAAAAAACGCATTTATGAGACAATTAGAAATCTGAACACCAATTGGATTTTTGATGACACAAAGGAATTATTGGTAATGTTTAAGGTATAATAAGTATATTGATTGTTTTGTTTGTTTGTCTGTTTGTTTGTTTGTTTTGCGGTATGCGGGCCTCTCACTGTTGTGGCCTCTCCCGTCGCGGAGCACAGGCTCCAAATGCGCAGGCTCAGCGGCCATGGCTCACGGGCCCAGCCGCTCCGCGGCATGTGGGATCTTCCCAGACTGGGACACGAACTCCTGTCCCCTGCATCGGCAGGCGGACTCTCAACCACTGCGCCACCAGGGAAGCCCATATTGATTGTTTTATAAAGAGTTATTTTTGTAGAGATCTACTGAAATATTTTTGGATTAAATGGTATGATATCTGAGATCATTTGCTTCAAAAATAATCTGGAAGAAGGAAGATGGCAGGGAGTAGATGAAGCAAGGTTAGTTATGAGATGATGATTGTTGAAGCGAGTGATAAGTACATGAGGATTCATGATACCGTTTTGTTTTTATGAATGTTTACAACCTTCCTAAAAATGATTTTTTAAAATGTTGACCAATTGTCGTGATCTACAGATGTATGAAGTAAATTATTGTGTATGACTCAATTCACTTTAGTAGAAGCAAACTAATATATTCTGAACAGCGTCAGGATGCCAGGCATTCGGCACATTTTCTCACCTACGTCATTTCACTTCATCTTCTTAAAAACAGATGTTGAAATTAAGATCCAGAAAAGTTAAGTTCTCTGCCTACTACTACAGAGCTAGTAACTAGTGGAGTGGGTATAAACATGTACCTATGATGACACAGCCTGTCTAGACTTACCATGATGTTTTATAAATCCTCCTTTGGTTTAAAAAAAGAAGAGAGAGAAAAGAAAAGAAATATGGAGAAGACCCCACCCAAGGGAATGTGAGTTGACTTTCTAGTTTTCAACTGCCCATATTCACTACTTACCTCTTACTCTGCTGCTGTGGAAAGTAGCTGTGTATCTATCTACCTCTTGTCGTAGGCATGTTGTCCCTGTGTTCAATTCCTGTCCCTGGGACCCTTTGCTTTTCCCTAATGCAGGGTGTGGTTCCTTTGATTCCTTTTTGCCTCCTGCTAGTTCCCTAAGGAAGCCCCGCCTGGGAGCTGCTACAGATATAGTCATGGAGACGCTTTGTTGGGTGCAAATGCACACGTGTTCTGTGTGGAATTAGCATCATCAGGGTCTCCTGACAGCGTTGAGGTCAGTAGTTCTCGGGCTGGGAAAGAGTATCTCCCTCTGCATCTGTCCTCGTAAAATGTGAGGGCTTCTCTGTACACCGGGTTCCTGAAACAGCTCTCAGGATTGCGTGTCCCTGCAAGCAGAGGCATGGACTACATTTTGTCTATATGGAAAGGTGGCAGGCAAAGATACCAAATGGTGAAAGAAATGACAAAGTACCCAAAGCACCAGGTTGCAGGAAAGCACTGATGGAATTGACCCTGGGAGCAGTGAGTTGGAGTTTGTTTCACTCTGATCTCTTGTATTTATTGTCCCTTGTCATACCCTGGGGATCCTACCGCTGCACAGGAAGGCTTGGAGCCTTCTGTGGGGCTGGGAAGCGTTAGCTAAACTTTCCATAGAGAATAGAGTGAAGTAGGAGGATCCCTCTTCTCCATCTGTCAGGGTGATCTCTTGGTGGAATGAAACACAGATTCTATCAAAGCTTGTTCCTGCCTGAGCTCTATCTATATACCTGTTGTCATTCCTCACATGATAGATAGATAGATATGATGGATGTATAGATAGATGTGATAGACGGATGGATAGATAGGTGGATAGATAGGTAGATAGATAGATACATACATCCACATGATGGATGGATGGATGGGTAGATAGACAGACAGATAGATAGAAAGGCCCCTCTATCTCCGCTCCTCTCCAATCCAAACTTTCAGCTGAAATGAAATACTTATGCCGAGGATGCAGCAGTGGACCCCACCTGCCCTGGGCACAAGCACTAATGGCTATGTCGTCTGTAGAGGATTTTAAACACAAAACTGGAATGGACTAAAACTGTGTCTATTTATTATCACCATGAGCTGGCAATTCTAAGCAATGTCAGCGATAAAATAGACCTCCCAGAAAAGCAATCTTTTGCTGGTGTAGGTTTTAACAATTGCTGTGGTTATGGTTGGGTTTTAGTTATGTAAGTTTCAAATGAGCAGATTTTTATTACTTGTTTTTTCATAAATACTGTTTTACACATGGAAGTTAACTCAGAGAACTCCCAGTTATACTGTCAGCCTCGAACATGTGTGGACTTAGCGACACACCTTTGTGTTGAGAATAAGTTGGTAATAGCTTGGAGTCATTTGGGCTCACTTTGGACACAGGGGCTTACTCCAGCCCCTGGAGCACAATATATTTTTATATTTAAATAGTAGAGTCAAATAAACCATGATAGCCAGAAATTGGAAAGGCAGAGAAACAGACCCTGAGTTATTTCACTTTCCTCATTCTGTGTGCACACCTGGAAGTTTTCATTAGTGTTTTAATAAAATTTAAACCAGTGAAGCTGTGTGAACTGGGAAGTATATTTTTGTTTCGCAAGAGCAATTGTGAGCGTGTGCATGAAATATTGTACTGAATACAACCATATCTCTAAAATGAAAACGTCTTTTTAATTGTCAGTTGCTTTATTTATTTATTTTAACATCTTTACTGGAGTATAATTGCTTTACAGTGTTGTGTTTGTCAATTGCTTTAAAACCAAAGAATGAATCAAGAAATTGTTCTTGATATAAAGTAGTAGTTGCCTAAATTCTACCTTTGGCAAATATTTTGATTTTATTAAAATTTACTGATTGTTGGGGCTTCCCTGGTGGCGCAGTGGTTGAGAGTCCGCCTGCCAACGTGGGGGACACGGGTTCGTGCCCCGGTCCGGGAAGATCCCACATGCCGCGGAGCGGCTGGGCCCGTGAGCCATGGCCACTGAGCCTGCGCGTCCGGAGCCTGTGCTCCGCAGCGGGAGACGCCACAGCAGTGAGAGGCCCGTGTATGGCAAAAAAAAAAAAAAAAAAATTTACTGATTGTTTTTATAACTGTATGCTTATATATACACAAAGTTTAATACAAGGAAAATGTCATGTTCTGCATTTCTACTCTGGCTTTTGTGATTATTAATTTAGTTTCATGATTATCACTATAAAGAAGTTTCCGGGTGTGTGTGTGTGTGTGTGTTACAGTGTTTTGGCCCAGGTGCCGAGTGTGTGAGGATCCCCCCGTTTATGACCCCCACTGCCCCGGGCTCTCTCTTGCCTCTGCCCGTCTCTACACGGAGTGCAGACATAAACGCCGTTCACAGGTCACCTTCTGCGTGAAGCTTGCTTGATTCCATCGCACCCAAATGATCAACTATCCCCTCGTTCTTTGCCTTTACTCTTCTTTGTACACTAGTTTATTCTTGCGGTGAAAGTACTGAACTTTAATGATTTGGGTTAAATTTCTCTGCTACTAGATGATGAGCTAATTAAAAGCGGGGACTATAGCTCATTCATCTCAATATCCCCAAATCCTAGCTGAATCCCTGGCATATTTCGGATGCTAAATAGTCACTCTTGGAATGAGGGAAAGAAGGAAGGGGAAGAAGAACGATGTGGTTGTTGGTGGCTATTCAATTGGCTTGGCTTGGAGACTGTATTCTTTTTCTTTTAAATAAGTTTATTTATTAATTTTTGGCTGTGTTGGGTCTTCGTTGCTGTGTTCGGGCTTTCTCTAGTTGTGGCGAGCGGGGGCTACTCTTCATTATGGAGCGCGAGCTTCTCATTGCGGTGGCTTCTCTTGTTGCAGAGCACCGGCTCTAGGTGCGCAGGCATCAGTAGTTGTGGCTCGCGGACTCTAGAGCGCAGGCTTAGTAGTTGTGGCGCACGGGCTTAGTTGCTCCGCGGCATGTGGGATCTTCCCGGACCAGGACTTGAACCTATGTCCCCTGCACTGGCAGGCGGATTCTTAACCACTGCGCCACCAGGGAAGCCCCGGAGGCTGTATTCTTTATACACCTTTTTCAGTCCCATGCGCTCAACAGCTCTACAGCCCCCCATCCCACGGTGACTCCCCCCACTGCTGCCACACACACCTCCCCTAAGGGGATGGGTAGGTGCATCAGGTGGGGCCAGGTATGGGTGACGGCAGAAAGAGGTCCAGACTTCTAGAAATTATACAGAGCACCTAAAACGTCTGATGAGGCACAGTCACTCTTTTTTGAGAATTTAAGCTTAGGATGATTTTAAGTAGTTTGTGAATGAAGCAATAAGAATGATCTAAAAGGAAAAGGCCAACCCGATCAACCCCATCCCATGAACTTTGCATTAGCTGAATATCTGCTGGGGTCCAAGACCCTTCTAGGCTCTGTGGAAAGTACAGAGAAAGAAGCATTTGTTCACTGTAGAAAAATTAGGAAATCCAAATAGATGGAACTAAGATAAGAAAAAAATGTTCAAAGTCTCACGATCCACAGAGAATTGCCATTAGGACTTTGGTTTCATATCTTTTTTTCTTTTTTTAAAGATTTGTTGATGTGGACAATTTTTGAAGTCTTTATTGAATTTGTTACAATATTGCTTCTGTTTTGGTTTTTTGGCTACGAGGCATCTGGGATCTTAGCTCCCTGACCAGGGATCAAACCCGCACCCCCTGCATTGGAAGGCAGGGGGTCTTAACCACTGGACCGCTGGGGAAGTCCCTGGTTTTATATCTTTAATTTGCCTCTTGCTTTCTGCGTTTCTATGCATATATGTCTATTCTATACAAAGGGAAATAATAAACATCCTGCTTTGTGACCTGATTGCTTTTCCATATAATAATATATCGTTAGCATTTTCTGTGGTATTGCATACTCTTTACAGTATTATATTTAATAGCTGACTAGTATCAGCCTGTACAATTATAATTTATTTAACCCACATTCTATTAATGAATATTTAAGTTTGTCTTGAGCTTATTTTTACTGTTAAGAACAGCACCTCTGCTGGCGTTTTTGTTTTGTTTTTTTTAATATTTGTTATTTGGCTTCACCGGGTCTTAGATGAGACACGCGAGATCTTTGTTGCTGCGTGTGGGATCTTCGTTGCAGCATGCAGGATCTTTCGTTGCAGCATGCGAGCTCTTAGTTGGGGCACGTGGGATCTAGTTTCCTGAACAGGGATCGAACTCGGGCCCCCTGCACTGGGAGCGCGGAGTCTTAGCCGCTGGACCACCAGGGAAGTCCCTGTGCTGTTTGTAATCGTTGATGAATCAATGAGCAAATGCTCCATCACGTCCTTAAAATAATTCCTGGAAGTGCAATTGCTGGATCAGAGGTTCAGAATTGATAAGATGTAAGTAATCGGTGGCCTGACCAGAAGTGTTCATATGGGTCTGTTACTATCATATAATAAGAGGCCTGACCCGGAGGGAGGGGATTCCAGGGTCAGATCCTATCCCAGTGAAGTCACAAAGGGCCAGACTCTCCCTTGTTTCCACTCTGCTGTCTTTTGTGTGCTGGCGACGTCTCCCGTCACAGGTAGTGACAGATGCATTCTGTACTCTTATGGCAGAGCCCAAGCCAGAAGGAAAGGCCAGGGCAAAGACTTTCCCTTACACTGTCTGCTCTGTTATCAAGGAGGAAAAGTGACATAGAATCTCCCAACAGACTTTCTCTTACGTCACGGCTCACCTAACCATCCCCGGACCCGTCGGTGGTAAAGGGGAATGGAATTGTCCTGACCCAGTTACTTCAAGAGTGGCTTCTCGTCTGTGGCTTGGCACAAGCCGCCCAAAAGTTATTCTTTTTAATGACTGCGTTTTATTCCATTCCACTGTTTGGCTGTACCGTAATGTATCTAGTGAGTTCTCTATTGATTGTCATTTATGTGGTTTGAGATCTTTTTCTTTTGCAAACAGTGCTTTTAAGAATATTCCTGTGCATACATCTTTTTGCACACGTGCGATTATATGTGTAGGATAAATCCCCAAAATGGAATTGCCAGGTTATGCTGGGAGACACTTCTCCCACGGACCTGTCACGTTTCTATGTGTCTTGTGAGCAATGGCGCTCATAGCTTTTGTTTCAGATGATCTTCTCGAGGATATTTGTGTCGTAAGCAGTCTTGGGAGGCAGCGTGTCTCCTTCTGGAGTGAAGGCCGGTTGCTTACTGTCCAGTATAATAAAGATCGTGTCCCCCTCTGGAGTGATGGTCAGGGAGTCTTACCACCTATTATAAAAGAATTGGGTTCCCTTAGCTCAGAATTTGCCTCCTATTGTATAACCCAATGTACATACACACGTTACCTGGCAGTCGCTTTGTTGTCTCATGGGATGTAAGTTTTGGGGAATAAGTGGAAATGCTGATACTCTTGAATAATAAAGTGTCATTTGTCTCTGGCCCAGGAGTCTTGTGCCAGCAGCTAAGGGACTGTGTCAGGCTGACCTGTGAGCTTTTGAGGGTAAAATCTCAGATCTGTTCACAGATTTTGATGGTTTCAATGAAGAAGATGGGATGCTGACAGAGCCGTGGCCTCTGTAGGAGAAAAAATGAAGGCCCCGGGGGCTGATTAACAGGATTTGACTGAAGTCCTTGGAATTAGCAGCAAAATGGTGGAGGAACAGCTTTGAACTTGGTTTATAAACATATCAGCTCAGTGTGTGGGTGCAAGTCAAAAATGACCCACGGCTATGCTATAGCCCTTGGGAGTGGCCTTGGAGGACAGCAGAGAGGGAAAATCCTCCCAGTGGGAAGAACTCTGGGTGTTGAACCTGGTTGCCTACCTTGTGCTGAAGGAGACGTGGCCTGAGGTTAAAATATGTGTTGACTCAATGTGGCAGGTGGCATGTCTAGCTGGTCAGGGTCCTGGAAGGAGTGAGGCTGGGAGTCTGGGGACCAGGAAGCATCGGGTAGAGGCGTGAGGATGGACATACAGGAATGGAATGACATGTGAGGGTAGTTTTATCACATGTTAACACCCCCCAGGGAACAACCAACATGGAAGGGGCATTAATGGTTTGCGCATTTGACCTTGATCAACCTCAGTGCTGTCTGGACATGAACAGGGTGGCCACGGCAGGAGAGATGAAGGCTGTGTGTGGACCTCTAATCACGGACTCCCTCTTACCAAGGTGATGCCGGATGTGCAACCTGCCAGCCACAGAGACCAACGCTTAGCCCTTGACTAGGATTTCTGGGTGCTTATGTAAAATGTGTTATAATTTGGAGGATGGCGGCTGAGGCTGGGAATGGCTGGAAACCTCGTGAAGCTGTGGGTGGGATACACAGAGGGGCAGATCGGAGCAGGGATGTGTGGAGAGGGAGAAATTGCAAAGCCTGTGTATTTTGGAGGGGACGGAGGCTTCACGTTTGGGGTGATAGGTACAGAATCTTTGGGAAGCATCTCAGTGATTCCCAGGGTGAAGAAGGATTTGAAAAAAATCAGTGTTAGAGGAGCAACGTACACTCATGATAACAGTTCAGATCATGTAAATGTATAAAGTAAAAACTCGAAAGCCCCTTTTCACTGCACTGTGGCGTTTTCACCCTAAATCCACTTCCCGAGAAATCACTACAGTTGACAGGGGTGGGCCCTTCTGGAGTTTCCCCCTCATTTAGGGGGAAGGGGTGGGTGCAGGGCTCTTGCAGTGCGGAGGACCACTGGGGTGTCTGAGGACCCCCTCCCTCCCCACCCATGTGCTCATCGGGCCACCTGCCCCATCTGAAGCCTGTCCCTGGGGGCAGGTGTGTCTGCAATACCCCGTCTGCAGACCACAGGCACGGGGCGGGTTCTGAGGGTACACTGCTTCTTTCTTTGTAAGGTAGGTGTGCCGTGATGGCCTTGAGGTTCGAGGACAACCCGACTGTCTGGCAGTTTTATTTCTTGGAAGCTCAGACGTGATTGGAGAGTCAGAAGGACGGGAGGTTTCCTGCCCTTCTCCGGAGCTGTGCTCCAGCCTCTGCTGGCAGACAGCAGCCGGCCACATCCTGTCTAAACCACTGTGATGTTTTGACTTGAAACAGACGCTCATTCCATGCTTACGCCTGACCACTATGATCCATCTGCTGTGGCTTTGTCATGATTGATGTCACTCACTCCACTGAAGAAAAATCCCAGGAGCCTCACACATCAGGGGCTTGAAGGGAAGCACGTGTAAAGTGTAAAGGGGAGAAATATTCTTCCCAGCAGGACGTCCCTGCCCGGGGCCCTGGACTCAGGCCACTGCACAGAGCCCCAGCCTCATGATGACCTGGGACGGTGTCATACACAAAGGTTGGGAGGCCAGGGCAGTTCTCCAAGGCTGGCTGTGTGCGCTCAGCCTCACCCCCTGCAGGCGTGGTCCACAGCCGGCCTCTTGCCACTTGAGACCCACTTTCCCCGCGTCCTAGCTGGGTGTCTAGCGGGAGGCCGACAGCGGGTGTCTGATAGATGTTCACAGGGGGAAGCCTTTCAACAAATATTTATTGAGCCCCTTGTATGTTCTAGGTGCTGGGAATTCAGTAGCAAATAAAATGGGCAAAAATTATTCACTCTGATGATCCCTGGTAAATGTCAAGTCTCATTTTCTTCCTCTCTGGTATATTCTATAATCTCTGTATTTATATCAATTAATTTGGGACCCTGAATAGGGACCATTCTTATTCAGGCCAATAATGATGTATTAAGAGTCTCTCTGGGGCTTCCCTGGTGGCGCAGTGGTTGAGAGTCCACCTGCCAATGCAGGGGACACGGGTTCGTGCCCCGGTCTGGGGGGATCCCACATGCCGCGGAGCGGCTGGGCCCGTGAGCCATGGCCGCTGAGCCTGCGCGTCCGGAGCCTGTGCTCCGCAACGGGAGAGGCCACAACAGTGAGAGGCCCGCGTACCGCAAAAAAAAAGAGTCTCTCTGTGCTCTCCTTTTGCACTCGCCTGGTAAAATCCCAGCTCTGGTTGAATCCAGTGATCTATTGCCTTTGTATGTGAACTGAACTACTGAATATTATTGGAGAAACACCCTTGCACTGATGGGTTTCACAATAAATTGCAAACCTTAAATGCAAGCTCAGCTCCATGTAGAAATTCTCTTTTGCTTCCCTACTAGGTTTTCCACCAGCCAAGATGTGTACTTTTCTCCTTCTCCTCTTTTGCTCACTCCCCCTCTTCCTGACTTTTTTTCCCCCAGTTAATTATATTGTGGCTTTGGGAACACATGATCAATTTTTGTAATACATCAAGAAGAGTTATAAAGAAATTAACATTTAATCCTTGTTCAATGCTATTTTCCTCTGCTCTACCTTCTGCTAAGGGCTATAAAAATATGCGGTCTTCTTGATTTATTTTTTTCAAGTTTTTTCTTCCTTTTCATTAGCTTTAAAATTAACTTTTAATAACCCTCAAAAGAGAGGGCAAGTTATTTAATGTCTCTGAGCCTCAGTTTCCCAGATTGTAAAAAATAATTACAATAATACTTATATTTCATTGTTGAGAGAGTTATATAAGTTTATATAGAGAGTTATAGATATATAGTATATATATATAGTCTATATAGAGAGTTATATATATAAGTCTATATATAGAGAGTTATATAAGTCTAAGTCTAGTGACTAATAAGAAGGAAGGAAAGAAGGGGAAAAAAAGGAAGAGAAAAGATAGGAAGAAAGGAAGGAAGAAATAAAGAGCCTGTAGAGAGGAATTAATTACATGAGTGACAAAGTTGCCGGTGGCTGAAATGATCTGTTCAGAAATGAGTCAGAGGTTTCTCAGAATGACATCTGAAATAATGGAGAAAGGCAAATCAAAAAAAAATTTTGGTGTTATAATTTCAAATCTACTCCAGTGTTCTTGTGGGACAGGTACTATAAACCTATCAACTTTCAGTCTTATGAAAGCTTAAAGAACTTCACCTCTTCTGTTGCTTGAAAAAGAGTAACTTCAAAAACTCACTTTTTGAGAGTCATCTAAAACTTTTCTGATGTGTTTTTGTGACACCAGCAGCCAAGTTTCTTTATACTTGTTGTCTTCTTGAACTAAACTTGGATTGTGAGGCTGGGTGTCAAGGGAAGGGATTGCAGAGTACTGAGTGGAAGAGGGGGAACTGGACCCATTTAGATGTCATTGCACAGGGGTGAGCGGGGTACGTGTTCTCTGGTCCGGATCTGGATAAGGCTTGTTAGCACCCTTGGGCTGGTGTTTGGAATGACAGTGCTCCAGTTTGCAGTTCTGATAACTCTCCCCTCCTCTCCTCCTCATATCACTTGAATCCAGGCTGGTTTCCTAAGCAGATTGTGAAGCCCTTTGAGAGCAGGAACGGTTGGGGAAGGTCGGTGTCTTCTATCTTGTTCATCCTCACGTCCTTTTCTCCACTTCTCACCTGGCAGGAGTTAGCCCAATGTTTTGCACGCCATATGTATTTGCTATGTAAATAATTTTAACTTCCCATTTTAGATATGAGGAAACAATTTCACATAGAGATAAAAAAAAAAAAAACTTGCTTCAAGTTGCACAGTAGGACAGGTGAGGATTTGAGGCCAGGATTGTTAACTCTGTGACTCTCCAAGACAGTTAAAAGAGCATTAGTACCAGTTCATACCATTTGGATGGCTATCATGAAAACAAAAACAGAAAAACAGAAAATGACAAGTTGTAGCAAAGACATGGAGAACCTGAACCCTTGTGCATTGCTGTTGGGAACGTAAAATGGTGGAGCTGCTGTGGAAAACAGTATGGTGTTGTTTTTTTTTTTTAATTAAGCATAGAATTATTCAGAAATTCCACTTCTAGGTATATACTCCAAAGAATTGAAAGCAGGGACTCAAACAGATCCTTGTACACCCATGTTCATAGCAGCATTATTCACAGTAGCGAAAAGGTGGAAACAACCCAATTGTCCATCTGCAGAAGAATAGATAAAATGTGGCGTATTCATACAATGTTGTTCAAACTTTAAAAGGAATGAAATTCTGACACATGCTACAACCTGGGTGAAACCTGAGGGCATGCTGCTAAGTGTAATCAGCTAGACACAGACAAGTGTTGTGTGATTCTGCTTGTATCAGGTGCCTAAAGTAGTCAAATTTACAGAGACAGAAAGTAGAATTGTAGTTGCTAGGGGCTGGGGTGGGGCTTGAATGGGGAGTTAGTGTTTAATGGGTATAGTGTTTCAGTTGGGGAAGATGAAAAAGTTTTGAAGATGAATGCTGGTGATAGTTGCACAAAATGTGAATGTGTTTAATGCCACTGAACTGTATACTTAATGGTCAAAACGGTACATTTTATGTTACATATATTTTACCACAAAAAAGAAAAAGATCAAAAAAGAACGTCAAGAGATCATAATTGATCTGAATTTGGGGGGTTCACAGTTACTCTGAGTCCATAAAAATGAATCCTCTTCCTACAGATATGCACATATACATAAAAGCTTCAGCATATGATTTTTAAAAATAAAATGTTTTGTTTTTAAACTTTCAAAATGAATATGTACAATATTGAAACTGAAAAGCACAAAGAGCAGAGAACACAGAAATCATCGATCATCACAAGGAGTTTACATCTGACTTTGCCCTTCTAAGTTCTTGTGTGTGTTTAAACACAATTGAAGACATATTGCTACGTGGCTAAGATCCCATAGTATGTCTCATGCTTTTTCAGACATCACAGATATTTATCAAAGCCTCAAAGTCATGAGGTATGTGTATACTTCTTTGGAGTATATACCCAGAAGTGGAATTTCTGAATAATTCTGTGCTTAATTAAAAAACAAAAAACAAAAAACCACCATACTGTTTTCCACAGCAGCTCCACCATTTTACGTTCCCAACAGCAATGCACAAGGGTTCAGTTTCTCCATGTCTTTGCTACAACTTGTCATTTTCTGTTTTTTTGTTTTTGTTTTCATGATAGCCATCCAAATGGTATGAACTGGTACTAATGCTCTTTTAACTGTCTTGGAGAGTCACAGAGTTAACAATCCTGGCCTCAAATCCTCACCTGTCCTACTGTGCAACTTGAAGCAAGTTTTTTTTTTTTTTTTTTAATCTCTCTGTGTGTGTGTGTGAGTATGTGAGTGACCTGGAAGGATTTCCAGTACCTCAGGGTGTGACACCAGGGACTTCACTATGACTCACCTGCAAGGTCACCCCTCCAGAGAGCATTAAATAAGGCTTTCCAGTTACCCTGTGACCCGCAAGATCATAAATCCTTCCAGGAAAATTCAGGGAGAGGTTTGCCATAGGCCTGAGGAGGGAAGAAAACCCTGTGTATGGATAGCACCAGTGAATAGAAGGGGTAGTTTGGACATAGAGCTCCCAGAGAGAGAAGTATGAGCCCACAAAAAGCCATGTGTGTTTTTTTTTCTTTTTTTTTTTTGGTATGTGGGCCTCTCACTGTTGTGGCCTCTCCCGTTGCGGAGCGCAGGCTCCGGACGCGCAGGCTCAGCGGCCATGGGTCACGGACCCAGCTGCTCCGCGGCATGTGGGATCCTCCCGGACCGGGGCACGTACCCGTGTACCCCGCATCGGCAGGCGGACTCTCAGCCACTGTGCCACCAGGGAAGCCCGCCATGTGTATTTTGATAACTGAGAATACACACGACAGCAACTCAATCAGGAGAAAGTGTAATCTTGCCTTTCATGGAGACAAACATTTTTTTAGAATTAAGAAAGGGCAGCAGGAGTCTGAATAAAGATGTTGACAAAGCTAAATTCAAACACTGTCTACCTTGGTCTTCCCTGGTGGCGCAGTGGTTAAGAATCCACCTGCTAATGCAGGGGACACTGGTTCGAGCCCTGGTGCGGGAAGATCCCACATGCCGCAGAGCAACTAAAGCCCATGTGCCACAGCTACTGAAACCTGTGTGTCTATAGCCCGCGAGCCACAACTAGTAAGCCCACGTGCCACAACTACTGAAGCCCGAGTGCCTAGAGCCCGTGCTCCGCAACAAGAGAAGCCACCACAATGAGAAAAGCCCGCGCACCACAACAAAGAGTAGCCCCAGCTCACGGCAACTAGAGAAAGCCCACGCGCAGCAACAAAGGCCCAACACAGCCAAAAATAAATAAAAATTTTTTTAAAATTCTGAAAAAAACCCCACTGCCTACCTTTAATGATCAATTTAAAGTGAGATATAAAGCAAGAGTACAGTAAGTATAATGCTTCTAAGGGAGCGATCAGATCATCCTGTTGAAACATTGCAAGAAGGTATGTTTCCATTTGCTTATTTGACAGTGTTTTCATAGAGCACAGCCAAAAGAGATGCACACATTCATCAAACGGTTATCAAGATATAAACATGAACACACCTGTGTAATTCCTTGAACTTCCTCTGCCCCTCTGCTGCTAACCCAATGAACAAGTCCTGATGTATACTGCTCCAAAGTGACTTAAAACTCCATGTCTAAGGTGCTTCTTTTCTCCTAATTATAATAAAAAGACCCCATCTGAGAGGTGGAATAACAAAGGTCCTTCCTATAAACTGACAAATGGACATTTGTAAAGGGGTTATTTTACTACCTCTGCTCTTAATATGCTATGGGCACTTAGAACTTGTTTGTCCTTTACATACACACCAATATTGACTAAAGTACACACGTAGAACCATAGCCACAGTCTGAATTTGTCTAACAACTTATGTGATGTCCCCCCTCCTTGTGACCGTTGGTGTACTTCTCCAAGAGATCAAGTTGAACAATTCCATTCTCCGAAGAGAATTATGCCTGTGAATTCACAGGGAAAAAACCAACCAACCAACCAACCCTAAAGTGTGTTACCTCACATTCTCTACTTTTAGTATGGGTTGTGCAATTCTAAAAATCTAAGAAGACTAGACATTTCAGATGTTCATATAAGGATCTAAGATAAGGATCAGAGCAGCTTAGAACAAACTGTGCTACAATGTAATATAACCAAGGTGCTCTGGAGAGCACCTTCCAAATAGGAACATTCTGGCCCAGAGCCCTTCGCTTTCTCCCTGCTGTCAACCCAGTGGGCAACTCTATGCATCTGTAGTGCTTAGAGGGATTTTAACAATTTCCACAAGTCCTTTTTCAGAAGACAGCCTTTACTATGAATCTTAACACAAAATGTACAAAATAGCTTACCAACTCTACTTTGGTCAAGCTCTGGCCACCTCTTTAACACCTAGGAAGGCCAGATGCTATAAAATGAGCTCAGTTGTCCATGGTATACACCACATGCATAGCAAAGTCAGACCAAATGCAGACCCAGGGGGACAAGGGCCAATTCCCTGGCCCCCCGGCTGACAGATTATCCCAGAGCCCGCTGCTCTCCCCTGTCATCCCCCTCCTCTCAAACCAGAGCACAAATGCAACATGTTCCAAGAGGCCCTTTGGCCATGCCAGTTCCAAAAGATGATACTTCTTCTGGATTTTAACGAAAAGACATTTACAAAACATGTTACTTTACTACCTCTACTTTGAACATTTATCGGGTACTTGAGAACATCAAGAAAGATTAGCTATCTCAAAAAAGTCTTTGTAGTCAACTCTGCATTAGTGAAGAATAAAATACACATGGTTATAATGTGAAAAGACCTAAATGTGACCAATCTGGCATAGAACCCTTCTTCTCAACTCTGCCTGACCTGCCTGAATCTGGGGCTTCCATAGACCACCTAGAGCTCATTCCTGAACCTTCTAGAGATTCACGGAGTCCAGGTTTAAAACTCCCCTCCTTAGAATTTTTTTGTGCTTCTTACTGGTTCCACCATTGAATCACTAACGGAGAGAAGGCTTTTAGCTAACTCTTTTAATACTTTCCAAGTGGGGCTCTGCCTTGGAGAAGGGCATTTCCAGTTACTGAACTGTCATTTCACCCTGGTCTCCAGGAGAGAAAAGTGTTTGACTCCCAAGCCTCTGGCATTTTTGAAAGAGCTCTAGGCCACAGCCAGCTGTACTTTGGCAAGTCCTGCATTGCCTTTCTTTCTCTCTTTCCTTTCCCATGGAACCCACTCCTTCCATCCATCTTTCCAACTTTGCTTTATCAATAGCAATTCAAGTTTTATTCTCTTCTTGAATGCGCTTTCTCTGTGAAAGAGTCTTTTCACCAAGAATGTGGTGTCTGACTGCTATCTTGCCAATGGGTTCAACAAAGCTCTCCATACTGGGTAAAATTTTTACCGACCCCGTTCACTCATGCCTGTTCTTCTACACTTGGCTAAAACCTACAACATATCCGTGAAAGTAAAAGGGATGAAAAAAACCCCTCCCCAGAGGAATCGAGAAATATCTTTGACATAATTTCATAAAAGTATTTCTATTTGGCTACTGGTTTTTCTGGAAGGCACTAATTCAGATAGATCCATGCAAAGCAGGTCCTACACCTACATATATGAAAACTCTAAGTGACTGTATCTAGTCAGGTCACTTGTCATCAAATGTTAAATAATCTGAAGTTTGAAAAATGCAGTTAATGACTTCTACGTGCTGAGAGCTTTCACAGAACTAAGAGCATAAATATTAATTGCTCCTCGTCTCCAGAGTAGCATATAAGAAACTAGGAAGATCTTGGTTCTGTTTTCAACTTTTTCTTTAAGGGGATTATAGTGGATCGTTGCCCTTATGTGGGCTCTCTGATGCCATGAGAAATCAACAGGAAAAGAAACATGCACAAAATCAGGGCCTTAAATACCACAGAGCCAGGTTGTGTATTTGCTTTTGAAGTGGCAGCTGCCCAAAGTGCAGAACTAAGAAACGGTCCAAGACCGGCAGTTTGCCCGTGTTCCCGCTCCACAGGTTCTTTGTACCAAAGCCAGGGAAAAAAACCCATCTATTTTCTTCCACTTTTCCTTCTGCAGTTTTTTACTTTCTGCCCCCTACTCCTTCCATCAGCTCCAAGGGAGTTAGCAAGAGCTCCACACACAGGTAGAGGAGAGGGCCGATCATTGGTGTGCTTTGAAGGATGCTGAGAAGGTTCTTCAAGCCCCAAATTCCCTTCTGCCAATATGACTGAAATTCCCAAGGCTTTGTTCTCCAGAGGAGTCACCCAAACAGTTATCAACTACTGAAACACTTGTGAGTTAGTTAATAATTTTTCTTTTTATCAGGCCTCTGAGTCGAGATTCCTTCCCCCATCACCTGTTTCCCCCACATTGTCCTTCCCTTTTCCTCTTCATCATGTCATCTTTATATGAAGGTTCTGGAACTTCACCAGGAAGGACATTTGATGTAAGGTGAAGTGGCCTCTGACTCTTGAGAGGAGACACAATAAGCATTCAAGGGAATTTAAAACAGAAGTGGAGGAAGGAGTGCACTGGAGACTGTGCCTACCGAGAGAGATAGGAGGATCTAGGCTGGCTGGCAGGTACCACTGATGACCTGAACGTTGGACAAGAGGAAAGCAGCTGTCCAGGTGGGAATCCTCCTCTGGACTATTTTCACCTGTGCAGTGAAGGGCAATAGCTCCATTATATATTCTTCCTATACCAGTGGTTCTCATCTTGACCACGTGTTAGAATCATCAGTGGAGCATAAAATGTCCAATGCCTGCCCCACACCAGAATCTCCAGGAATAGGGCTTGTGTATCAGTATTTACAGTAGACCCTTGAACAACATGAAGGTTAAGGGTGCCGACCCTCTATGCAGTCGAAAAATCTCCGGATAACTTTATAGTTGGACCTGTGTATTTGCGATTCCCCATCCACAGATTCAGTCAACTTCAGATTGTGAAGTATTGTATTACGCATTTATTGAAAAAAATCTATATATAAGTGGACCTGTGCAGTTCAAACCTGTGTTGTTCAAAGTTCAACTGTATATTTTAAGCTGTCCACAGAATTCCAATATGCTGGCAAAGTTGAGAACGACTGTTGGATGCAACTTTAAAATTTATTAAGTACCTTCCCTGTGTCAGGCGTGTGTCAGGCATGTGTCAGGTGCTGTTAAGGACAGAATGTTTGTGTCCCCCCTCAATCCATATGTTGAAATCCTAACCCCCCATGTGGTTTTTGCGAGGTGATGAGGTCATGAGGGTGGAGCACTTGTGATGGGATTAGTGCCCTTATAAGGAGAGATACTAGGGAGCTTGCTTCCTCTCTGCTCTCCACCGTATGAGGGTACAATGAGAAGATGGCCATCTACAAACCAGGATGCAGAGTCTCACCAGAGACTGAATCTGATGGTGTCTTCATCTTGGACCTCCAGCCTCCAGAACTGTGAGACGTCAGTGTCTGTTGTTTAAGTCCCCAGTCTATGGGATTTTTGTTATAGCAGCCCAAATGGACTAAGACAGTTGTTGAGTGAACAAAGATGAAGAAATGGTCCCAGTTCTCAGATCAGACACAGTTTGGGGGCTACACAGCACAGATGGGAGAGAGCCCTGTGCATTTGGTCACTGGCTCTCCCCTGCTGCTTGTAAGCTCAGGGACCACTTGACTACCTTCTCGATCAGCAGTTGCCCTGTGCTCAAACTTTGTTAGAAACATGAAACAACCAGGACTTCAGCCCGACAGACAACAACTGTTCAACATCCCCATGGAGAATCTCAGTGGCTCTCACGTTTTCAGTGCCACTGCTTCTCTGTATATATTAGTATAACCAGTCAAGATTTGGAAGTGGTTACTTTAAAATTATTGCATGTTAATAATAGTCAACAATTGGGCAATGCTTTATGATTTTCCAAAATACAGCAGTGGTTCCCAATCAAGGGCGAACCCCACCCTCCCTACCAGGAGACATTTGGCATTGTCTGGAGACATTTTTTGTCATCCCAGCTGGGGAGAATGTTACTTTAATGGTCAGGGACCATGGGATGCTGCTAAACATCCTATTATACAATGCACTGGGCAGCCCCCATAAGAAAGGATTATCTGGCCTAAATGTCAATAGCGCTGAGGTTGAGAAACCCTGATACATAGAATCTCATTTAAATTTTTGCAATGACTGCGTGAATTAGATATTATTACAATTCTTTTACTAATAAGAATCCTGAGGGCCAAGGATGGTGATTTACCCATTCAAAATTGTGAATCACAAAGCCAGGCATCTCATGCTGAGCCTGGTTTTTTTGTTTGTTTGTTTGGTTTTATTTTTCCCTGCAGCTTTATTGAGGTATAATCGACAAGTAAAAATTGTATATTTAAGGTGTACCATGTGATGTTTTGGCATATGTATATGTTGTGAAATAGTATCACCTCACATAGTTATCTTGTGCGTCTGTGTGTTTGTGTGTGTGCATGTGTGTGTGTGTGGTGAGATCACTTAAGATCTATTCTCTTTGCAAAGTTCAAGTACACAATACTGTGTTGTTAACCATACTCACCATGCTGTGCATTAGATTTCCAGAAATTTTTTATCCTGCATAACTGAAACTTTGTATACTTTGACTAACATCTCCCCGTTTCCCCCTACCCTCAGCCTGTGGCAACCACCATGCTACTCTCTGCTTCTATGAGTTTGGCTTTTTTAGATTCCGCATATAAGTGAGATCAGGCAGTATTTGTCTTTCTGTGTCTGGCTTATTTCAATTAGCATAATGTCCTCCAGATTCAACCATGTTGCTGCAAATGTCAGGATTTCCTTCCTTTTTGTGGCTGAATAATATTCCGTGTGTGTGTAACATTTAACATTTTCTTTATCCATTCACATGGACACTTAACGCTGTTTCCATATCTTGGCTATTGTGAATAACACTGCAATGAACATGAGGGTGCAGAAATCTTGTTGAGATACTGATTTCATCTCCTCTGAATAAATACCCAGAAGTGGGATTGCTGGATCATAAGATAGCTCTATTTAATTTTTTGAGGACCCTCCATGCCGTTTTCCATAGTGGTTGCACCAATTTATTTTCCCAGGAATAATGCACAAGGGTTCCCTTTTCACCACATCCTCACCAACGCTTATCTCTTGTCTTTTTGATAAAAGCCTTTCTAACAGAAGTCAGGTGATATTTCACTATATATTTTTTCTAAGTGCAGAAAGGTGTAAATTTAATGACAAATTTATACAAATAAATCACTCCACATACATTTGCTGACACATGAATATACAATGCTTTGAGACATAAACAGAAATGGACTAAAATGTTGATACGGACACATAAATTCTTCATGTTTGAAAAACTGTATGACCTACTATAATGGTTTTGACTTCCATTTCCCTGATAACTAGTGATGTTGAGCACCTTTCCTGTTGAGTACCTGTTGGCCATGTGCGTGTCATACGCAGCCTGTTTAACTGCAGGCTAGCTTCACGGGCGAATTGCTGTTTGTGTCTGCTTAGATCAGGGCCCCTCCGTGAAGCAGGAAGTTGTGTGGGGTCACTTCAGCTGAACAGAAGAATTTGCTTGACCTCATTTAATTCCTTGGTCTTAAAACAGGTTATCAGGTTTAAGGCATGGAAAGTTTGGCCCCTGCACGTTTTATTTGGCTCTTTTCATTATTGTTTTAATTATAGTTAAGAATACTTTGGCTGGCACAGAGAAAGCCAAGCGGACTCATCTCTGACCTTGTCCTTGAAAATCCCCTCCTAAGAGCCAAACCATTGGAAAGCACCTCTTGCCTCCTGCCTGCTGGGCCCAAGTGAAAGGCAGAGGCCCTTCCCTGTACTGGGTGTGGGCGAGGCAGACCTCCGATGGATTCTGGAGCCAGGTCCATGGAAGCAGCCGCTGGCAGCAAAGCCCACTCCAGCCGGTGCTGCCCCGGCCTCGGGGTTGAGGGTGGGGTGAGGCGTGCTGGCCAGTTTGAGGTTACACCGCGAGCCTTCAGCCCACTGTGGGCTCGGCCAAGCTGGGAGTCTGCAGTCTGGAGTCCAGAAAGACTGCTTGCGGTGTGACCCAAGAAAAGTCTGCTCTCTTTAAACCAGTTTTTCCGTCTGTATAGAAGGAGGATTTTCTAATATGTTTGTGTTAGTAGGGTTCTCTGGAGAAACAGAACCAGTAAGAGATATATGTACACACACAGATACACACACGCACACCATATATATATATACAGATACACGTATCTCCATGTATACATGCATATACATATATATAATTATAAGGAATATATATTTTAAGGAACATTATATACACACTATATATGTACATATATACATATACTTACATAAATATATAATTATAAGGAATATATATTAACGATAAGGAACATTATATAAACACTATGTATATACATATAGGTATATGCACATATACATATATATAATCGTAAGGCATATATGTTAAGAAATATTCCATATATATATATATATATATATGGAATTGGCTGATGCCAATTATGGAGGCTGAGAAGTGTTCAGACCTGAGGTTGGCAAGCTGGACGCCCAGAGAGCCGAGTCCGAGTCTTAAAGCAGAAGACCTGTGTCCCAGCTGGAAGGTAGTCAGGAGAGAAAGAGCGCAAATTATTCTTACTCAACCTATTGTTCCATTCAGGCCTCCAATGGGTTGGATGCAGCCCACCCACAGTGGGGAGGTTGATCCATCTTCCTTGCTCAGCGTATCAATTCAAATGCTCATCTCATCCAGTGCTATGGACTGAATATTTGTGTCCCCCCAAATTCATATGTGGAAACCTAACCCCCAAGGTGATGGGATTAGGGCTTTTATAAAAGAGACCTCAGAGAGCTCCCTCCCTGCTTCCCTCACGTGGGGTTACATCAAAAAGACAGCCATCTATTATCCAGAAAGAAGGACCTCACCAGACTCTCCTGGACTGTGATCTCAGACCTCCAGCCTCCAGAAATGCGAAAAAGACAAACCAAATGCCTAATTAGAGAGCTGTAGTGAAGGTACAAGGCCAAAATTTAATGGTGAAAATATTTCTAGTTTTTGTATCAATGACTGTTATTCAGGAAATATAATGTACATATATATGGAAGAGTCTGTGTTTGAATTTTGGAAAATTAGTTTTAGTATATTCATGAAGTATTTATTTAAAAGACTTCTATTTCACATACCTTAAAATATGTACACTCTGAATTCTAAGTTCTTAGATGAAATGTCTTTTTAAACTAAAAACAAAAAAGTAATTACCATAGTGTTCTGGCAGGAATTGTTGTGGATTTGTGGAATAAAGAACAAAAATGTTCTTGCCAGATTGAAATAATCTGTTCCTTCCACAGAAGGATTCTATGATAGGCTGTAATATTATTCAAAGTAGTAGCGGCTCCTTTCTGGGTAAGGATTACGATTCCCACCCAGTGCCATCAGGTTTGGCCGTGAGAGTTTGACCAATGAAGTCATCGTGGGTTTTCACCATCCCCCCACTTTTCCTTCTGTCTGAAGATAGACAATGTTTCTCGTAGAGGCTGCCACCAGCTTGAGTTCTGGACATGGAACTGAGCCTCAACTGACATGTATTGGGGAGAAGGACATTTACCTCTGTCCTTCTAGATTCTTCTGGCTGGCTAGATTCTTCTTAAACTGACATGAGACAGAGTTACAGGAGAAAATCACACAAAAGTTTAATAATGTGTATACATGGGAGAGACCCAGAAAAACTAAGTCACCAAAATGGCCAAAACCCTACCCTTAAATACCATCTTCAGCTAAAGACAAAAAAAACCATGTTGGGGTAGTGGTTTGGGATTTCAAAGGGAAAAAATGTTTGCTGCCCAGGCAGAGGCAATGGGACAAAGGGAGGAATTTTAACAAACAGACTCTGCTGGGTTCCTTTCTGCCTGAACACCTAGTTCATACGATAGCGATCTATGATGATAGCTCCCTGCCCGGAACAAGTCCTCTATCTACATTCCTTTAGGCAGTTAGGGGGAAGGTCAAAGGTTCTTCCTGAGCCTTTTGTTCCTTGATTGTTTTCAGCTCAAAATAATCAACATGCCAAAGAGACACACTTTGAGGGTGGCAAATTTTGCTTCCCTGCACCTGCAATGAACATACTGTGAGCCAGAAGTAAACTGTTTTTGTAGTAGTCCTTGAAGGTTTTGACGTTTCTCTCCCTACAGCATGACCTAGCCTGCCATGACTGTTATACGACCAGATATTTTCCCTACACTGTACTTTCCATCCTCAGAGAGGCCCCCTCAGCTTGAGATATAAGATTGACTCAAAGGCGGTGGTTGTTTTCCATTGCACTGAAGATGCATCAAAGAAGGAAAAGGACTTAGCCTGGATTTCACTGAAGATAAAGCCCACTCTTACTCACGGAAAATACGTAAGGGCACAGCCTTTGGGATCAGGCAGCCTTGAGTTCAAATCCTGGTGCTACCCCTCATCTACCAGATTACTTAGAGAGTTACTCAACCTTAGTGAAAGTCCATTTTCCTTCCCATAAACCTGGAGTAAAAATACTGATAATTCAGGATTATATGAAGATAAGTAAATCATATCATATATATAGAACACTTAACATAGAATAGGAGCCCAACACTATGGGCTTGCAACATGTAAGAGCTCAACAAAGGCTAGTTTTCATTACCATGCGTGTGTACACACAGAGAGACATTTTAATAACTTAGGCACACCATCTGAATGCTGATAAAACATTCACAGATGTAGAGAGAAATCTCATAACTTAAATCACTCACTAGTTAGTATAACTGATGTATCATGTTTGTTCTGTTTATGGCTGGATAGAAGTTTAAAATGTCTGACAATTATCTAACATTTGAGAGACGAAGTTGATTTGAAACTGTTTTTGGAGAGAAATTATGTTCATAGACTATAAGATTTCTAGAAGTGTATTGGAACCAAGCCACCAAATCATTTCAGCCAACTTTAAAAACATACCTGATAAGTGTATGGCTCTGGGTGGGGCTCATAACAGGTGAGAAAAAAAATAAAATAAATCACATGTGCATCCCACCCCCACTGATTTAAGTCTGGTGACAGAAACGGGCAGGTGAACAACTGATTGTGTCACAAGATGGAATGACAGTGGCGAGGAAGGGAAGCCGAGTAACATGCTCAAGTTAGAGCAGTCTCACAGTGTGAGGTGATGGTGTGAGGAAGATGGCACGCTAGTCTGCTCCCACTGTCATAAAGAACACCATAGACTGGGCAGCTTAAACAACAGACATTTTCCTCACAGTTCTAGAAGCTGGAAGTCGGAGGTCAGGGGCTGGCGTGGTTGGGTTCTGATGAGAGTCCTCTTCCTGGTTTGCAGATGGCTACCTCCTCCCTGTGTCCTCACATGACCTTTCCTTAGTGCGCGCAGAGAAAGAGAGAGAGATCAAGCTCTCTGGTGTATTTTCTTATAAGGGCACTAATCCTATCAGACGAGGGGCAAATCCTCATGACCTAATCACCTCCCAGAGGCCCACCCCCAAATACCATCACATGGAGGATTAGGGCTTCAGCAAATGAATTTGGGGGTGGGGGAGGGGATGACACAACTCAGTCCATCACGGAGGGTATGGCATATACAAGTGGGCAAAAGCACCAATAGGAGAAACTCAACCATCATTTTACGAAGACAAGTATTGTCTTGCTGTCATGATGATGGACTTTAGCTCTGCTCCAAAACAACAGCAAGAAATATAACAACAGTAAAACCCCACAAGGTAACAGGGCTCGTCATTCATTCAATCATGTGCTCATACTGTGAGCAAGAGTGAGAAAGGGAGAGTCGGCGCCTCTGACTGCATCGCCCTACACCGGTCAAGGGGAGACACGGGCTGTATCAGAGCATCAGGTTAGGATGGGGGAGGCCTAGGACTGGCTTGGGAGGACTTTCCTGAGTACGCGATATTTAAACTGAGACCTGGAGGAGAGTACAAGCGGAGAAGGAAATTCCAGGCGTAGGGAAAGGCTGCGCAGGGGGAGAGAAATAGGGAAGAGCTCTGTGTTCTTGAATGATGGGAAGACCACCCATGAGGCCGGAACAGGCGAGAAAGGAGCTGAATGAAACGGGGGAAGGCCAGGAAGATCAGACCTGTTTAAGCTGCTTACCAGCTGCAGTGGGAAGGCATCAAAGGACTTCTAAGAAACCAAGACATAATCTTTCAAAAACTAATGTTTTTGAAACTTTGTTATAGTTCCTCAGAAAATTAAACATAAGGTTACCCTTTGATCCAGCCATTCTACTCCCGGGTAAATACCCAAAAAACCTGAAAGCAGGGGGTCAAACAGGTATCTGTACACCCATGTTCATAGCAGCATTATTCTCAATAGCCAAAAAGAGAAACAGCCCGCATGTTCATCAACAGATGAAAGAAAAAACAAAATGCGGTAGGTTTGTACAATGGAGTATTATTCAGCCTTAAAAAGGAATGAAATTCTGACACATGCAGCAACGTGGGTGAATCTTAAAAAGATTCTGCTAAATGAGCCAAGCCAGATACAAGAGGACAAATACTGTATGATTCCACTTATGTGAGGCTCCTAGACTAGTGAAATTTATAGAAGCAGAAAGTAGAATGGTGGTTGCCATTGGGGAGGGTGAGGGAGTGGGGAGAATGGGGTGTCATTGTTATTTAATGGGTACAGAGTTTCAGCTGGGAAAGATAAATTTCTGGAGATGGGTGTGGTGACGGTTGCACAGCAATGTACATATGCCACTGAATTGTACACTTAAAAATGGTTGACATGGTAAATTTTATGTTTATTTTACCATAACAGAAAAAGTTTGTTATGGTTGCTGCACTGGGATTTGGGGGTGGGGCACGAGGGTGGGAAGCAAAATAGGGGGCATGAGAGACCACCCGCCGGCTCTCGCACAGCCCTGGTAGGAGAGCAGGATGGCTTGGATGAGGATGGAGCAGTGGAGGTGAGAAGTGGACGGATTCTCAATTCACTTTCAAGGTTGACTCCACCGGGCTAGGAGGTGGACCAGCTGGAGGTGATGGTGAGGGAGGTGGCGGCAGGGAGTCTGGGGCACGATGCACCCAGGTTTCTGGCATGAGCAATGAGACTAGACGTACCATTTATTGAAATAACAAACACTGGAGGACGTGCATACTAGAGGTGGAGGGAGGTTGTGAGTTGAGGGGTTCAAATGCTCAGGTGTGGGTACACTACGTTTGAGATGACGATGGACGATCCAGCTGCAACCAGCAAACAGGGATTGGATATCCAGGTCTGGAGCTCAGAAGGATGTTACAGGTAGGAACTGGGAGATGACAGGGTCGGATGAGATTGCCTAAGCAAAGAGTGTAGACCAGTGAGAAAAAACGCAGTCCAAGAAATGCAACAAGCTCACACCAGCTGGGACAGCTTGACCTTAAATTCCAGTGAATCCGTTGCTTTTCTCTTTAACCAGAGACGTTAGCATTTACATGAGAGTCACCAGTGCCAAATATTTTTTAAAATGCTTGGAAATCAAATGCACAGGGCTGACTCTGAGGCTTGGTAGCGCCTGCGAGTCACCCAAGCCCCTGACTCTCCCCGTTGCAAAATGCAGACTCTTGGCTGTCTGGGTGACTGGAGGAGGATCTGACTAAACAAACCTGAGCAATTCCTGTCTCCCTGGGGAGGCTGAACAGGAGAAAGAGAGAAAAAAGGACCAAGTGTGATGGCTAAGAGAGAGGTACAGGGTAGCTAGATCCATGGTCTACCTCAAAATATTAGGCATTTCCTGTTCCAGTCTACTTGTGTTGGAATGGTAAGCCCCTCTTCTCCTTCAGCTAGTCTGACTGAAGCTTTGATATTACCAGGCAAATGAGTGAGCTAACCTAGGTGGCAAACCTTCTCATCGTTAAGTGAGATGCAATACGAGTCTCCTATTATAATGGTCATAAAAATGTCAGCTACTTTACCTTGTACATGTATTTAATGGGAAGTCCTCCTCCCCCCTCCTCCTCCCCCTCTCCCTTCTTCTTCTTCCTCCTCTCTCTCTCTCTCTCTCTCTCTCTCTCTCATTATGGGAGACTTTTTGGAGCTTACAATTAGTTTGCATTTCCTGGACATGCTCCAGTTGGCCCAGAAATGGGTATCAATGAGGAGCGAGTTTGAGAATAAATCATCATGATTTTTCTCACTTTGCTGTACACTTGAAACATTGTACACCAACTATACTTCAATAAAAAAATAAATGAGGGCTTCCCTGGTGGCGCAGTGTTTGGGAGTCTGCCTGCCGATGCAGGGGACACGGGTTCGTGCCCCGGTCCGGGAAGATACCACATGCCGCGGAGCGGCTGGGCCCGTGAGCCATGGCCGCTGAGCCTGCGCGTCCGGGGCCTGTGCTCCGCAACGGGAGAGGCCACAGCAGTGAGAGGCCCGCGTACCGCAAAAAAAAAAAAAAAAAAGTAAAAGAAATGAAACAACGAAAAATAATAATCACGATTTTCCTGAATACATAAGAACTGAGAACAAATGCTACTAAAAATCGGTATTTCCATTGGGGAGAATGGACCACTCACAGTCTTGGACTAGGCTAGGGTTATAATAACCTCTGCCCGTGTCTCACTGAGGAGTGGATGTCTGCTGCGGGGAGACATGGTGGGGACACTAAATGGGGAAAGAACTCAGAGGCAGCCCCCCAGGCTGGCGGGGTTGTGAACCAGGTGGACAGGCTGGAAAGCCCAGGGGTTTAGACCAGGCTTTGGATCTGGGTTTCCGTTCAGGCGGGAGGGCAGAGAAGGTCCCAGGACGTGAGTCGGAAAAGATGGATTAGGGAGAAGACAGGCAGTGTGGGTGAGGAGGTGGACAGGTGGAGGCAGAGGGGCCGACCACCGGCTACTAGGTCCCTGGGACTAGTCTAAGGGTACCGGGTTCAGTGATGGAGGGAGGTGCCCGATATCGGGGTTCAGCATCCCGAGGGCCTCCTGTGTGTGAGAACCAGGGTGGGGACGCAGATTGTCCTGGTGCTGGCCCCACAATGCACTGCTTGCTGCTGGGCGCTGGATCCGAGTCCGGGCTGCAGGCAGGACCAGAACGGGGTGAGATGAGCCGGGCACACGGCGAGGAGGGAAGCAAGGTCGTGCGTGTGCGTGCACGTGCGGGCGCATGTCACGTTGCTTCCAGGTATGTGCCCACGCCGGCCTCTCCACCTGGTGCAGGTACACCTGGTGCAGGAGTGGAACCACGTGCTGTCAGTGCTGGAAGGTTTGAGTGTAACTCTTCTCTCTGCCGTAGAGAGCGCCCTGGGGGCAAAGCGAACAGAATCTCAGCCGGAAGGCACCTGTCCCCCTCCAGCCAGGGTCTCTGGGCGAGCCCCGCGGGGTCTTCCTCTGTACCCGCCCTGCCTGGTTCCGTGAGGTCTGTGTTGGGCTCTGGGCCTCTGGGGAGGAGACCTCAGCAGCAGAGTTGGCTCATTTGAATTAAAAAAAAAATTTATTTATTTTAATTTCTGGCTGTGTTGGGTCTTCGTTGCTGCATGTGGGCTTTCTCTAGTTGCGGCGAGCGGGGGCTTCTCGTCCTTGCGCTGCGCGGGCTTCTCACTGCGGAGGCTTCTCTTGCTGCGGAGCACGGGCTCTAGGTGCACAGGCTTCAGTAGTTGTGGCACGTGGGCTCAGTAGTTGTGGCTCACGGGCTCTAGAGGGCAGGCTCAGTAGTTGTGGCGCACGGGCTTAGTTGCTCCGAGGCATGTGGGATCTTCCCGGACCGGGGCTCGAGCCTGTGTCCCCTGCATTGGCAGGCGGATTCTTAACCACTGCGCCACCAGGGAAGCCCTGGCTCATTTAAGGTTTTGGTAAATGAAGAAGTAGGAGACAGTCTGGCTGGTCACTGGGCAGGCTTTTCTTCCGTCTCCTTACCATCTCAGGGCTGAGCCAGCCAGAGGATGATGGAGGGGAGGGTCTTTCTTTCTCGTTCGTGGTGATGTTGTCTTTTCCTCCTAACTGAAAGGACTGTAGGGCGTGCCATGCTCTGAGGTTGGTCTAAGGAAGGAAATTGCTACCAGAAGTCTGTCTTGATTAAAAATCAATGGTAGAAAAAAAAAATCAGTGGTAGCGATGCCAGCCTGGGCACAGGATGGAGGATTTGCCGTTTCCCTTTCCTTGCCCTGTTCCCGAGTTTGTCCCCATGGGAGGGGAAAGAGGAGTTTGGAGAGTGTGGAGATGATGCCTTACTCAGGGAAAGCAGAGCCCAGCCAAACCTAACGTCACAGTTTAGACATGGAGAGCTGCCTCTGAGGAGCTGGGAATGCTTCTCGGGACCAGAGAGGGCAGGGATGCAGGTGCCTGTGGAGCAGGATGGAGAGCCCAGCATGGGCATCTGGACTTTGGAGGGCTTGGGGGGAGGGAACCATCTTTGCTTATTCAATATCCATTCTTATCTCAGAATCAGGGGGTCGAAAATGACCTTAAATGTTATCTCATTTGTTTTGCCCCCCACTCTCCTCTTTTTCTTATCACCATATGACCCTGTCAAATTGGCAGGAGATCGAGAGGTTTGTCCCAAATCATTTACCCTCAGATCCCAGAATTGGGATTGCTGATGCCAGTGAAAGCAAAAGCAGGTAGAGTTTGGTTTAGTGATAAATATAAGGGGGGATTGAGGCGGCGGAGTAAGACTAGGGGAAGATAGTCTTGTGCAAGCAGTATCATGATATGAAGGTTAATTGATAACATAAATTAACAATGAACATAATTGATGCCATAAAACGAATATATTCTTTCATATTAAGGAGCTAATAGCTCTGTGCAAAAATGATCTAATTTATCTCTACCATTGTCCCAAAGAATTAGAAAACGTTATTTTTATAGACAGTGACCAAGTGGAGTTGGATAAATACACCTGATGACACTATGAAATTGGGTGTCAAAGAGAAGAGTAAATTTTGGGTCCCCCCGTTGTCTCCTCTGAGTGCTATCTCCCCAAACAGAACTGAATTGTGATCAAGAGTAATGAGAAAAAATTATGAGTGGAATTCCTATACAGAAAGAGATTATCCAGATGGAGCTGAAAATTAGTAATACTTCACAGGGTGAGACACTGAGAACTGTTTCTTTTATCATTTGGGTAATTGGATGATTTGCCCCAGGAAGAGTTTCTGAGAAATAAACTCACTTCTTCCTTCAAAATATTTGAATATCTACCTACTTTCAGGCACTGTGCTAGACACTTTATGTATATAATCCCCACAAGAACCCTCTGCAATATTATTGCCTCTGTTCTGCAAATTAAGAAATGAGGCTAAACATATAAACACTTGCCTGAGGTCAAAGAGCTAAAAGCAGAATACCGCTTGGATGTGTCTGTCTGGTTCTAAACCCTACACACCGAACCACCATTCAGGGTTGGCTTGCAGTGGCTTATATGCCTGCATGACAAGCACGCAGAGAATTCACTGCAGTCAAAGCACACTGATGGCGCAGACACAAGGCAGATTTTTCAAACACGTTTATTCAATGGTGTTCGATATAAGATTTTGTGCACACGCTATTCTTATTTATCCTGCCCTCTGAAAACTTCCTTAAAAAGCCCCGTAAAAAGGAGTGATGAGTCATCAGGGAAGTTGGATAAGAGGACATCATTTTAGTGGCAAAGACTAATGAAATCCCATCTCCATGGTCAATAGAAGTGAAACCCTGCTAGATGGCGACTTATTCTCTCAACTCACATATATCCACTTTCAAATCCTGTCTTCCCCAGTTATAACCATGTAGAAGAAAGCCAGGCAGTCTTTGCTGCCAGTCCTTGGCCGGATTCTGAATTATAACTCTGTTGTACTTGATAAGTTAGCACGTACTCTGGGACATTGTATTTTGGTGTTGAGCTCCAGATCAACCCTGAAGGTCCATAATATGTAGTTTTTTTCAGTGTTGCAATTTTATTTTATTTAATTAAATTAAATTTTTAATTTTTTTTAGAAACTTTCTTTTTTTTTTTTTTTTTTTTTCGCGGTACGCGGGCCTCTCACTGTTGTGGCCTCTCCCGTTGCGGAGTGCAGGCTCAGCGGCCATGGCTCACGGGCCCAGCCGCTCCGCGGCATGTGGGATCCTCCCGGACCAGGGCACGAACCCGTGTCCCCTGCATCGGCAGGCGGACTCTCAACCACTGCGCCACCAGGGAAGCCCAGAAACTGTTTCTTTTCCATCAACCTATTTCCATTTTAAGAGTTTGTGGCCTTTTGTAGATGTACTGTTCCGTTTGGAAGTCAAGGTTGGTGCCACCTCAGTGGGTTCCTGCTGCAAGGAATTTGAGGACATTCTCTTCCTTCATTTGCAGGACATCAAGGGCTCTGGACACTGTGAAAGTTTCCCTTTAAGTTATGGTGGAAATCCAGAACAACGCCGTACAGGCCCTTGTCTGGGTAGCGTGGAAAGGAAAAGGAAAGTTAAATTAAATTTTTAAAACTGAAGTATAGTTGATTTATAATGTTGTGCTATTTTCTACTGTATAGCAAAGTGACTCAGTTATATACATATATACATTCACTTTTTAAATATTCTTTTCCATTATGGTTTATCCCAGGAGTTTGGATATACTTCCTTGTGCTATACAGTAGGACCTTGTTGTTTATCCATTCTAAATGTATCAATAATAGTTTGCATCTGCTAATCACAAACTCCAAGTCCATCTCTCTCCCTCCGCCCTCCCCCTTGGCAGCCACAAGTCTGTTCTCCATGTCTGTGAGTCTGTTTGTCTTTCATAGATAGGTTCCTTTGTGCCCTATTTCAGATTCCACATAAAAGTGATATCATATGGTGTTTGTCTTTCTCTTTCTGACTTACTTCACTTAGTATGATAATCTCTAGTTGCATCCATGTTGCTGCAGAGGGTGTTATTTCATCCTTTTTTATGGCTGACTAGTATTCCACTGTGTATATGTACCACATCTTCTTTATCCATTCATCTGTCGATGGACATGTAGGTTGTTTGCATGTCTTGGCTGTTGTAAATTGTGCTGCTATGAACGTAGGGGCTCATGTTATCTCTTTGAATTACAGTTGTGTCTGGGTATATGCCCAGGAGTGGGATTGCTGGATCATATGGTACTTCTATTTTTAGTTTTCTGAGGAACGTCCATACTGTTTTTATAGTGTCTGCACAAATTTACATTCCCACTAACAGTGTAGGAGGGTTCTTTTTTCTCCACACTCTCTCCAGCATTTGTTATTTGTAGCCTTTTTAATGATGGCCATTCTGACTGGTGTGAGGTGGTACAGAGGTGCAGTTTTACATGCTTTGTCACCCATGGGTGCTCTGTCCAGTGGCCATCTGGGGTTACATACATAGCTAGTGAGGAGGTGAGGGGCCCAGCAAACACTGTCAGCTTTTCAGGTGATAAAATATTTCTTTGTTGTTGTTGTTAGAAATACAGACAGCAATGTGGTATGAGAGAGAATTTTTTTTTTTTTTTTTTGGCGGTACGCGGGCCTCTCACTGTTGTGGCCTCTCCCGCTGCGGAGCACAGGCTCTGGACACGCAGGCTCAGCGGCCATGGCTTACGGGCCCAGCCGCTCCACGGCATGTGGGATCTTCCCGGACCGGGGCACGAACCCGTGTCCCCTGCATCGGCAGGCAGACTCTCAACCACTGCGCCACCAGGGAAGCCCAAGGGAAAATATTAATGAAAGTTGAAAAGACAACTTGTGGGATGAAGATATTTCTAGAACTGTGACTCAGTGGGCATTATTTTGGTTCAATAATTGGGAGCATCCTATAGATCTGGAAATACATCTTTTACCAATGTACAAAGTCCATTGCACTCTGATGTGGGAAAAGGATAATTCAGAATTGTTATAAAAATGGTGAAACGCTCTCTTAAAAATGACCTTTTTATGCATGTCTAAATATTACCCCATACCTTATTACCGTGTTGTAACTTCCTATTTTTGGTTCCTTGTGACAAGCCAACATATAAATACACTGTATCACGCACTTTTGCTGCTTCCGTTGGGGAAGAGTGGGTTGTTTTATCTGAGAGCGATGACATGAATTGCGGTCAGATGCCACCCACAGAAACAGCATTTCCTTTGCTATGTGCCCACCTGCCCTTTTAATGTCCATAACAGAGCAAGGTTGTTCCCTTGTGCCTCTGGGCACATCTTCTATGGAGTCGCCAGTGGCCGAGGGCAGAGCTGCAAATCCCACGGTCAGTGGGAAGGAGGCAGTTAATCTGTGAAAGAGATTCAAATCAAGAGAAAAAACTGGGGGGATTGAACTGCACCTGAAAAATGGGGAGAGAGAACCAATTTGTGTTGAAATGATGTCGCCGTTTCCCACAGTGCCGGTGTGTTCTGCTAAAACTTCTCACCCATTGGTGCAGAAGCATTCCTTGAAACAGAGGCTTCTCTCAGGTGGAATGGCAAAAAAAAAAAAAAAATACTCACACTTGGACTTGCCCAGGTGGCTGGAGAGAGACTGCACCTCTTAATGCCAACTCCCCACCGCGTGGAAAGGGGGCCCTTGGGTACCGTCTGCCACCATTCGTTGTCACCAGCCATCCTCTGGCCTGGCCAAGGACCACTAGCAGCTTTCAGTGTGATGGTTCAGCATCCCTAATTAAGTAAGAAAAAAAAGTGGAGGCAAGAATTACCGGGCCATCCTGGAGCCCTGGGCTACCTTCTTTTCTCCTCCCTTCCCAGGGTCTGTGCTCTGTTTGAAATTAAACTTCTGTTTTCTTCCAAAATGAATGATGGAGAGAGAAAAAAGAAAAAGCCACCCAGGGTGGAAAAGTGGTAGCTTCTTACAGCTGACTTCCTGCCTTGGCCAAGAAGGCAGTTCCCGCGTCCTCAGCTCACCCCGGCCAGCCAAGCTCCCTGCAAATGAGAAGCCGTTCCACGTCTGCCCATCTGAGGCTCTCAAATAAGAAAGAAAAGGAAAAGAAAAGAAAAGGAAAAAAAAAAACCCCACAGTTACCACCACCAACCCCCCACCCCCACAAGATCAATTAATTCCAGGAGATCGCAGCCAAGCAGGAGTCCTGGTAGGGACACATCCTGTTTTGCCATTTAAGCTGTCAAGCCCCATGCCAGGAACCTCCCTGATGAACCGAACTCAGTTGTGAAAGAAATTGGGGGTGACAAAGAATTCAAAACACTTGCGGGACAATTTTTCTAACCTTTGGTCACTTGGAATGCTGTTTTCTTTAGGCTAATTTGCTTTGATGGGAAAACAGGAGAAGCGAACCTGAGTCTTAATGAAGCTTGAAGATCTATTTTAGGGTCAGACTAAATTGGTTTTTGATCTTGCAAGAACCATCTTGGCCTTTCCACGGCTGCCGTCTGGTGGGACGGCTGCCAGGCCGCAGGGTCCCTGTTACAAGAAGCGCCCCTGTCCTTCGCTCCTATACCTGTAATACCCTTGTGTGATCTGATGAGTCACCAGCTAAGCAACATCTGATGATTATCTAGCCACCCAAGTCCGTGTTTTATTCCAGGGCCAGTCCGAAATTTAAAATCCAGCCAGGAAGATTTAGTTTAGCTGTAGGCAAAGAGTGTATCGAGTAGATTGAATTTAATGGAGGGAGGACCAGGAAATGAATGTATTTATCTTCACTCTCTGCTGTCAAAGGTGACATCTTAGACAGATTCCTTAATTCACCTCTTTCCTGTCACTTTCAGCCCTAAGAATAGTTTTCTCTTTAGCTGTTTAAGACTCACGATCAGGGTTTCATAAACTGGTCCCGTCTGACTAAGATGTCAGCTGCACAACAATCCCAAGCTCCTTCAGTAACTTTGCAGGGAGTCTGCAGGTGAGGCTGTTAAGACAACTCATTGGGGGAAATGAAAGAAAGTATCAGCACATCTGCCCGTTTATCTTTCTCCTTCTTTTTTAATGTCTCTTTGGTTCACGTTCTTAAATATACCTACATTTTGGTTCAGGAGGGCAGTTTCGATTTGCACATAAACATAAATCTGTTTGAGGGTGGGCTCCAATTTTTGTAATTTATATTTAGGGGGGCAAAAAAATGTTTGGAGTCCTGTGCAACAGAGGAGGGCTTGAAGGGGAGGGAGACTAAATTCCACAATAGCCAGGAGGCAGTGCGGTAAGTAATCCAGGAGGGAGACCATCAAGTAAGGCAGAGACCCTCATTGTAGGAGAGAAGGAGCCAGAATCCATAGAGCTGCTGACTGATGGGTGTGGCATCTGGGAAGTAGAGGTGCTGGGGGCAGGGGTTTGGCTTGGATGGTGAGGGCCTGGTGTTGCTTTCGTGTCCAGTCTGTCCAAGTTCACATTTATCAAAATCTCAGTGCTCTGAGGTCCCATCTGACTGCTTGGCAGGATGTCCAGTCTTTTCCCTCCTCAGCCACGCCGTCTTTTTTTAAAAATTGCTTTTACTGAAGTATAGTTGTTTTACGATGTTGTGTTAATTTCTGCTGTACAGCAAAGAGATCCAGTTATGCGTATATATACATTCTTTTTCATATTCTTTTCCATTATGGTTTATCACAGGATATTGAATATAGCTCCCTGTGCTATACAGCAGGACCTTGTTGTTTATCCATCCTGTATATAATAGTTTGCCTCTATTAATCCCAAACTCCTAATTTATTCCTCACCAACCCCCTTTCCTCTTTGGTAAACTTAAGTTTGTTTTCTACATCTGTGAGTCTATTTCTGTTTTGTAAATAAGTTCATTTGTATCATTTTTTAGATTCCACATATAAGTGATATCATATGATACTTGTCTTCATCTTTCTGACTTCTCTTAGTATGATAATCTCTAGGTCCATCCATGTTGCTGCAAAGGGCATTATTTCATTCTTTTGTATGGCTGAGTAATGTTCCATTGTATGTATGTACCACATCTTCTTTATCCATTCATCTGTCAATGGCCATATAGGTTGTCTCCATGTCTTGACTATTGTGAATAGCGCTGCTAATAACATAGGTCGGTCACCCCATCTTGATTTGTCTTTCACATCAAAGTGGTTGCCATCCTTCTGCTCTGCTATCCACAGCTTTTGTCCTTTTCCCGTGGTGCCTTTCCTGCCCCCAGGCGGATGTCTGTGCCGTGTCCACCTGAAAAGCTCTGTACTTCCTAGTGCTTTTCTCCCTTCTACTCCAGCTTCTCCAGAGGGGCATCTCAGAGCCACTGGGCTTTTACATCCCAGCCTCTTGTTTCCAGGACGGTGTCAAAATAAGATCAGACATAGCTTCGTGCTCCAGGAAGCCGTGTCCTTTCCTTCTTCTTCGATACTGGCCTGCTCAGGCAGCCAGACCTCTTCAAAGATTTTTTCTCACAGTCTCATGCAAATTAAGGGATGTGGCTGGTGGAGAGTCCTCAATACGGTTCAGTGTCCTCAAACATTTCAAGAGGACTGCATGGTCCAGGCAGAACAGGCAGAGGACCACTTCATAAGGGTGTGGATGAAGTCCATATGTTTATGGCAGTGTCTTGCTCTAACCTGACTCTCAGTACTGATACCTACGTACTGATGAAGTAGTAGGTGTGGGGGAAAGAGGATGAGTTCACATCTGAACAAGCTGAATTTGAAAGGTGTCCAGTGGATGTAGAGATGGCAGTGTCCAGTCCCCTAAGTATATAGATCTGTAGTGCAGGAGGAAAATCAGAACAGTAAGAGGAAAAACTTTTCCTCTGCTCTCTTAAGTTCAGTGTTTGGGGTCGTGCAAATTAAACTCAGTCTGACAAGTTAGCAAAAGAAAAAACAGACTTTCATCACATATGTACACATGGGAGTTGGCAAAGAAATGTGACTCAAAGGGCACTTGGGATATGGAGTTTATATACCATCTGGGCAGGGGAGAGAAGGTCACTTATGGGAAGAATTTAAATATTTAAATGTAAAACAGTTATCTTTCTTCTTAAAAAGATACATGGTCCCATAAGAGAGTGGATGGGATTTGTGATAATTTTGTGACCGTCTCTTTGAGTGTAGTGCTGACTTGGGATTCATGACAATTGAATTCTTTGGGGAGGCTCAGCTTTTAGGCAGATAAGGGATTTCAGGAGCAGCTCAAAATAATTTTCTTTTTTGTTGTTGTTTTTTGCGGTACGCGGACCTCTCACTGCTGTGGCCTCTCCCGTTGCGGAGCACAGGCCCCGGATGTGCAGGCTATGTGGCCATGGCTCATGGGCACAGCTGCTCCGTGGCACGCGGGATCCTCCCAGACCGGGGCACGAACCCGCGTCCCCTGCATCGGCAGGTGGACTCTCAACCACTGCGCCACCAGGGAAGCCCCTCAAAATAATTTTTATGCCACAGTGGCTTATTCTGGACCCCTCTACAAGAGTGTTCCATTGGGAGTGATCTGATCATCAAAGGGGGAGATTGAAACGATAGGTGAATAAGAATGTACAAGTGACCAAGCATCCGTGGAGAGATAGCTGATCCAGATTTGGGTCAGGAACTGTGCAAGAGGAGCAAAGAACATCTTGTCCGATCAGCAAGAAAGCCATTAAAGGTTACTGGGGTCATATCAGAAGGGCACGAACGCTCCCACTGGCCAAAGATGGGACAGTTTGAACGTTGCAAAGCATAATCGCTTCAATGGATTGAAACACATACACATAAATATTTATGCACATACATGTGTTTAAATCCATGAGTTCATAATGATATTCAGAACAACAAAGCTAAGCTCATTTGTTTTCTCTGGAGGCGTTTGTCACCTTTGATTATTCTGCAAACTAGCAAAATAGAGGGAGAAAAACCAAGCATTTATTCTGTCTTTCTTGTGCGAACTGTACTCATTTACTGAAGGGTGGACCAGGGAAATGTCTTCTTCATGGAAAAATCCAGCTACTAAATTTAGAAGGAAAGATGGAATTAGAGTATCACTATTTCGAAACCCTTCATGAAACCGTAGAGCTGTGTAATTGTCATCACTAGGGGAATGCTAAAACCAATGCGTGAAAAAGCTGATGGGGGACGTTTCAACGTATGAATCAAGCTGGTACCACCTGAACCCACTGGTTAATATTTAACATCAAAAAAGGGAGAGCCAGATACCATGAACTTCCTGAGGTAATGTAATAGGAAGTACACAGAGCCACCATGAAATATACTTGCCCCAAAGTGAAATTTGTATCCAATCAAGCCTCTAGATCTAACTGCCAGTTTATAGTCAGGAACTACAGGGGGCCGTTAAGCCACACCTTGGCGGATGCAATTAACAAAAATCTATGGTGTGGGAAATTCGGTAGGACAAACGACCCTGTTCCTTCAATCAGTGAAATTCAAGGAGAATAGGGAGAGTGAACCTATAGATTAAAGACTTAGACACAACAATCAAACTGACATGTAGTCCTTATTTGGGTGCTAATTTGAACAAGCCAGTTATTATTAAAAAAAATTTACAGGACATATAGGGAAATCTTTATCTTTTTTTTGGCAATACACACTAAAATATTTATGGATGAAATAATATGATATCTGGAATTTGCGTCAAAATAATCCAGTGATGTTGGGAAGGAGAGTGGGTGAGGTATGAGATGAAAGAAAACTGGCCACGAGTTGATATTTGTTGAAGCTGGTTGATGGGTGTTGGTCTTTTTACTTTTGGGTGTGTCTGAACATTTCTGTAGTCATTTAGATTGAGGGGCAAAGAGGTCTAGGCCTGATGAAGGAAGAGGATGCAGTGCAGGGGTTACGCCAGGAGGAAACTGGCATGAAATGGTGCCACTGAGAAGTGAAGATCCTCACGGACCTGTAAGTTCGGAAATTTTCAGCTGGAAGAAAGGTTAGCTTGAGAGGACAGTGGTCTTAATTTTTACTCTGTGTTGCCTACGTGTGATTTGTGTTTGGAGAGATCGTACTCTGTCTCTTTGATTATCATGATTGGGGATTCTCTTTCCTATTGCTTTACTCATTTGTCTTGAGTCATGAAGAAGATCAAGGGCTCAAAAGATAGTGGCTGTTTACAGCCCTCACTGTTGCCAAAGGCCAGTGGGTTCAGACTCTTTAAGAGGATTGAGGCTTTTCTCAGGGACCAGTGAGGCGTTCTAGGCAGGCTGTTCTGTGAAGGTACATCAAGAATTCTGTTTGTCAGATTTAGGAAATCTACATATGGTCTAGTCAAGTTAAATTTGAATTGCAGGTAAATAAATAATTTCAGATAATTGTCTGATAAGAAATGAATACATTTTAAATATAATATGGAACCAAGAGTCATTTCAGAGAAACTGGTGTCCTATATATTATACAGCAAGTTTAATCAGAATAAATATTAGTGCTCAAACTAAAAAGACTTTCAGGAAGTTAACAGAGATGCAAGCAAGAATCCTCCATATCAACCCATCCATCCATGTCTATCCATCCATATCTATCCATTCATTCAATCATCCATCCATCCATCCATCCATCCATCCACCCACCCATCCATCTCCATCCATCCATGTCCATCCATCCATCCATCCATCCATCTCCATCCATCCATCCATCCATATCTATCCATTCATCTAGAGTCATCCATCCATCCATCCATCCATCCATCCATCCATCTCCATCCATCCATATCTATCCATTCATCCAGAGTCATCCATCCATCCATCCACATCCACCCATCCATCCATGTCCATCTGTCATCCATTCTTATAGAGTACTGGATACTATGTACTGGATACTCTTGGGGGGCTGAGGGTCCTATGATCAGTAAGACAAACAAAGCCCCTACCTTCATAGGGTTACCTTCTAGGGGCAAAATGTCAGTTTAGAGTGATTCTAACAAACTCCTTGAGATAACCTTTATGTCCAAAAATAGAGGAATGAATAAATAAATGATAATATGGTGACTGTCATGTAACCATTAGAGAAATCATGTTTTTGAAGGCCGTTACATATCATGGGGGATTGTTTCCTATGTAAAACCAAATGAAATAAAGGCAGTCCAGAAAACTACATGTGAGGTATCATGTACTTTTGTAAATTAAAATGACAAGGGGTGGATATATGGTGTGTTCACGTCTAGAAGGAGATGCACCAGTGGGGGCTCAGTGCGGGAATTGTGGATAACCTTTATTACACCTTCGTATTTTTATTTTCTCATATATATTTTCTGCAAAAAGTTCTGGATCGTTTTTATATTTGAAAAGTTTTTTCCCCCCAGAAGCTGGGAAGACTAAAGATTCGTGCCAGTTTGGGCTTTGCCATTAATTCTCGGCACAACCTTGGGCAAGTCTTGTCACTTACTTCGAGCTCTGTTCCGGATTTAAAATGAAGAGACTAATCTGTGATTTTTTTTGTGTAATTAAGAACCAAACTAAGGTTAAAAAAATGTTCTTGTTTTTATGGGAGGAGCCGTCATTGTCCTTTTGTATGTCTTCATAAAATCCCTCTGTCACTGTTGTATTCTTTTGTTTTATCTAGCTGTTATATGTACATAAAATTTACTTTTAAATATTTTACCTTTAAAATTTACTCTATTTCAGTATAGACAATGGCATGTATGTGTGTGTGTGTGTGTGTGTGTGTGTGTTCATTCCTAATCCTCTATGGGGTTGTTAGTTAACATTTGAAATATTCTAACTGGACATACCCTTTGGGAGTGGTTGTTAATATGTTAGTACTGTAAGGGTTTTGTGCTATTAATCTCTGGTCAGCCCTAGAGGGCTCCCTAATGAGCCTAATAAATTTATGAAGCTATTTTTCATTGGAGAATTAAGTGGTGTTCAGGATGTGTGAGTTGGCTAGAACTGTTTAAAGACACCCTTGCCTTTGCTTGAACAGGGTGTAGAAATCCGGTAATGTTAGCGAGTTGTAAACTTTGGAGTGTTGTCTAAGCCAGATACACCAATTTGTCTTGTGTCCAGGTATTAACAGATGGTTCGAGCAGACTGATCGCACTAGTGTGGTAGCTGAACACCACTGCCAGAATGGTCTTAAGTCTGTCTTGAGTTAACACTTCACGGGAAGGTCCGAGCCCTGGTCCTTCATAGAGCTTACACGAACGGCTGTTTTTGTGCCTACTCGCTAATAAATATTTTTATATGTGGAAGAATTTGTTCCAGGCTTTGCTGTCTGGATCACACAACTCCTTGGAGCACGGTAATGGGTGATGAGGCCTGTAGTTCTTATTCACCTTTAGCTATGGGATATGCAAACGGTCTGATACTTCTTTTTAATAGATCTTTATTGGAGTAAAATTCCTTCACATTTCACCAAGGAAGACATACAGGTGGCCAAGAGGCACATGAAAAGATGCTCAACATCACTAATTATTAGAGAAATGCAAATCAAAACTACAGTGAGGTATCACCCCAAGCTGGTCAGAATGGCCATTATCAAAAAATCTAGAAACAATAAATGCTGGAGAGGGTGTGGAGAAAAGGGAACCCTCTTGCACTGTTGGTGGGAATGTAAATTGATACAGCCACCATGGAGAACAGTATGCAGGTTCCTTAAAAAACTACAAATAGAACTACCATGTGACCCAGCAATCCCACTACTAAGCATATACCCTGAGAAAACCATAATTCAAAAAGAGTCATGTACCACAATGTTCATTGCAGCTCTATTTACAATAGCCAGGACATGGAACCAACCTAAATGTCCATTGACAGATAAATGGATAAAGAAGATGTGGCACATAGATACAATGGGATATTACTCAGCCATAAAAAGAAATGAAATTGAGTTATTTATAGTGAGGTGGATGGACCTAGAGTCTGATAACTTTGAATGACTGAGTTGATTCAGGTCACCTGGCATGTCAATAGTAAACTTTATTTTTAGAACTTTTACAGAGTTTTTTAAAAAAACTTATAAAACTAACATGTTTTAGGAAAAAAATAAACATTAAGGAAGACTATAAAGTATCTCACCAGCCCAACTCCTATTTCTACTAATTAAATGTATTATGTGTCTTTTATTTTTGGGACAGACCTGTGTCCCCAACTTCTCTTTTTGGGCTTTTATGTGCAATAATTATTGAAAATGGATGCCAGTTTTGTAAAGTGTCACCTGAATGTCAGCAGACAGCTGGTTCTGCCTCTCTGGAGAGAGTCAAGGGAGGCTTTGGCAAAAAGTCTCGGAAATAACTGGCTTCTCTTACCGCTTTCATTTTGATGAGTTAATTTGTGTTTATTCACATATTGGATTTCACTTAGACACATGGAGAATTTTAAATGCCAAAGAAGGGAAAAATATTACATAGTACACATTCTAAAATGCTAAACTCAAACCACTTGAAAGCTAGAAAGAGTCGCTTTTGGAAAATCCTATTCTGAAGTTGACAGTTAACCCTGGGTCATCATCCTGGGGGTTAAGCACTATAACTGCACAGGACTGGACCCTGTGCAGAAACTGGTCCCCAGTAAGGGTGGAGATGTGAAGTCAATGCTGGTGACACACGGGAACTCGGACTGGGATTCAGTTCGCTACCCGCCGGTGGCTAGCTCTGGGAGCTCAGGTAAATCATGACACTTCCATGTGTGACTAAGTCATCACCTGTGGAGCAGGGCGTGTCACACTCCTTCATTTGAGGGGCAAATTCAGCAAAACCTCTTGGGCGATCTAGTAAAGATGCAGGGAGTTGGGAGGGTGGTAATGTGGCAGAGTACTCCCACTCTGTCAGAATTTTGGCAACAGCCAGTGTGACCTTGGGCAGGTCACTTATTTTCTCAGCCTTGGTTTCCTCGTCAGCAAAATGGAGGTCAGAAAAAGTGACCTACTTGACAGGGTGGTTGTACATTATAAATGTAAAGTCAGTTCACTCATTCATTCTGGATGGTGTTCTGAACAGCACAAACCGTAGGTGTGTGAGACACAGTTTCTATCTTCGAGCAGTTTATAGTGGGAAATATGCAAAACAAATATGCAAATATGCAGATAAGCAAAACATCGAGGTGTGAGAAGTGCTCTTCTCATCGGCCTCTGAAGAGCTTTCAGGGCAGGTGAAGCTTGCTTTTAAGGATGTGTGTCACGTGGAGGTGGGACAGTGTGTACTCAGGCATACTACAAAACCATTCTGCAGTGTGTTTACTATTAAATAGGGTGGTGGTGTTATTGTTGTCTTTGAGGGCTTGTAGTATCTGGGGGGAAGCATGGCAGTTAAACCTAGAAAATGCCACAGAAACAACAGCAGGACAAAGCTAAGCTGTTTAGAGCTGTGCACCTGAGGCTACGGGTGTGTTAGAGGAACAGTGACAGGACATCAGATAGCATCTCCTGCACACTGACTAGGTATAATGGACTGTAGCATCTTCGACAGGATTTCCGGTTGAGTATCCTAATAGATAAGCCAGTTTCTCTGACTGAATCTTATTCGTTATAAAGGCTAAGCCATAGGGCTGGAGTTGGTAAGAGCAGATATGATATAGATCAAGTCCTGGTCATAAATGAAAGGGAAGTAGGAGAAAAGTTGGACCTTTTCTGTCTCTGGAGATGGTGTCAAGAAGCTATGGCTATTCTAGACCTCACAGCTCAGAGTATGGTCTGTGCACCAGCAGCGTCAACAGCTCCTGGGACTTTACAAGAAATACTGAGCCTCGGGATCCACCCCAGACCGACTGAACCAGGATCTGCATGTTAACAAGAGCTCCGAGCGATTGCTATGCGCGTTCTAGTCTCAGAAGCACTGCTTTAGCCTGACCATGTGTTGGAAGGATGTGCTATGAGGAGCAGTGGTCTGTCTGATCCAGAAGGGCGGGAACTGGTTAGAGTTGATTTGCTCAGTCATGATGAAGATGTGCCTGGATCCCTCTCATGATGGGCGTTGGTGTACAGGCTCTCAGAGCTCACAGTAGCATTCCTTAATTCCAAGAGGAGCTCCTTGGTGAAGAAGCCTCTGGGCAAAGGATTGAGGGGATGCTGCGCATAGCATTTGTGGTAGTTAATTTTAGGTGTCAGCTTGACTGGTCACAGGGTGCCCAGATATTTGGTCAAACAGTATTTAAGGTGTTTCCGTGAGGGTGGTTTTTGTTTGTCTTTTTGCGGTACGTGGGCCTCTCACCGCTGTGGCCCCTCCCGTTGCGGAGCACAGGCTCTGGACGTGCAGGCTCAGCGGCCATGGCTCACGGGCCCAGCCGCTCCGCGGCATGGGGAATCTTCGCGGACCGGGTCACGAACCCGTGTCCCCTGCATCGGCAGGCGGACTCTCAACCACTGCGCCACCAGGGAAGCCCCTCTGGTACATACTTTTGGTACATATTCTATATGCTCAATAAATCATACTATAGGGATCACACCCAGTACCTCAACTCTCATCTGGCTCTGTAGCTGATTCCAGGAGAGCTCAGCATCCTGGCTGTTATCCTGTTTGATGGTTCAGGTCACTGTGAACCAGAGGGGTGTTGAATTCTCCCACCTCAAGCCCCCTTCTCACTTCCTGCTCCAAGTGACAGTAACAGGAATATGCAGCAGTCAGTTAAAATTCATTTGTCCATGTTAAAAAGATATTTGCTTGGCAGAAAGCTCCAGGCCAATTTCCTACCTGAAGGAAATTTCCAATCTTAACCTTTATTGAAACAAACTAGAAACTTTTGCACCAGCCTTGAAAACATCATCTTTTTCTCCATGAAGTGTCAATTTTATTTGAAAAAACGCCTGCTGTGTCTGCTTCCACATTTCCATTTTTGCTGCTACTCTTATTTCAGACCCTTGTTATCTCTTATAGGGACTCTTGCAGGAAACAACTGATACCAGCCACCCCTTCCTTTAGTTCCTGTGCTGTATCTGCCAATAGCTTGCACCCGAGCACAACCCCAAGGAAAACCTTCAGGGGCTGCACACGGGGTCGAGTCCAAATGTCTGAGTATGATTTTCAAAGGCTTATGTGATTTGGGACCAGCACACTTTTCTGACTTTTCCTCCTCAGATGCCCTCACGATCCAATGTCCCAGTCACACTTGACATCTCCCCAGTTCCCTAATATGTCACGTACCGTCATGCTTCTGTGACTGTGACTGTTTCCCCCACCTGGACTGTTGTTCTTTCCCTCCTTTGCCTGGTGGAAACCCATCCATCCTTGAAGGCACAGGCACATGGAATGGAATCCGTACAAACTTCCTTATCTAACTTGATCCACACTGGGAATGGCTGGTCAACCAAAAGGATCAAAGAAGGAAAATTTGAAAAATAAATCCCACCTACTTAACCATTCTCACTTAATCGCGTCAAGAACATTCATTTGTTGACTCTTGGGTGGAAGGTTTTTGGAATAGCAGTGTCACTGGTCAAAGTTTTCCATTGACTTTCTTCATAAACCACCATCACAAAGTTTTGTTTTCCAGTTTGGGTCCTTATAAGGAAATGAGAGTTTAGAGATGCTTGGGAAGTAATCTGAATGCAGAGTTCTTCTAGACTTTTATGATTTCATCTCCAGATTTTTTACCTTCATCTCATTCCTAATTAAACAACATTAAAAAATCAGTTTCGCATAACAATGCAAATGTACTTAATGCCACTGAACTATACACATAAAATGTGGTAAAGGTGTATTTGTCTGCTTGGGCTGCATAACAAGCCCATGTTTGCAGGGCTTAAACAATAGACACTTACTTCCTCCCAGTTCTGGAGGCTGGTAGCCCACAATCAGGATGCTGGCAAATTTGGTTTCTGGTGAAGGCCCTCTTCCTGGCTTGTGACAGTCTTCTTGCTGTGTCCTCACATGGTCTTTCCTCTGTGAATGCATGGAGAGAGAGAGCCCTCTTCCACCTCTTCTTCTAAGGACACTAATCCTATCAGACAGGGTCCCACCCTCATGACCTCATTTAACCTTAATTAATTCCTTTGAGGCCTCAACTCCAGATATAGCCACACTGGGGGGTGGGGCTGCAACATATAAATTGGGGGTGGGGAATACAAATATTCAGTCCATAACAGATGGTAAATTTTATGTTGTGTTTTTACCACAGTTGAAAAAAACCCCCAAAACTGCCAAATTGTTTTCTGAAGTAAAAAAAAAAAATCTATTTGCATCGCTGAGTCTTTACAAAGTGTTCAACTTAGTTTTCATGGAAACAATGCTCTCTTTTGTGTTCGTACTTCCTCACATGATGTGATGCTTTATTGAAATGGCCTGAATGCGGTTGAGAATGATGGCATTTGGCTCTGGTCAGCACCCCCTCCACTGTGTGCCTCTGGCTGTGAACTGTCATGTGATTGGAGCAGGACAGAGTCTGTCTTGCTGGGCACGTGAAGAGCTATATTCAACAGAGACTTCCTGCTGAAATGCTTTCCTTGCCCTCAGTAGACTGCGTGATCCTGAAACCCACAGACAGCTTTGCAGGGAATGTTTCCCTAACGAAGCCTTACTTTGCGTTGGAGTCTGATGTGGGTGCCCCTGGCATCCTTAACACACTGAACTCTTTGCAGAAATGTTTAATTCCTTTATTGTGCTAGGCTTTTGCTCTGAGTCTGCTATATAACAAATGGCTCTAAAACCTCAGAGGCTTTGTAACTGTGATCATTTATTTCACACTCCTGGGTCAGCTGGTCACCGGTGGCCGACCGTAGAGCCAGAACAGAGCCAGGTGGGTGGCCTTGAGGGGCATTCCTCTAGCCATACTGGGTCCAGCAAAGACCAGTGGCTGGAACGGGCTTTTCCTATGGCTCTACACCTGCTCTTTCTCTTCTGGTGACACATTCATGACATAGAGACGATGCCCTCCCACTGCAGGCCTTCTGCACAGGGTAGCAAATGGCATACACGTGGCTGATTTAGTCCTTTATTGTTGATTGCATGCTGTCCCTGCCTCCACATCATGTGGCCTCATGTGTTCAGCACTGAGTGAGGGGCATAGACGCTCTAGTCTCTGTAATGATGGCTCTAAGAAAGACCCTTTACATTGAAAAGAAAAATTTAAATAAAAAAAGAGAAAGAGAAAAAGAATTCTTTACTACCTACTTACCTACCTGCCTAAAATTAACACCTTTCTTTTCATAAATGGGGCGAAATGCAAAGACCTCAGGAGATGTGATTCACTGACTTAAATTCACACTAAAGCATAAGTGATATGTTTGATTCTAGTTTTGATCAATAGATATATAAGTGGGAGAAATGGAAAGATCAGAAAAGGGATTTGTTAAAAGTGATGCTTTGGGGCTTCCCTGGTGGCGCAGTGGTTGAGAGTCCACCTGCCGATGCAGGGGACACGGCTTCGTGCCCCTGTCTGGGAGGATCCCACATGCCGCGGAGTGGCTGGGCCCGTGAGCCATGGCCGCTGAGGCTGCGCGTCCAGAGCCTGTGCTCCGCAATGGGAGAGGCCACAACAGTGAGAGGCCCGTGTACCGCAAAAATAAAAAAGTGATGCTTTGGCCTTTGAGCTCTTAATATATATGCAGGCTCTGTGCTGGGAGCCCTGTGAGGGAAGGCAGTGGTTCAGGGAGAGGAGGGGGGGCAGAACTGGGAAGCTGGGCCCTCAGTTTCTATCACCATTTTCATAGCTGTGCTCATAACCAACCCTGTGTAACTAAAGTCATCTGGTCCTAGAGGCACATGGTCCAAGGAGTGTTGGTACCTGGACACATAGTTCTGCTGCTGTGCCCAATTTTCTGCGGGTGGTCCTGAAAATACCTCTTGCCCTGGATCTTTGCTGGTTTCAAGTCTTGGGCACATAGCTGTCCCTGTATTCACAACAGGTGGGCCTGGGTCCTTTGCATTTTGCCATTATGTTCTGCTTTGCATTATGGATGACAGGACGTTGGTATTGGAAGAAAGAGATTTGAGGTCATCTGACCAAATCCCTCACTTTACAGTTGAGGAAGAGCAAACTGTAGGAGGCCAAGTGATTAGCCCCAACTATCCCAGCTGGTGAATGGCTGTGAAGGGATGAGAATTACTGCACCTTCTCAGGGAACTGCCTCCCTTGCAGCCCTGGGTGGTCGAACTGTGAGACTCGGGACCCCAACACCCCATGACAGTCAACTGGAGGATGGTCACCTGACAACACTCACTGCCCATCTCTCGGTTTTCCCACAACCTTGGCCAATCAGATGGTCTTCCTTAAGAGTTTGAGCCTAGAAGTGGGCGCTGAGGATGCCGGTGTCATAACGTGGACGACATTTAGATGATGATGTTCCTGGGCCAGTTGGAGCTGTGAATAAACAGAGAGGAGGGAGGAGAATGGGGCACATTCAGGGAGAAAAGGGGCCTTTTGAGGGGGAGACCGTGTGGCCCACAGGAGACAGAGGAATTCCCCTTGTGTGGGTCCTACCGATGTGCCAACTCCAGCTGTCGGGCGTCTGTATCTAGCGAGGACCATGCTCCCTCCGTTTTCTTAAAGATGCTTTTGGCCTCTCTGCCAGCAGAGGTGGGTTGGGACAGTGGCAAAGTCAGGACCAGCTGCTAGGTCTCCTGACTCTCAGCCTCGGTTCCTTCCCCTCCACGTTACTAGGTCCCATTTGCTTGCAAGAGCTTCAGTGTTTTGAGGGCCAGCGCTAGTTTACTTGGTATACATTTAACTACAGTCGGAGCTCCATACAAATCGACCGACTCGAATTTAATTATCGATACATCCGGAATTATGAAGTAGTGTCCTTCCTGGATTTGTTTTTCTAGAATATAAAGGGTTTTTTTTCCTGACTATAAGTACCAACATTTAAAATTAAAGTGAACAGTTTATGTTTTAGAGGAAATTGTTGGGTATATTTAGTTGCTTCCGGCCAAAGGGATAGAACTCTCTTCCGACTATTCTCACCCATCCTGGTCCACGAATGGCCCTTGTCGAATGACGTGGATTTTGTCCCGTGCTGCATGAGAAATTTGGTTTTCCATAGTGCAGCCCTACACTCACAGGCTTATTCATCTTGCAAATAGTTACAACCACCTACTTTTGAGAGTTTCAGGGAAAATACGTGAAAGTCATAATGCTCAGAATTTTATAATTTAGCAAATGACTTTGCACAGAGGCTCCTTCAGAAGACACGTGACTAATTCACTCATTAGCTTACTGTTTCAGTTTTCTACTGCTGTGTAACAAACTATCCCAAAAGGTAGTGGCTTGAAACAACCACCTTTATTACCTACTGCAAGTCTGTGGGGTGATTGGGTTCAGCTGCGGTGTCCTCTACTCCTTGTGGGCCCACCTGGGCTGGGACACCCTCCATGACTCACTCCCACGGCTACCAATTTGCTGTCATGGGGAGAGCCTAGCAGGGGCGGGGACCAGACAGCCTCAGTTTTCCTCTTCCTCCTGGCATCTCCAGGGGCCTCTCACATTGGCTGAATCCCATGAGACAGTGTTGTCAGAGGCTAAGGCAGAAACTTCAAGTCTCTCAAAACCCAGCCTTGGAGGGTAGACAGCATCACCATGGCCATGTCTATTGATCCAAACAGGTCACGGGCCAGCACGGATTCAAGGGGATGGGACATAGACACCAGCCCTTAGTGGAAGAAGTGGCAGAAATGTGTGGCAGTTTTTAATCAGCCACACTCCTCGATGACGATTTCCTAATGGAAGGCATCTTTTTGCCCGAAGTGCTCTAGAAGACAGCTTCTCAAATGTGAGCCTGCTGAGGACTCGTCAGTGGTCTTAAAATGCAGATGCTGATTCAGTGGGTCTAGGGGCGAGGCTTGAGGGTCTGCGTTTCTCACAAGCTCCCAGGCAATGCAGATGCTGTTGGTCCGGACCACACTTCTGAGCAGGAAGTGTCAAGAACAGGGGTTTAATTTGCATCAGAGTCCCCTGAAAAGCCGTTAAAACACAGATTGCTCTGTTCCCCGCCCCCGCCATGGGTTTCTGATTAAGTAGGTCTGCGGGGGGCCTGATAACTGGCATTTCTAAGTTCCCAGGTTACTCTCATGCTGTGGGTCTAAGGCTTGCTCTTGGAGAACCACTGCTCGAGAAAAATGCAAAAATGCTGTCATCAAACCCTGAAAACATCTGGAGGGAAGCAGAAGGGGCTGGTAGAAACAGAGGGTCAGAAACGCAGTAACCTTGATTTCTACTGATTATACTTATAGGACCTACGACACAGAAACATAAGCCATTGTTGGCAATTTACACGGAGAAACTATAACTGTCAGGTGGAAAAAAACTTGCGTAGATACTAAGCGTATTTTAAAAGTGGTTTGTATTCATCTCACATCAAATTTAAATTCTTAACAATTTGCCATAAGATCTTCACTGATCTCGTTCAAGTCCCTTCAGACCCTGGTGCTATTCTACTCCTTCAAGTCAATTCAGCAAATACTTATTGATCTCTTATTAAGGGCAAAGCATTGTACTGGAGACCGGGGGCATATAGGGAAAACCCAGCCGGCACTCTCTCCCTATAGAACTTTATGCTTTGGTCGGGAGATAAATGAAGCACAAAACCCCAAATCCGTTCATTAAGGATTTATTGCTGCAAGATGCGCTAGGTAATGCAGGGATAGAAATGAAACCTACATGATTTGGGAGGAATTCAGTGACAGGATGAGGAAACGCGTTATGGAAGTCCTCTTTAAAGAAGGGTCCTTTTAGATGAGTTAGAGGATGTGTAAGATTTTTCCAGGAGAAGCTGGAGGGTGGGAGAAGGGAGTTACCATGGCACGCCCGGGGCAAGGGGTGAAAGACCAGGCTAAGAGGACAGTGAATGGTCCAGGGAGGCAGGGCACACACTGGGGCCAGAGGAAGATGTGCAGGAGGGGAGGAAGCAGTGACGACCTGCAGGGCCTTGAATGCCAAGGTAAGGAGCCCTTCTTCCACGTGGAAGATGATGGGAGAACCATTCAAGAGGTACCTGAACAAGGGACAGCATGACGTCAGCACTGCTTTAGTGTCCTGGTGACCTTTGGTAGGATGGATTTTGAGAGATGCCAAGTGGGAGACTGGTCTGCGGTTATTGCAGTGATTCAGACAAGGCAACAATGCGGGTTTTAAAATCCCAGTGGACCCCAAACTCCCCTCTGTTTGGGGTTAGCAGGTGCAAACTATTATATATTATATTATATAGGATGGATAAACAACAAGGTCCTACTGTATAGCACGGGGAACTCTATACAATTTCCTGTGATAAACCATAATGGAAAAGAATATGATAAAGAATATATATACGTATAATTGAGTCACTTTGCTGTACAGCAGAAACTAACACAGCATTGTAAATCCACTATACGTCAGTAAAAAATTAAAAAAACAAATAAAATCCTACTGAAAGCACAGCTATGGTGAATGTGATGCTCCTGTGGGTGTGGGAACAGCTGTTGGAGTTGGGGGCATGCAGAGTATGTTGATGGTAAAAATAACGATTCCAAAGGTTTTCCAGGTCACAGGATACTTTCACGTAAATGATCTCAGAATGGCTACGACAGGGCGTTTGTAATATCATCCCCATTTTACAGATGCGTCCACAGAGGCTTGGCAAGGCCCAGGCAGTATGTGGCAGAGGCGGGACCCAGACGCCTGGGCTCTGAGACTGCAGCCTGGAGATGGTACGCAGGGTGTGCACTGTTCACCCAGCAAACCATTTCCTGGAGCTGAGCCAGGGGTGTTCACCATTTCCTTACAGTCCAGGGGGGATTCTTAAACTGTCCTCCAAAGCCATGTGTGAAATGGATGGAAATGCATCCCTCCAATTTGCTCTTCTTCTCTGCCCTTTTAAATAAAACTGTCCGCAGGGCAGTCTTAGTGATGACACGCCTTGACGCCTTCTGAACCAACCTTTAGCTGTCACAGGTGATCATCACTTTCCTTCCCACATCAGACTTCTCTTTCCTCCTTCTTCCACACCCTCCTCACTCTCCCAGCTTCGTCTCAGTCCTCCTGAGGAATCTATCCCCAGTGATGACAAGAATCCTTGTCAGGTGTTGCCTCTGGAACCCAGGGTCCTCACCAATTTGGCCTCAAGCCCCGGGAGCGCTGACGGCTGCAACAGCGCCATCTGGTGGCTCCAGGGACTAAGGTGGAGGCCAACCTCCAACCCTCCTTAGGGGCTGGGTTGGGGGTGGAGGGTAATGTCCTGGAGGAGCAGGGGCCTCTTAAAGGCTCAGGCTACTTCCCTTAAGTTTTAAAATCTTTTTGAAAAATGCACTTTATTTTTTAGAGCAGTTTTGGTTTCACAGCAAAATTGAGGGGCAAGTATAGAGATTTCCTATGTACCCCCTGTCCCTACACATGCACTGCTTCCCCCCTTATCAACTTCCTCTACTGGGTGGTGCATCTGTTACAACCGATGAACCTACATGGACACGGCATCATCACCCGGAGTCTGTAGCTGACATTAGGGCTCACTCTCGATGTTGTACATTCTGTGGGTTTGGACAAATATATAATGATATGTATCCACCATTATAACATCATACAGGTTAGCTTCACTGCCCTAAAAATCCTCTCTGCTCCATCTGTCTCCCCACCAGCCCCTGGCAACCACCGATCCTTTTACTGTCTCCATAGTTTTGCCCTTTCCAGCATGTGACATAGTTGGAATCCTATAGTGTGTAGCCTTTTCAGATTGGCTTCTTAAGGGTCCTCTATGTCTTTTCTTGTCTGATAGCTCATTTCTTTCTAGTGCTGAATAATATTCCATTGTCTGGATCCACCACAGTTTATTTATCCATCATCTACTGAAGGACATCTTGGCTGCTTCCAAGTTTTGGCAATTATGGGTAAAGCTGCTATAAACATCTGTGTACTGGTTTATGTGTGGACTTAAGTTTTCAGCTCATTTGGGTAAATACCGAGGAGCACAGTTACTGGATTGTATGGTGGGGGTGTGTTTAGTTTTGTAAGAAACTGGCAAACTGTCTTCCAAAGTGGCTGCACCATGTTGCACCCCCACCAGCCATGAGTGAGAATTCCGTCGCGCCACATCCTTACCAGCATTTACTGTTACCAGTGTTGTGGATTTTGGCCATTTTACTGTGATGGTCTTTGTGCTAATTTCTTTTTTAAGACTTTTTCGTGTGGACCATTTTTTTAGAGTCTTTATTGAATTTGTTACAATATTGCTTCTGTTTTGTATTTTTGTTTTTTTGGCCACGAAGCATGTGGGATCTTAGCTTCCCAACCAAGGATCGAACCTGTACCCCCTGCGTGGGAAGGTGAAGTCTTAACCACTGGACTGCCAGGGAAGTCCCTGTGCTAATTTTTAAACCATAATTTAAACCATAAAAAACAGAATTCTTCCACTCACTATTTGTGTTATTGGGGAGAAGGAAGGGAATAAATAGTGCTTTTTTTTTTAACATCTTTATTGGAGTATAATTGCTTTACAATGGTATGTTAGTTTCTGCTTTATAACAAAGTGAATCAGTTATACATATATCCCCATATCTCTTTCTTCTTGCATCTCCCTCCCTCCCACCCTCCCTATCCCACCCTCCCTATCCCACCCCTCTAGGTGGTCACAAACCACCGAGCTGATCTCCCTGTGCTATGCGGCTGCTTCCCACTAGCTATCTCTTTTACATTTGGTAGTGTATATATGTCCATGTCACTCTCTCACTTTGTCACAGCTTACCCTTCCCCCTCCCCATATCCTCAAGTCCATTCTCTAGTAGGTCTGTGTCTTTATTGCCATCTTACCCCTAGGTTCTTCCTGACCTTTTTTTTTTTTTTTTTTGCTTAGATTCCATATATATGTGTTAGCATACAGTATTTGTTTTTCTCTTTCTGACTTACTTCACTCTGTATGACACACTCTATGTCCATCCACCTCACTACAAATAACTCAATTTCATTTCTTTTTATGGCTGAGTAATATTCCATTGTATATATGTGCCACATCTTCTTATCCATTCATCTGTCAATGGACATTTAGGTTGGTTCCATGTCCTGGCTATTGTAAATAGAGCGGCAATGAACATTTTGGTACACGACTCTTTCTGAATTATGGTTTTCTCAGGGTATATGCCCAGTAGTGAGATTGCTGGGCAGAACACTCTACGACATAAATCACAGCAAGATCCTTTTTGACCCACCTCCTAGAGAAATGGAAATAAAAATAAACAAATGGGACCTAATGAAACTTCAAAGCTTTTGCACAGCAAAGGAAACCATAAACAAGACCAAAAGACAACCCTCAGAATGGGAGAAAATATTTGCAAATGAAGCAACTGACAAAGGATTAATCTCCAAAATTTACAAGCAGCTCATGCAGCTCAATAACAAAAAAACAAACAACCCAAGCCAAAAATGGGCAGAAGACCTACCTAAATAGACATTTCTCCAAAGAGGATATACAGATTGCCAACAAACACATGAAAGAATGCTCAACATTAATCATTAGAGAAATGCAAATCAAAACTCAATGAGATATCATCTCACACCGGTCAGAATGGCCATCATCAAAAAATCTAGAAACAATAAATACTGGAGAGGGTGTGGAGAAAAGGGAACACTCTTGCACTGTTGGTGGGAATGTAAATTGATACAGCCACTATGGAGAACAGTATGGAGGTTCCTTAAAAAACTAAAAATAGAATAGTGCTTTTTAAGGAAGGAATTTCTCACCTGGGGGTGGTACTGATAAAGTACCACTGTAAACTTGGGGAAATTGACACTCTGCTTAGCATCTGAACTAAAGACAGATACCACCCCCCTCCACCCCTTACAATTTGAGGACACACAGAAGGTGTGGTTTTTCTGTGCAACTTCATTCAGTGTTCTTCTTTACATGTAAAAGCTACCATGGGGGCTCCGAGGATGGGAAGGAAAGAAGAGGGAGGTGTCAGTCTTTTCTCCCCAGCTAAGCTAGGCTGCCCAGCTCCACACTGATCATACTGATGGCAGTGTCTGCTCCAGCCTCTTGTCCTTCCTCCCCACCTTCCGGCCCCCCCCCCCCCCCCCACGTATCTGCCAAAGACCCATCTATTCTTTAAAGCCCAATAGACTTTCCTGGGTAGCACACAGATTGTATTGGTTTCCTTCTCTGAATCCCTAGAACTTTTTAAATGAGAAACGTCTGTACCTCTACTTATGTTATTCTTTCTGGAATTCTTTGTTCCTCTCTTGCTGCCTGGTGAAATCTTACTCAGCTTGAAATGCACAACCAGTACGCCATCTCCTGTGTAAGAGCCTCAGCCCGTCCATTAAAGCAGAAAAATGTACTCTCTGCTCTAGCCCTTCAGTCGTGCCATCGATGCAGTGATGTTCTGGCTAACCACCTCAAGCACACGCAAACAAAACACGCAACAGAAACCGAAGGAGCAATAACGAAACCCTGAAGTGGTTGCCAATTTCTGGAGTGTAAATTCTCCCACGTGGCTGATGTCAAGCTGCCAACGTGACAACTTCTGAATGCAGAGTTGGGAAGGGATGTAATAGTTGTTACATAGACTGTCAGAGTCTTCAGGACACGGAGGCAGGGAGCACGTCTTGTTCTCTTTGGTGACTTGTGTCTGGTCCCGTGTTCGGCATACAGCCAGAGCTCAGTGTATATCTGCTAATAGATATTTATTGTGTGAATAAATGAGGGGTCACCACATCTCTCCATGGACCCGATGGATGGCTGAATCTTTGGAGGGGGAGATGGTGACTGTCCTGTAGCAGTTGTTATGCAGAGAGAGCACCCGAAAGAAAGCCACTTCTCCAGTGAGATGCAGGACAAGTATTCTACACACGCCTGTCTTTATTCTGGAAGCGGGGACAGGGGTCTGCAGACTTATACATCAGGACCCTCCCACGTCTCCACTAGTTTGCTTCTCAGGCTCTAAGATGTACATCCATCTGAAATATAGCTACAGCTGACACGGTGGGTGCAGGGAGATGCCGTTGACACCGTGGAAGTTTGTACAGAGGAGGGGGACAGGAAGGCAGTGGCCACTGCCGCAAAAATGAGTTGCCTAAAAACATATTAGGCCAAAACTAAGCTTTAGCTCTCCGTGGAGTTGATGTGACATTATTACCCTGCAGTGCAGCTGAAGATTATGGTGTTTTAATGGGAAGGCCCCCGGGGAATGGCATGCACACCACATGTCAGCGCTTGTGGGCGCGAGGAGGAAGGGCAGCAGACTGGGCCCCGCAGAGGATGTCCACACAGCTGCAGCCCATTTTGTTCTTCCCTATCCTTCGTTTCTTTCAATTCCTGTTTGGCTTTGGCTCCGGGTTTAGGGCTGGGACTAAGGTTTCATGATCCTTGTCGGCTGAGCAGACATTAAACAAGAAGCCGCTTCTCCCTGTGCATGTGGCTTTGTCTGAAGCGCTATTGAGGGCAACTTGGCCTCGGGCTGTTGATTTTTTCTTCCCGGGCACTTGACTGGGGAGGACTTGGTCAGAATTGGTCACTAGGGGCAAGGGGCTGCTTTGGACAAATGCCTCAAAGAGGATGAGGCTGGACATTCTAGCAGGTGAGGTAAGAAAAGAGACCTAGAATTAGGTCCTTGTAACTTGTCATGGGGCAAAATGAACCTGACAGAGGCTCTATCTGCCTCTGTTTTCCTTTTTACCCTGAGCCCCTTTCCCTCCAACTCTGTCAACACATTTTTCTCCTGTGGCTTCAATCTCTCCTTATTTCAGGAGCCCAGTCCTCTCCAGATGTTCCCATGAAACTTCCTTTCTCTATCAACCATCTACATGCTAGTATGAATTGCAATCAGTCATCTACATGCTAGTATGAATTGCAGCTAATGTTCTACCTCCATATGTGACACTACATGGAAAATCTCCAAGCTGGGCACTTTTCCAGGTGCTTCCCTGGAAGCAGCAAGATAAAACCCAGCCACATGCAGGTTCTCTGACCCTGTCCCTATATAAACGCAAATGATAGGAAGGTGTTATTTCCAGGTGACCACGTGAGACCCCTTGTTCCTTTTACATCATAGGAAGATACGTTATTCTCCAACTCCTACTCTTTGTAACTCAAAAAACACCAGCATCTTCTTCCTTGAACATTTGAGAGGCTGAGGAGTGGGAAGCTGGAATTTAGCACAGATATCTCTGCAGCTAGAACTAAGTTTCTAAAAATGTGCCATGTTATATAATCCAGGGGAAGGGACGGAAAAGTACCAGCTGGGGTGGGGCTGGAGACTTTCCTGCTTCTGACTCACTCAGGCAAAAGCTCTTGAATTAAGATGCATCTCAGAAAAGCCAAACAAAACCCATTCATTCCGCAGGGCGACCGTTGGGGGAGCTGGAGTGTCACCAGGGGACGGAGCCCCAGGGCACAGCTCTGAACAGGTTAGGAGGATTTTTCTCATGGCCCTCCAGGTCCGCCCCCAGGGCCTTCTGCTCACTTTCAGATGTCAATACCCGACACCCCCAACAGCCCCACCTCCTCCAACAGCCCCACCTGGCTGCCCTGGTCAGCCCTTCCCTCCTCTCTGTCCTGTGGCCTCAGGCCCCGCTCCGGGGCGTACTCAGATGTGTTGTTATTCATTAAGCAGTTAGATGGATCCTCGCCAGTGTGTCAGCTCTCCAAGTAGAGCACCTTTTAAAAAATAACGTTTTAGGTACTTCTGCAGTGACATCACTGAGAATCTAGCATTGTTTAATGAGACCCATGTCTCATATTAGTTTATAACACAAATTCTTCAGTTTTATGTCATCTATAGAGACTGGTGAGTGTTTTTTTTTTTTTTTGCTGTACGCGGGCCTCTCACTGTTGTGGCCTCTCCCGTTGCGGAGCACAGGCTCCGGACGCGCAGGCCCAGCGGCCATGGCTCACGGGCCCAGCCGCTCCGCGGCATGTGGGATCTTCCCGGACCGGGGCACGAACCTGTGTCCCCTTCATCGGCAGGCGGACTCTCAACCACTGCACCACCAGGGAAGCCCCTGGTGAGTGTTCTTTTGATTTGAAGAGCTATAGAGGACAGTGAGAAAGCTTTCCATGCTCACCTGTAAGAAAATCTAAGCTCTACCCAGGTTGTCTCTTCCCTTCGAGTCTGGCTGAGCCATTTATAGCTGGTACTATATTTAATACTTGCAAGACGGGACCTACCTTACATGGAAGTGAATGACATTTTAGTGACCAGCCCTCCAAGTCCACATTTCCCAAATGGGATGGGCTTACATCTCCCAGATTTAGCATTCTGATCCTTGCTAACGACTCCTGAATCTCAGGGAGGTGAACTCCATTTCCATGCTCTTCGCATCCCGTGTATCACATCCTGTCCTGTCCCTCCCACACGGCTCACAAGCCTACTTTTGTGCCTCTGGTCCATGCAGCCCAGGCTTCTCGTTCTTGTTTTATCTGATCTTTGATTCTTCCTTTTTGGTTGTGATGTTTTTCTTATGGTGAGCTGATGGGCTGAACTAGCAGCATTCCAGATATTTTAAGATGAACACTTCATGGATACACATTTGAGGGGTAGCCCTCCCCGCCCCCAAGCCCCAGAGTCCCCCTGGGAGGTTTCAAAAGGCACCGTTCAGCCTGTTTTTAGGCAGACAACCTGATGCCCAGAAGGCAAGAGGATTCCTGTGTCTCTGTGGGAGAAGCCAGTCCAGGTAACCAGACTTTGAGACTCTAATCGCACGGCTATAGGAGTCGTTAGAATCAAAGGAGACTCCATATTATGACTGCCAAGCCCCCTGGGCCCTGGTGAGAATGGTTTTTACTCTGTCGGAAAGAACAGAAGTGGTGGGCTCTATGCCTCTCAGTTTTGAACCCGAGGAGTCCTAGATTGTTGAAAGTCGGAGTCATAGGCCTTCAAGGTAAAGCGCTTTCTTTATCTCAGTCGTCGTAAAACACCCTCACAGGAGGCTGGCGCTGTGGGGTCTGTTCCTACTCCCTCCTCCACGCAGGAGGATGCTCACGGGTACCTGCCACATCACACAGGCTGTTAGTGCCCAAGCGGGACTAGAAACCAATCACCCTAACTTCTTGTGGAAATTTCCCCACCACGCCACTCAGCACATCCTCATGCAACTTGATGCAACGAAGTGTACTGCGTGTTTTTTTTTTTTTTTTGCGGTACGCGGGCCTCTCACTGTTGTGGCCTCTCCCGTTGCGGAGCACAGGCTCCGGACGCGCAGGCTCAGCGGCCATGGCTCACGGGCCCAGCCGCTCCGCGGCATATGGAATCTTCCCGGACCGGGTCACGAACCCGTGTCCCCTGCATCGGCAGGCGGACTCCCAATCACTGCGCCACCAGGGAATCCCTGTATTGCGTTTTATGTATCATTGCCCAAGCTGCGTACTTTGAAGTATTAAAAAAGAAAGGGCATAATATAGGTCGTGTAAACATCCCTCAACAACGAGGTAAAGGTTCTGGGCTTGGGGAAATCCCTGCCTTTGGCAAACCATAGTACTATGGTGCCAGCCACCATATTTTCCAAATAAAATTATTGGGGCACGCAGTCTCACCGTGAGTGCTCTGCCTCTGGATGGAATATTCGGTCTTTGGCTGTGGAAATGTTGGATTCAGGGAAGTGTTGGTGCTGTAATAGGACGATTTGCACCCGGAAGGTGTGAAGCTGTAATAGATTTCTACTTGAGCTGATTTGGGAAGTGATTGTAGCTGGTGCTGAGGAGAGGAGGCGTGAGGAGGGTGATGCCAACACAGTGTAAATTTTGACTTAGGCTTTTTTTAACCGTAAGAAAGGAAAACTCATGACTGCAAAGAGGATGCATTGGGCTGAATGCAGGCACTCACCTTCCCAGTTTCACCTGGTCCCACCTGCCTTCCCCGGGGCCCTCAGCTGCTTGATCAGTCGGGGGGCGCTGCAGCCGTTCTGGCCCCTAACCCCCTGTCCCAGCCCTGTGGTCTCGCGGTGGCCCCGGCTGCTCCCAACACATCCAGACCCAGATGGAGGGGCCAGACTGTGGGGTGTGAGATCTGGGTTCCCAGGTGCAACTGGACCGACTCAACTAGACGTGTAGGTGAGTTCACACTCCACAGGGTGCAAACAGCCTGAAGGTGTCGGGGCGGGGGCGGGGGAGTGGGGTGGGAGGGGGTTGCTTATGCCCCGTGTAATGAGCTCTGACCATTAGACAGGGGATGGGAAGCAGCTGGCACGTAAACTCCTCTCCCTTCCTCCTGCCTCGTGCACAAGATGTCCAGGGGCAGTGATGCCTTTTGACCTTACCCGAAACGTCCCACGTGACTGAGCCACCAGCTGCGTTTTCTTTTCTTTTTTTTTTTGCGGTACGCGGGCCTCTCACTGTTGTGGCCCCTCCCGTTGCGGAGCACAGGCTCCGGACGCGCAGGCTTAGCGGCCATGGCTCACGGGCCCAGCCGCTCTGCGGCATGTGGGATCTTCCCGGACCGGGGCACGAACCCGTATCCCCTGCATCGGCGCGCGGACTCTCAACCACTGTGCCACCAGGGAAGCCCAGCTGCGTTTTGTTTTGAAGCCCTGACCACTGGGTAGCACACCCCTTGGGTGTATTTGCTTTTCCCACCTTCTCACTTCCCTTTTCCCTCACTCTTGCTGCCCTGGGATTGCACCCACCTCTCCATAAAGCATCACAGGTAAGATTTGCCTCAGGTTGTGTTTTTGAGGGAGTACAGCCCATGTAGGTGTTTATTGTAAAGTTTCTCAAGGTTTGTAAGTGTAACCAGGAAGCTGACCATGCCACACTGAATTTCTCTCTCCAACTCAGTTTGCTTATGAATATCCAAAGCGGCCTGGAGAGGGAATACTCTGATTTTCTTTAATGTGATGTATCTGCTTCTCTATATGTGTTGGCTCTGGGCTCCTCTTCTTCCTGATTAGCCAATTATTCCCATATTATTCATACTGATCTCATAAGGAGCCAGGCTAATTGGCTTAGCCAATGACTGTCATACTTACTGGACAGATATTTTATACTGAGTCAAGTCACTTCACGGGTTGCTGGGCAGCTGACAGCTGGTGATCTTTGGGTTTGTGGCTCTCTCGGCCACAAAGAACAGCTGGTCCTGCTTCCTGAAATCAGACTCAGATACAGAAAAAAACTAATGGTTACCAGTGGGGAGAGGGGAGGGGGAAGGGGCATTATAGGGGCAGGGGAGTAAGAAGTACAAACTATTAGGTATAAAATAAACTATGAGGATATACTGTACAACACAGGGAATATAGTCAACATTTTATAATAACTATAAATGGAGCATAACCTTTAAAATTGTGAATCACTATATTGTACGCCTGTAACATATTGTACAGCAACTATACTTCAATTAAAAAATGCGTTTGACAGGGCTTCCCTGGTGGTGCAGTAGTTGAGAGTCAGCCTGCCGATGCGGGGACATGGGTTCGTGCCCCGGTCCGGGAAGATCCCACATGCCGCAGAGCGGCTGGGCCCATGAGCCATGGCCGCTGAGCCTGCGCGTCCGGAGCCTGTGCTCCGCAACGGGAGAGGCCACAACAGTGAGAGGCCCGCGTACTGCAAAGAAAAAAAAATGCGTTTGACAATAAATGCTGGAGAGGGTGTGGAGAAAAGGGAACACTCTTGCACTGTTGGTGGGAATGTAAATTGATACAGCCACTATGGAGAACAGTATGGAGGTTCCTTAAAAAACTAAAAATAGAGCTACCATATGACCCAGCAATCCCATTACTGGGCATATACCCAGAGAAAACCAAAATTCAAAAAGAGTCATGTACCAAAATGTTCATTGCAGCTGTATCTACAATAGCCATAACATGGAAGCAACCTAAGTGTCCATCGACAGATGAATGGATAAAGAAGATGTGGCACATATATACAATGGAATACTATGCAGCCATCAAAAGAAATGAAATTGAGTTATTTGTAGTGAGGTGGATGGACCTAGAGTCTGTCATACAGAGTGAAGTAAGTCAGAAAGAGAAAAACAAATACCGTATGCTAACACATATATATGGAGTCTAAAAAAAAAAAAAAGGTTCTGAAGAACCTAGGGGCAGGATGGGAATAAAGATGCAGATGTAGAGAATGGACTTGAGGACACAGGGAGGAGGAAGGATAAGCTGGGACGAAGTGAGACATGGACATGTATACACTACCAAACGTAAAATAGCTAGCTAGTGGGAAGCAGCCGCATAGCACAGGGAGATCAGCTTGGTGCTTTGTGACCACCTAGAGGGGTGGGATAGGGAGGGTGGCAGGGAGACGCAAGGGGGGGGATATATGTATACGTATAGTTGATTCATTCTGTTATACAGCAGAAACTAACACACCATTGTAAAGCAATTATACTCCAATAAAGATGTTAAAAAAATGTGTTTGAAAACAAGCTAGAGTCTATTGGAAGAACAGAGTCAGAGGAAAGGAGATGTTGGGTACAGCTTGTTCAGTAGAAATTCCGGTGAAACAAAGGCGTGGTTTGTTCTCATGGACGAGCTTTCTGGGTGCCTCTCACAGGCTGGTGATGTGTGTCCTTACCTACCTGGCCTCTCACTTAGCTCCCCTGTGGCTATTGTCCTGTGTGTGGTCCAGCCCCCCATCCCCAGGGACCATTTAGGCTCTTGCCCTGTGATGGGTGATGCACTTCAGTGATGTGTAGAGGTGTGCTTTGTGTAGAGGAGAATAAGGACGCGGGTGGGAGAATGTCATCTGTCCTCTTCTTCAAGAATTTGATAGCAAATCAAGGGAGAACTTACACTCTCTGGACGCTGAGCCACGATGTCTTTAGGCAGGTGGTGACATGGAGGTAGTTTGGGGGGTTACCTGGCTGGTGAAGGAGAAGTCTCAGAGCTAAGGAGCGAAGTGGAAAAGACAAAGGGGAAAAGATCACATGTTGGCAGGTCGAGCAATGAAGGAGGATGAAGAAAAGGAAGCGAATGCTGAGGAAACTGTTTAGGCGAGAGGCCCCGTGGCTGCGTTGCCCTGAAGTTCTAATTTGCAGCAGCGGGAAGGGGAGAGGTGATGCGGGGCCTTGGAGGACGCAGAGGAAGAAGCAAGGATGCTCACAGAGTGCCTGCTCTATGTCAGACCTTGCCCTAAGGGCTTCTTTTGGATCCTTTTTTTTTAAAAACGTGTAGTTAATTTACAATGTTCTGTTTCAGGTGTACAGCAAAATGATTCAGTTATACATACATATATATGGTTTTTTTCAGATTCTTTTCCATTATAATTTATTACAGGATATAATTTCCTGTGCTATTCAGTAGAACCTTGTTGTTTATCTGTTTTCTATATAGTCTTGTGTATCTGTGAATCCCAAACCCCTAACGTTTCGCCCTCCCCCACCCCCTTTCCCCTTTGGTAACTGAAAGTTTGTTTTCTATGTCTGTGAGTCTGTTTCTGTTTTGTAAGTAAGTTCATCTGTATCATATTTTAGGTTCCACATATAGGTGATATCAGCAACCTAATGAGGTTTTACAGATGAGGAAGCTGAGATATAAAAAGATGAAGTCATTTACCTAAGGTCTCACAGCTGGAGGGAGACAGGGTTAGGGTTCAGACTTTCTGAGGTGTACCCCTGCCCTCCCCTCCCAAACCGCCAAAGATGGGAGAATTCGACGGGTATTGAAAAGAACCCAGGTCACGCTAGAACATGTTTTTGGCAAACACTTTTATTGTTTCCACCGTGCTGAAGCCTGTCACTTTTGTGTCTAGAAACACAGTGATGACACAGTGATGACAATGACATTGCCCACTTACCAGATCTTGGTGAATCTGTTGGTCCATGCAGCCCATTTCACAGGTAGGACCTGAGGTTTAATATTTTGTATCAACTATGCGTTTGGAATCCCATTCATTTGTTCATCCATCCAATCATCCAGTACATACTTATTAAGCTCCTTCTGTATACCAGGTTCTATAATGACCTTGTGCTGGGCCCTGAGGTTACAATGGTAAACAAGCCAGACAGGATTCCTGCCCTTTAGGGGCCCTTAGAGATGTGCTCTGGGAGCCACTGGCCACTTCTGGCTTTTGAGTGCTTGTTAGTGGTGAGTCCCTATTGAGATGGACTGGAGTATAAAACATACACCGATTTCAAAGACTTAGTACTAAACTAAAAGGTAAGATATCTCATCAATAATTTTTACATTGATTACATGTAGGACCAACAGTAGAGTGGACATAATTGGTTACATAGAATGTATTATGGAAATTAATGTTACTGGTTCTTTTTACTTTTTTAAACATGGCTACTAGAAAATTTATGATTATAAATGTGCCTTGCATGATATTTCTATTGAACAACGCTGGTCTGGAGACAAAGCAAGGTCCCAGGCAAACAATCAAAACCCTGCTCCCTCGGGAGGAGCAAATCGTGTTTCTGGGGCAGGGGACACTGGCATGGAATCATCTACTCTAGGCCGTCAAGGAAGGACGTGTGGAAAGACACTTGACACTTGTGTCTCCGATAAATGGTGGGTTTTGTTATTTTCAGTGTCATGTCTAAGAGCAGCGATCTTAATCGTGCAGCTCATGTAAGGTATAAAGCGTTCATTTGTTAAACTGCTAGACTCGGTCATGGGTAGTGATTAGATTAGCTCAGCCCTTGTGTTAATCAGGGCCTGACTGCGTTGCGAGGGTAAGCTATGAATGGTGTTAACTCTGTGTGTGTGTATGTGTGTGTGTGTGTGTGTGTGTGTGTGTGTGCGCACATGTGTGAAAGGGACAGCACCATTTTCAATAATGATAGTTAACATTTATGGAGAAATTACTTTGTGCCTGAGATACTCATCTAAGTGCTATTTCTGTATTAGGTCACCTCCTCCCAGGAATGACTCTCTGCACGGGTATCATGATTATCTTCTTCCGGCTGGGGAGTAAGAGTTGGGGACGGTGAGTGGCTGCTTTAGTTATATTACCAGTACGTGGTGGAATCCAGGATTCAAACCCAGAGGATCTGTCGGGAGTGTCACGTCTCTCCCCGTTTTGAATTCCAGTCCTGTCACCTACTGACTGAGATTTGGGTCAAACACTCAACTCCACTGAGCCTCAGTTCCATCCTTTATAAAACGAGGCGGATACCTTTCTTGCAGCGAGATTTAGAGATAACCCGTGTATGATACACACACCTAGCGCAGTACCTGGCATTTAGTATGTACTCAGTAAATTGTGCTTCTTATTCCTTGAAGAGGCTCCTATTAGAGTGAATTGTTGCATTAAAATCTCCTATTTTTGTAAACCCCAGACTGGTTAGTTGGGTAACCACACAGAGCGTGACACACAGGGTCACGTCACAGTGTTGAAAGGAGGGGACGCGTCTACCTCCTATTCAGTCCCAAATGTGTACCAGGTGGACTGTCTCACAGGGTGATCAGCCGTTTGTTTACCAGCTTTTTTCTCTCCTGAGATCTCTCTCGGGGTCTGGCATCAAAAGAACTGGACCAGTTTTCTTTGGGGTGGGCAGCTCAGGCTGGTGACAAACATAATTGGTTTAATAACAAATGGAGTACAGTTTCAGCCAACAGAGAGAAAACACGGAGGGATCTCCCCTGGGCTGGGGGGCACGACTGGGCCACCACCCAGGACACACCGAGGTTTCAGTGGGAGGTGGTCCAGGGTGGAGGGTGTCACACTTCCAGCCTGAGCCATCTCCCAACATTGGATCCATGGGGGAGGAGTCAAGGAACGCCGGAGCAAGGGAAATGAGTGAGGTCTTACTCTCTTCCTGCCCCAAATTAAGAAGACAGTCTTCTCCAAAACTCAAAACATCCAGCCAGGATTCCTACCAACGAACACAGATCAGCTTTTTTTTTCAGGAAATTATTTTTTATTTTATACTGGTATATAGTTGATTAACAATGTTGTGTTAGTTTCAGGTGTACAGCAAAGTGATTCAGTTATACATATACATGTATCTATGCTTTTTCAAATTCTTTTCCCATTTAGGTTGTTACAGAATATTGAGCAGAGTTCCCTGTGCTTTCAACAGGGACTTACTGTATAGCACGGGTCAGTGTTGTGTTTGACTAATTTCTCTGGATTCTGCAGAGAAACAGAACCAGTACATACACGCACGTACATATATTTATATATACACAGACTGTTGGGGAGAGGGAGAGATTTATTATGAGGAATTGGCTCACACAGTCGGGGAGGCTGAGAATTCCCATGATGGATGGATCTGTAAGTGGAGACCTGGGGAAGCCAGAGGTGTGATTCAGTCCAAGTCTGAAGGTCTGATGCCCAGGGGGCCTGATGGTGTAACACCCAGTCTGAGGACCAGAGAGGATGAGATGAGAGGTCCCAGCTCAGCGAGGCAGGAAAATAAGGGTGAATTCCTCCTTCCTTCCCTTTTGTTCTATTCGGGCCCTCAATGGATTGGATGACGCTCCCCACATTGGGTCCACTGATTCAAATGCTAATTTCATCGAGAAAGAGCCTCCCAGACACATGCAGAAATAATGTTTGATCTGGGTGCCCTGTGGCCTGGCCAAGTGGACACATAAAATTAACCATCACACGGGCTTCCCTGGTGGCGCAGTGGTTGAGAGTCCGCCTGCCGATGCAGGGGCCGCGGGTTCGTGCCCCGGTCCGGAAAGATCCCACATGCCGCGGAGCGGCTGGGCCCGTGAGCCATGGCCGCTGAGCCTGCGCGTCCGGAGCCTGTGCTCTGCAACGGGAGAGGCCACAACAGTGAGAGGCCCGCGTACCGCAAGAAAAAAAAAAAAAAAAAGATTAACCATCACAAGCTCTCAGGGATGCCATTCACTCATTCATTCATCCAATATCTACTGCTTATTATGTTCCAGACACCGAGTGTGATATTCAGGATTCGATGGGGGGCAAAAGCGACCGGCCTCTGCACCCCTGGGGCTGGTGGCTCAGAGGGACCAGCAAACATTAATCAGATAATCTGGTTTCTAAAAGTAAATAATTCTCTTCAGGCTCTGAACGTTGTAACTCATAAAGGTGAGTCACCAGTTCCTGGTAGCCCAAGGGCCTGAGTCAACAGGAATCTGCCGAGCTTGCTGGGGGACTTTCCTTGGCCTGGCTTTGGTCAACAGCACCACCCCAAGCAGAAGTCAGGTCCCGTCGTGTGGGAGGCTCCTTCCTCCACACCATGGCTGCCCTCCCTCATCCTGGTTTGCTCTGTTTGTTTTGGGGAGTGGGTTCCATCTTTAGTGACGAGCACTGCTCCCCCGTGACACTGTGGAGCTGGTTACTGGCCTGTGTAGAACACGGCATCCCTTTGGGGGCAGCCCGGCTTCTCTTCTGCTCTTTCTGGTCATCAGCTTGCTGTAACCTTGCTGCTGCCTGATGCTGCCACTGAGCCACACCCTCGCGACCACAGCCCCGCACAGGGTGTGAGTGGGTTTTTGAGCCAAGGGCCTTCCCTCACCCCTTCTCTTTCAGCTCCACCAGTTCTTGCATTTTCCAGGCCTTTTTGGTGGATTTAATGCTCAATTTCGAGGCTCATTTATTTACATAACATGTACCGGGTGCCTTCTGTGTGCCAGGCAATGGCTAGATGCTGAGACTTTCTATTTCATTATGTAGAAGGGAAAAGTGGAAAGGACCCCTCACCCCTGACATACACATATACACACATACATATACATACACACATGTACACACACACATACACACACATATACACACATATACACACACATATACTTACATAAACGTAATAGACATATACATACATATACACACACACGCATACACACATATACACACATACACAATACACGTGCGCATGCACATATACACATACATACACACATAGACATAATATACATATACACACATATACAACATACGCATATATACACACGTAACACACACACACATATACACATAGTACACATATACACATGCATACACAGATATACATATACACGCATACACACATAGACATAATACACATACACACATAACACATTTACATGCACACATATATATACACATACATACACACATATACACACATACACACATCATAAACACACAGACAAAGAAAAGAAAAAACAGTGAAAGGATTAGGGATTTAGGGAAATAGGAGCTTTGATACTGAGTGAAAATATTTGAGGTTGTAAAAACTAGAAAAGACTGAATGAAGGCTCAAGGGTCAAAACATAGCATTAAGGACTACTTATTAGAGGAGAGCTGCCCGAGGCTTTTCACTCTGTGAAGGACAGAAGAAAGGAGTTTAGATGAGACAAAAAGGAAAAAAAAAAAAAAAAAGAATTGCATCTGAATCGTGTGATGAGGAAATCGTTAAGCTTAAATTTTTATCAAAGTTACGCGTGCACCAAGTTTAGGAAGTTGTATAGTTATATAAGATTCACGATAAAACCAGCATTCCCCCATCCCACCCTTCCCTCCTTCGCAGAGGCAATCACTTTTATTGCTTTTACTACTTATTTCTGCTGCTTTGTGTTTTAGGCGTCAACACCATTTTTTACTTCCTTCCTTAAAGCTGAGGCTTCAGCTGTCCTTCCCACCCATTCCCATCAGGCATTCACCCCCTCTTTGTCCTGTACCCCCTCAAGTTCTGGATGGATTAACTTTTAGTGTTTACCATGCTCGATACCGGTGACCCCGAATAACACAAGTTTGAATGGTACCAGCTTGTACTCGGATCTCTTTCGCTAAATGCACACAACAGTACTACACGATCCCTGATTGGTTGAATCCTCGGCTAAGGAACCATAGATGCGGAGGGCGGACTGTAAAGTTATGCTTGGATTTTCCACTGTGAGGAGGGTGGGCATCACTAACCCCCAAGTTGTTTCCGGGGCAACCGTACGTGCAGAGCCATGTAGTGTATCGTTACTGTATCAGTTATCGATTTCCATGTAACCAGTCTCTCCTAAATTTAGCAGCTGAAGACAATAAACGTTTATCGTCTCACCATTTCAGTGGTCAGGAGGCCAGGGGTGGTTTAGCTGGGTTCTTTGGCTCAGGGTCTCTCAAGGCCGTTGGCTGGAGCTGTGGTCATCTTGAGGATCAACTCAAGGTGAGGGGATCCCTTTCCAAACTCACTCATGTGGCTGTTGGCTGGAGACATCAACTCCCTGCCACCCGGGCCTTTCCATAGGGCAGCTCACAGCACGTAGCTGCTTTTCCTCAGAGTGCAAGGAGAGAGCGACCATTTTAGAGACCGTCTGTTACATGCACCGTGATTACTTTTTCTTCTAAATTGATTTTAGATATATAAAAGAGTTGCAAAAATAGTACAGAACTCACATATACTCTTCCCCTAATGTTAAAACTTGGGTATTTCTCCTTTTGACGCAACTTTTTGTTTTCTTCGAAGTTAAATCAAGCTTGTTATTTGCTTGGCTTTCTATGCACCTGTCACTAATAAAACTCCAAGTTCTTTCCTCGAAATCTCCCCTTAGGACATTGAAAGACTTCAGGTGTTCTGTCTATTTCATCTTCCTAAAGAGCTCTCTCCTGGGGCCTCTGAAGACCTGCTCCACCCCCTTGACCAACTGAACCCTATGCCTGGGGGACAGCAGTCATCTTGGGATTTCTCTTCAACACTTCGGGGATTCTCTTACTCCCTTTAATGTAGGATCATCTGTTTCTTATTTTTCCTGATTTCCTCTCTTTCTCAGCTTTTCCTCTCAGTTTGGTGGAGTGTCTTCTGATACTTTCTTGAGAACGGTGACTGGGAGGTACGTTTCTTTTTTCTTTTTGTAACCTTGCATGTCCAAAAGTGAATGTATTCTATCCTAATCATTTGACTGATGTTTTATGTGGATATACTGGTCTAGTTGGGAATCCTTTCCCGTCAGGAGTTTGAAGACATTGCTCTGTTGCTTTCTAGCTTCCAGGGATGTCATTGAGAGATGTGACGCCATTCTGATTCCTGAGCCTTTGAAAATAACCTGTTCCCCACCCCACTTCAAAGGCTGTAGGATCTTCTCTTGCTCCTGGTGTTTCGCAATGACGGGATATTTCTTCGGCTGAGACTGTGTTCTTTCATCTTTCTGGATATTCAGTGATACCTTTTAATCTTCAAATTCATGTCCTTCAGTTCTGATAAATGTCCTGGAATTAATTACTAGACTGATGATTACCTCTGCTCTGGTTTTTCTGAGGTTGCTTTCTGTATTCCTATTATTCAGGTGTGGGACACCCTGGACTGATCTTCTAATTGTTTTCTCTCTTCTTTCCTATTATCCATCTCTTTATTTTATTTGCTCTACTTTGTAGAATGTTTCCTCAATGTTATGTTCTAATTCTTCTCTTGTTTCTTTGTTTTTTTTTTTTTTTTTTTGCGGTACACGGGCCTCTCACTGTTACGGCCTCTCCCGTTGCGGAGCGCAGGCCCAGCGGCCATGGCTCACGGGCCAGCCGCTCCGCGGCATGTGGGGTCTTCCCGGACTGGGGCACGAACCCGTGTCCCCTGCATCAGCAGGTGGACTCTCAACCACTGCGCCACCAGGGAAGCCCGTATTGTTTTTTAATTTCTGTACTCATGTTTTTAATTTTCAAGGATTCTTTTTTTTTTTTTTTTGGTCATTCTTTAAGTGTATTTTTCACAGTACGTTTTCTTGTTTCTTCTTTTAGCTCTCCAAATCTACTAGGGATAGCTTCTCTTCTGGAAGTTTATTTCCCCTTCCTGTATAGGCTCTGTTTTCTCAGATTGCTTTCTTTCCCCTATTTATTTGATATGACCTCTTTCTCATCAGAGATTTTCTTCAGTTGTCTGGTAATCTGTGGTTGTTTCCTCATATTTTAGAGTGGGCATCCGTAATGCTGGAGGAGGTGAGTGCATGTGGATGCAGTGTGCTAAGTGAGCTTTTTAATTAATTTATTTTATTTATTTATTTTTGGCTGCGTTGGGTCTTCATTGCTGTGCGCGGGCTTTCTCTAGTTGCAGCAAGTGGGGGCTACTCACTGCGGTGGCTTCTCTTGTTGTGGAGCACGGGCTCTAGGCCCGCAGGCTTCAGTAGTTGTGGCTCGTGGGCTTCAGTAGCTGTGGCTCGCAGGCTCTAGAGCGCAGGCTCAGTAGTTGTGGCGCACGGGCTTACTTGCTCCACGGCATGTGGGGTCTTCCCGCACCAGGGATCGAGCATGTGTCCCCTGCATTGGCAGGCGGATTCTTAACCACTGCGCCACCAGGGAAGCCTGGTGAGCTGTTGCTGTTGGCTGAGCTGTTGAGTTTGGGAAGCCCCCTTGGCCGTCCTGCTCTCATGCCTCCTTGGCTGGAGCAGAGCCGGGAAAACTCAACCGATCTCTTGCCTATGCGGGGGACGGGTGGTTAAGGCCTGACTGTGAGTTCTGAGAGCCAAATAGGGAAAGAGGGCTGGGATAGGGGCAGCGACGTGGCGCATGGGTATATATCCACTGAATCTCCTTCACCCACGCCTTTGGGTCCTCTACATACTAAGATGCAAGGAGAAGTGATTCCTTAGAATACATGAGAAAGGAAGCTGCTATTACCATGTATGTGGGACTGTTAAGTCTGATTAGTTCATCTGTGAAGGCTCCTTTCCCTCTGGTCCTTATCTTTGGTAGTAGGTGGGCTTTAGCACAGACCTGAGTGGTTTTGACTTTGACACTAGTCCTTCCGCCATCTGCCTCCTTGTCTTACGTTTGGAGACCTGATCTCCAGATAAGATGCACTGTGTCTCCACGCTCCAATTGCTGATTCACAGGGCAAACAGCATACCTTGGATGGCCTGGGGACTTCAACTAGACCAGTCATTTTTCTAACTTGCCATCTGTCTCCTGGAGTAGAGGGGGGAAGAATTATGACACACATATGTAAAAATGCAGGAGGGACCTACCACGCCATCTGCATTCCGGTTGTCAGCTCTAATGAGCCGTACCGTTCCTCTTTCTGACTATGGACGCAGCTTGGCGATGCTGATGGTTTGTACCAGGAAACTGCTTCCTCACACACATGTTATAAATACACGTACCAGGTTGTTGCATCTGGAAAACACTGGAGAGCGTTGAATTTGTTGAATTAAATGACTTTAGCTCAACAGCTGATTCAGAAAAGAGGAAATTACAACTGAAAACGCAACAGGAGAAGGAGAAGCCATGTTGCTTCCAAGAACATGGGCAATTTTATCCTCTGTTTTCTCAAAAACAGGTGATGAGTATGTCAGGATAAGGTTGGTTGAATACTTGAGAATTTTTTTTTTCTCCAGAATATCTCCTGAAGGTCTTCCATGGGCCAGGTCAGTGCTGCTGTCAGTATTGTCAACGTCTCTGAGATCCTGGCTATCAGTACACTATGCTGAGTGTATTTTTCAGAAGTTGGCCTTTCGTTTCCCCTGCTCCTGCTTTTTTTTAGCTATCGTGACAGGTCTGAATAAACCACTGTGATGTTTCTGTCATTTTCTCTATCAGTAAGATACATGCAGAGTTAATGGACTGGGGTTGGCGGCTTGAACATAGCCTGAAGGGGTTAGTGCACCACAGCTAGCCGGGAGGGAGTCCGGGGAAAAGCCTGCACCTGCCGAAGAGGCAGGAGACTTTTCCTTCCCTCTTTGTTTCCTGGGGCGTGAGGAGAGGGATTTAAGAACGCTGCTTAAAGGAACTCCAGAGACGGGCGCGAGCCGCGGCTGAAAGCGCGGAATCCAGAGGCGGGCGCGAGCCGGGGCTGAAAGCGCGGAATCCAGAGACGGGCGGCATGCAGAGTTAATGGAATCCCCAAGGAGTAAGACCTTCCAGATCAAGGGACAAAAAATTTAGCAGATATTAAAACTGCCCAATATCGCATAGCCATTGATAGTGATATCATTTTTGCTCTGGGAACGTAAATGCTAATGTCACACTTCAATGGATAGTACATTTTAAAAATCACCTCTAAGCACTAGAGCTCCCAAATCAATCCCCCTTGTCATTTACTAGACTTTAACACCTTAGCTAAAAACAAGTCTGTTGTCCATAAAAGTTATTTTTAAACAACCTTTATTGAGCTATAATTCATATACCACACAGTGTACCATTTTAAAGTATAAAATTCAATATTGGGGGTATATTCACGGAGTGGTGCAACCACAGCGATAATCTAATTTTAGGACATTTTCATCACTCTCAAAAGAATCTCTGAATCCACTTGCTGTCACTCCCCATTCCCCCAATCCCTAGCCCTAGGCAACTGTTAATCTACTACCTGTTGCTATAGATTTGCTTAGGCCGGACATTTCCTAAGAATGGAATCATATAATAAGTGATCTTTTGTGACTGGCTTCTTCCACTTAGCTTAGTGTTTTTGAGTTTCATCCATATTGTAGCATGTATTAGCACGTCATTCCTTTTTATTGCTGAATGTTATTCTGTTGTACTGATAGACCACGTGGTATATCCATTCATCCGTGGATGAACATTTGGATTGTTTATACTTTTTGGCTATTATGAACAACACTTTGTGTACAAATCTATGTGTGGACATATGTTTTCATTTCTTTTGGATAGATACCTATGAGAGGAATTGAGTCATTTGGAAACTGTATGTTTAACGTTTAACTGCCGATCTGTTTTACAAAGTCATTGCACCATCTTAAATTCATATCAACAGTGTATGGTGATTCTAATTTCTCCACATTCTTGTCAACATTTGTGGTTGTCTATCTTTTTAATTTCAGCCGTTCAAGTGAGTGTGAAGTAGCATCTCACTGTGGATGACTGAGCATCTTTTCATGTGCTTATTGACTATTTGTTTATATTTTTTTAGAGAACTGTCTATTCAAATCCTTCACCCATTTTATTTTTTAATTATTTATTTATTTTAATACATGTGTTTTTGGTTTTTTTTTAAAAACATCTTTATTGGAGTATAATTGCTTTACAATGGTGTGTTAGTTTCTGCTTTATAACAAAGTTATACATATACATATGTTCCCATATCTCTTCCCTCTTGTGTCTCCCTCCCTCCCACCCTCCCTATCCCACCCCTCCGGGTGGTCACAAAGCACCGAGCTGATATCCTTGTGCCATGCGGCTGCTTCCCACTAGCTATCTACCTTAAGTTTGTTAGTGTATATATGTCCATGACTCTCTCTCGCCCTGTCACAGCTCACCCTTCCCCCTTCCCATATCCTCAAGTCTGTTCTCCAGTAGGTCTGTGTCTTTATTCCTGTCTTACCCCTAGGTTCTTCATGACATTTTTTTTTCTTAAATTCCATATATATGTGATAGCATACGGTATTTGTCTCTCTCTTTCTGACTTACTTCACTCTGTATGACAGACTCTAGGTCTATCCACCTCATTACAAATAGCTCAGTTTCGTTTCTTTTTATGACTGAGTAATATTCCATTGTATATATGTGCCACATCTTCTTTATCCATTCATCTGATGATGGGCACTTAGGTTGTTTACATCTCCGGGCTATTGTAAATAGAGCTGCAGTGAACATTGTGGTACATGACTCTTTTTGAATTTTCTCAGGGTATATGCCCAGTAGTGGGAGGGCTGGGTCATACGGTAGTTCTATTTGTAGTTTTTTAAGGAACCTCCATACTGTTCTCCATAGTGGCTGTACCAATTCACATTCTCACCAGCAGTGCAAGAGTGTTCCCTTTTCTCCACACCCTCTCCAGCATTTATTGTTTGTAGATTTTTTGATGATGGCCATTCTGACTGGTGTGAGATGATATCTCATTGTAGTTTTGATTTGCATTTCTCTAATGATTAATGATGTTGAGCATTCCTTCATGTGTTTGTTGGCAGTCTGTATATCTTCTTTGGAGAAATGTCTATTTAGGTCTTCTGCCCATTTTTGGATTGGGTTGTTTGTTTTTTTGTTATTGAGCTGCATGAGCTGCTTGTAAATTTTGGAGATTAATCCTTTGTCAGTTGCTTCATTTGCAAATATTTTCTCCCATTCTGAGGGTTGTCTTTTGGTCTTGTTTATGGTTTCCTTTGCTGTGCAAAAGCTTTGAAGTTTCATTAGGTCCCATTTGTTTATTTTTGTTTTTATTTCCATTTCTCTAGGAGGTGGGTCAGAAAGGATCTCGCTGTGATTTATGTCATAGAGTGTTCTGCCTATGTTTTCCTCTAAGAGTTTGATAGTTTCTGGCCTTACATTTAGGTCTTTAATCCATTTTGAGCTTATTTTTGTGTATGGTGTTAGGGAGTGATCTAATCTCATACTTTTACATGTATCTGTCCAGTTTTCCCAGCACCACTTATTGAAGAGGCTGTTCTTTCTCCACTGTACGTTCCTGCCACCTTTATCAAAGATAAGGTGTCCATATGTGTGCGGGTTTATCTCTGGGCTTTCTATCCTGTTCCATTGATCTATCTTTCTGGTGTTGGGTGTTCATTGCTGCCCACGGGCTTTCTCTAGTTGCTGAGAGCAGGGGCTGCTCTTCATTGTGGTGCACGGGCTTCTCATTGTGGTGGCTTCTCGTTGCAGAGCACGGGCTCTAGGCGCACAGGCTTCAGTAGTTGTGGCACATGGGCTCAGTAGTTGTGGCGCATGGGCTTAGTTGCTCTGCGGCATGTGGGATCTTCCTGGACCAGGGCTTGAACCTGTGTTCCCGCATTGACAGGCAGATTCTTAACCACTGCGCCACCAGGGAAGTCCCCATCCATTTTAAAATTAGGTTATTTGTCTTTTTCTTGTTGAGTCATAACAGTTATTTATATATTCTGGATACTAGGCTCTTATTGGATATATGACTTGAAAATATTTTCTCCAAGTCTGCTTCTTGTTTTTTTTTCACTTTCTTGATGATGTGGTTTGAAGTGCAAATATTTTTAATTTTGATGAAGTCCAGCTTATCAGTTTTTTTCTTTCATCATCTGTGTTTTTGGTGTCATGTCTAAGAAATCATTCCTTAACTCAAGGTCATGAAGATTTACTCCCATGTTTCTTTCTGAGTTTTATAGTTTAATTTCTTTCATTTAGGTCTGTGATCATTTTGAGTTAATTTTTGTGTACGGTGTGAGGTGGGGGGTTCAGATTCATTCTTTTGCATGTTGGTATCCAGTTGTTTCCAACATCAGTTATTGAAAAGACTGTTCTTTCTGCATTGAATTACCTTGACATCTTTGTTGAAAATCAGTGACCACTAATGGAAGGCTTATGTCTGAACTCTCTGTTCTGTTCCATTGATCTGTATGTCTATCTGGATGCTAGTACCACACAGTTTGATGATTGTAGCCACGTAGTTAAGTTTTGAGATCGGGGAGTATAAGTCCTCTAACTTAGTAATTCTTCAAAACAATGATGCCTCTTTTTAAATAAAGGGTTGTTTGCCCTACAGTTGATTTTGAAGGGTTTGGAGAAATCAGTTGATACTCTTTAGTGGAAGTCAAGAGCTTTATGTGCCCAGCTGTCCAACAGTAAGAACCCTGTTGTATGACGTGTTTTCTCATACATCTGCGATCGCACAGGAGTTAGCCTTTGGCTAGTCATGGAGACCTTGAAGAGCCTTATTTCAGAAGTTTGATTTGTTCCACAGACATTTGCCCAGCATCTCCCACACGTCGTGGCCTGTGCTAGAAGCTGGGGAGAGAAAAGTAACCGGGGCTCAGTCCCTGCATTCAGAATGCTCGCAGTCTGGCAAAGAACTGGCCAAAATTTTCTTGTTGCCTTTCTGGAGACTGACAACTTAAACCCCTTCACCGTATAGGTATGAAAAGGAAGCCTAGAAAAGAGATTTGCATGAAAGCTACAGTGTCCACAAAAGTAAATAGCTGTGAACACAGTAGGCTCTCAAAAGATATTTGCCATGATTTGCTTATTTGGTGTGAAGGCTGGTGGCTGGGACAGCTCACCATGGAGGGACAGACTCAGAAGGCTGAGAAAGTGCTCAAGCTCCTTCTGGGGTGCGGGGAACTTCACAGTTAAAGACTCCTTTGTGCTCACTGCCCGGCCTTGGGCTACTGACAGTGCTCTTGGCAGCCAGCTTTGCCCTGGAGCCTGCACTTATCCTTTCTTTCTTTTTTGGCCCAGGGCGTCTGGAGACAGGTTGAATAACCACCCTGGAGTTCTGCCAGAGTCACAAGATGAGGAAGGGCAAGAAGCACAGCAGGAGACAGAGAGCAGGGTGGCGAGGTGGGGGTGGGGACGCAGAGGAAGTTCAGCATCATGTGGCTTCAATGGCTCAACTCTGCTCGGGGGCCAGAATTAGTTCAAGCAATTGAGACTTTTGGAAAGCCTGACCCTTCCCCTCAGGGTTATTTGTTTCCTCCTGTCTGGTGGGTTTGTCTGGCTGTTTCCCCAAACCTACAAACACAGAGTTCTCTAGGCACAGCCTTCATTCAGGTAGGCAATTCCAGGGGCCCCATGTGCAGTGTAAACTCAGCTGCCACCCAAACCAAGTCATCAGTCGTGGCCAATGTCTGGTTTGGATGGGGGCTACCTAGCTGAGTTCCAGAGAAGGAGGGCCAGGTTTTGTGCGCTCCTCTCCGCCACTGATGGAGGAAATAAATGGAGGAAATAAATGTGAATGCAGAGCAAGGCTAGGGGCACATCAGAACTGAAAGAGAGAACAGCGCTGGGGTTGAAAGCAAGAACTGGAGATAGATTGCTTTAGGTGGAATTGTGGCTACTTGTGTGGTATTTCTGTTCCCAAATGTTCTCATTCAAAACTCCCCAAATCTCTTTCTTTTATCCACAGCACTGTTACCTTCTAGTATGCATGTAATATATTTATTTATTACATTTATTGTTTGCTGTCTTTCTCATCGCCCACCCATAAAGGACAGAAATCACTGCTTTTGTTGTGGTTGTCTTTTGATGTATCCTCAGAATCTAGAAGACTTGGGACATGTAGAAGGTACTCATTAAATATTTGTTGAATATGGTTAGTAATGGTACCAACCTCAATTGGATTGCTATGAAGTTAGATGAGAACATACTATAGTATGTTCAGGGCAGTGTCCACCTCATAGTAAGTGTCACATAGTAGAGTGACTGTGTGTCCCATGTCCAGTTGACCCAGGGCAGACCTGCTTTTGACCTGTTTCCTGGAGAAATTACTAACAGTGCTCCCTTTCATAAGAAGAAGAAGAAAAAAGACTTGTTTTAGATGTTAAATTATATGGTTTTCCTACATGTAAGTGTTTTTACTCATTCATGCTAAGAGCAGTAGCCATAGTTCCTTTCCGTCTATTATAGAACTAACGGTCTGTGGACTCTCACGGGGGAACTTTAAGAACAGGATTAGGTAGACAACCTCATGGCTTGAACACACAGGTCATAATAATAATTGGATCTACAAGCCATGTAATTCTTTGCTGTTTTATGAAGAAGTGTTTCATTTATCAGTTTTTACAGCAACCCAACAAGGCAGAAATTATGACTCTTACCCTTTTACTGATGAAAATCTGGGGCTCTGAGAAGACAAATAACTTGGTGAAGTTTGCATAACTAGAGAGCGCTGGTCCCAGGCTCTGATTCCTACACATTTTCCTGCTGCCTCACATCAGCTGCTGAGAGGGTCGACAAGATGACCTGACAGCCCTTTTATGACATGAACTCAGTAATTCTGCATTGCTCTATGATATGTAGCTCTTTTCTTACTAATTCTTTAAAATTATATAGATTACACTGATTAAAGGTGGGATGCACAGTTTCAAGGCAGAAGAACCTATTCTTCTGACTTCTAATCTTGCCTGGTCCATGAAGTACAGCCATTCTCTTACCACGTCTAAGACAGCCCTGTGTGTGGTGGCCCACTGCAGCTTTTCTCATGTTGCTCTGCCTCCCTCTAGAGACTCAAGTCCAGAATTACAATCATATATTTTATATATTATTATATATATATATAAATAGTAATATGTAATAAATATTATATACATATATATATAAAACAGTAATGTAAATATATATAATATATATATGTATATATTTTTTGCAGTAGGGAGTTATTGTAAGAACACAGAAGCTACAGAAAAAGCCAAGTCTTATCTACTCCTTCCTTCCTTGTCTCCCTCATGCCTAATGCATGGGAAACTCTAGTAACTACCAAGGACGTGAAGATAAAAGCCTGGCTCAGGTTTTTACCTTTGTGTTCTTTTTTTCCCATTTAGGACACTTTGGCAACCCCTCTTTGTACAAAAAAAAAAAAAAAAAATCAACCCCCCCCAAAAAAAACAACAAAAAAAGAGTATTTAAAACTTCAAAGGAAGAGTGGAAGTAAATTTCAAAGGAACGGGAATTCCCTGGTGGTTCAGTGGATAGGACTCCATACTTTTCAGTGCAGGGAGCATGGGTTTGATCCCTGGTCGGGGAACTAACATCCTGCAAGCTGTGCGGTGTGGCAAAAAAAAAAAAAAAAAAAAATCAAAGGAAGAGTGGAAGTAACCACTCTTTCCATTTCCAATCTTTCTCATACGAGGTTAAGCACAGTGTGGTTTTGCACTTGAGACTCCATTAAGGGGCTGGGACCACTTTTTGCTGTGTATCTGTACATTATATCCTGACCACTTTCACCCTACTTTTCTTCCCTCCTTCCAGCTCCTTCCCTTCTCTCTCCTCCTGCACTCATCTCTCTAATCCTTCACTATTGCTTTTGTATTTTATCTGCTCTGCTAACCAATATTCTAGGCAAGGAAGCCAGGGACACCATCAGTACGGCTCAACCCTGAGGGTTGCGCTCTCCTACGGAGATCACTCACCTCTGTGCTAGAACATTTTGTTTCTAGCAACTTGCAGACAGTAAACACTCAGAGGCAGGGTGGGGCGGGAGTCAGACTTCTCAATGATACTGTCACCAAACAAACACTAAGGAATTTGCTACCAGCCAAAATAAGGCAAGACTCAGTCTAGGTGATGCCTTCCACTTGGAAACCAGGAAAGGTGGGAAGGGGTTCTAGCATGTTCTCTTTACAGCAGGATCCAAGTAGCTTGATTCTACCATCTACTACCCGGAGTCTAACTTAGCATCCAGGTCTCCATCACTGGCGTGTTTTCCCCCGGAGCTGCCCAGTGTCACTGCACTAAGAGTTCCTAGATCTTTCCCAGCTTACAGCTGACATTGGTGGGTCTCAGATGAGATGTTTGATAGCCACAGAAACAATACTTCTCCCCATGCTAGGGGCTTGAGGGAACTTGTGAAAGGTATTATATAGATGCTTCATATAGAATACGGGGTGATTTTTATCTGCGTACCTCTTGTGATTGTACCCAAGGACACTGTACTGCAGTTCAGTGTTTCTGACTATAGCTACAGGGCTTGAATTATGTGAATTTATTTTTTGTGCCCCCAGTGCCTGGGGCATGGTTAATGCTCAATAATTGCTTATTTCAAGAATGAATGAATGTACTATAAAACTTTTACAGGAAAACACGGGCAGCACACTGACATAAATTGCAGCAATATTTCTTTGGATCTGTCTCGTCTCCTAGAGTAATGGAAAATAAAGCAAAAATAAACAAATGGGACCTAATTAAACTTGAGAGCTTTTGCACAGCAAAGGAAATCATAAATAAAATGAAAGGACAACCTGAGGACTGGAAGAAAATGTTTGCAAATGATGCAACCGATAAAGGCTTAATTTCCAAAATATACAAACAGCTCATACAGCTCAGTATCAAAGAAACAAACAAACTGATCAAAAAATGGGCGGATCTAAATAGACATTTATCCAGAGAAGACATACAGATGGCCAAAAAGCACATGAAAAGATGCTCAACATCGCTAATTATCAGAGAAATGCAAATCCAAACTACAGTGAGGTGTCACCCCACACTGGTCAGAATGGCCATCATCAAAAAATCTACAACAGTGTATGCTGGAGAGGGTGTGGAGAAAAGGGAACCCTCCTACGCTGTTGATGGGAATGTAAATTGGTGCAGCCACAATGGAAAACACTATGGAGGATCCTTAAAAACGAAATATGGAACTACCAAATGATCCAGCAATCCCACTCCTGGGCATGTACCTGGAGAAAACTCTAATTTGAAAAGACACATGCACCCCAATATTCACAGCAGCACTATTTACAATAACTAAGACATGGAAGCAACCTAAATGTCCATGGACAGATGAATGGATAAAGAAGATGTGGTACATACATACAATGGAATATTACTCAGCCATTAGAAAAGAATGAAATAATGCCATTTACAGCAACATGGATGGACATATAAGTTAGAAAAAGACAAATATCATATGATATCATTTATATGTGGAATCTAAAAATGAACTTATTAACAATATAGAAATAGATTCACAGATACAGAAAATGAACTTATGGTTATCAAAGGGGAGGGGGAAGGGATAAATTAGGAATGAGATTAACAGATATACACTCCTATATATAAAACAGATAAACAACAAGGACCTATTGTATAGAACAGGAAACTATATTCAGTATCTTATAATAACCCGTAATGGAAAAGAATCTGAAAAAGAAGAAAAAAATGTATAACTGAATCACTTTGCTGTACACCTGAAACATTGTAAATCAACTATATACTTCAATAAAAATTTTAAAAATAATGAATGAATGAGTAATGATTAGCCTGAGCATTTCTTTGTTCTTAAAATCAGACACAAATATTTATTTTTTCCTGAGTAGAATTCCTAGGCCAACAGCTATGTGTAATATGAAGGCTTTTGAGAAAGGTCTTCATGATTTTATCATGCTCATGGTGAGAAATAAGACATTAAGGTACATACGAAGAAAAGGCAGAAGATACTAGGCTACAGGCAGGAAAAAAGAAAAAACCCCAAAAGTCAAACTTTCTAATTAAAAATACCCATGGATCTGATAGCCGAGAGACAGTTTTCAGCCGTTATGGTCACAGTTTTAGTAGTAAGAATAAAAACTAGAGAATTCGACTCTTTCTTTGCCAAGGTTAGTTAAAGGCAAAATCTTTACTATTATTAGGGAGAGAGAGCATGATATTTTAGGGAAACTGAGGCAGGAAATAGCTAGAGGACTTATACAAATTCCCACATAAAATGTAGATTAAAAGTTCCCTTTAGTGCCAGACTCTTTGACAACGGATTCCATGTGCCATATTTATACCTGAGTAATGAGCAGATCTGCTTGTTCTGGGCAGTAGTTTTCCTTCTGGCAACTCTGTGCGGTAGGCAATCCTGTGTTTGGCATTTTCTCAATTGGGCTTTCACGAGCTGTTCTTCTTGTTTGTGTACAGCTCACCCCACATCCCCTGGAGCCCGACCCAGGGCTTTGCCTGTTCTCTTTCTGGCAGGTCTTCCAGTTACACGTGATTGGCATTTCAACCATGGGACTCCTGGGTGCTCAAATTCTTTCCGATCTAGGATGTTAACTAAACTCATTGTGGTGATCATTTTGCAGTATACACACATATCAAGTTGTTATGCTGTACAACTAACATGGATACAATGTTATATGTCCATTATATCTCAGTAGAAAAAACAAACAAAAAAGATTTTTAATAGTAAAATGTTAACCTGGGGTGGAAAGGCAGAAATTTTGGAGGAGGGAATTTGCCTGGTGTCTTCCAAACGGCTCCTCGTAGGTGACTCAGTTTTTCGTCCTGCTTTTTCCAAAAGGACATTTGCATGATTCTGGATAAGGGGTTGGGGGCGAGGCAGACCACTACTCCTGGGAGTCCCAGGCTCTGAACTGAGTACCAGCTACTTCCCCAAACTGCCCATGTTCCCCATTGAGCCCACGGGCACAGTGACAGTCCCAACACCTAAGGCATCTGTTGCCAAGGAAACCATCTGGCTGGAATGATGATTTCAGGTTGGTGGAGTTCTAGGTCAGGCATGTTGGCCGGCTGGAGCTCGCACAGCCAGGGCCCATCTCTGAGGGCAGCTTGGCCATTTGTTTTGGGCCTGTGTCGTAACCAACACTGTTCATAGTTTATCAAAGTGGAGAAAAAGCATAAAGGGAACCGTGCCCTTTGAAACTGAGACTGGTTTGTAAAAGAGCAAAGTCTAAAGCATGGTGTGGATTTAAAATGTGCAGCATTTCAGAAAATCCTTGGTTTAGAATTAATTTATGTTAGAACTGGAAAGACCTTAGAAGATACTTATATCAAACATCGCCCTAAGATCATTCTTTTAAGACTCAGAATTGTGTTCTAGTTCAGTCTCCGCCACCCACTAAGCAGGTAATTATTATTATTATTTTGGCATCTCTAAAAGGAAAAGTTTGGGAGACAGTGCTTTGGGAAATATCCTTGTTCTCCTTACTTGCTGCAAGTAATAAATGCTTCCTTCTCCCAAGGGGGGGAGAAAAACGGGAAAAGTTTGCACAGTGGGGCCCCATGTTCTTTTCAGCACAAACCTGTGATTCCAGAATTTGGTTGTAAAATTAATGTTAATGTAAGTTGCCCCCTAGTGGCTAAAGTTAGAATTGCAGATTATATCAACGTGGAATTTCTGGAAGCAATAAGACACCTAAATTCCACAGTAACACAGTGATTACCCTTTTAAATGAAATAATGCAGGTACAACAATTGGCACCCAAGCTCTCAGTAAACGGTGGGGATTATTTCCATGTACAGCTCATGCTCACCGTGCTTCAGAGGAACTTTCACACGAGTGTAAAAAGAAACCTTGACCATTGTTGACTGCCATATCGTAATAGTAAAAATTAGAAACAGCCTAAATGCCTATCAGTAGGATGGTAGCATGCTTGCCCCATGAAATACTATACAAAGTGAAAATTAGTTATCAAGAGTTACATCTGACCACCTAAGTCACAGCATAAGTACACCTTTAATGCAAATTACCCTCCTCAATAATTTTACCCATTTATACTCTTTGGAACAGTGTATGAGGGTTCTCATTTCCTCATATACTCACCAATACTTGTATTTGTCTGATTTAATTCTTTGGACCAGTCTGATGTGAAATGATATTTTATTTTTTAAAATAAGTGTCCTCCTCCTTAGTAGAGAGGTTAAGCATGTTTTCATACTTCTGTCATTTGATTTTCCTCTCTGTGAAAAGCTAGTTCAAATCGTTGTTCTAGTTCTACTGATTTGAGAGTCTTTTTATTATTTATTTGTATGAGTTCTTTACAATAGATAAGAACTTTTCATTGGCTGTACACTTTCCTCCAGTGTATGGCTTGTCTTTTCACTTTTAATATACCCTTTTTTCATATACAAGTTTTACATTTTAATGTAGTCAAATATGTATTACATATGTGTGTGTCTATATATATATATTCCCTTTATGGCTTGTTTTATCTTGTGGTGGTGTGTTTAAGCAATCCTTTTTCACTCTTAAGATAAATATTCTACTATATGTTCTTGAAAGTTAAAAAGGTTTTCAACTAAGTCTTTAATTTACCTACAATTGATTTTTGTGTATAGTGTGAGGTAGGGAACTAATTACATTTTTATATGGATAATCAATTTTCCTAGCTCCATTTATTGAATAACAAATTCTTCCCTGTCTAAGGCAATGGACTGTGGGATCAGAGTGCCTGGGTTCAAATGACAGCTTCACTTTTGATTAGTGGTATGATCTTGAGACAGTTACTCAGTCTCTCTGGGTTTCGATTTCTTCATCTGTAAAACGGAAATAATAATACTAGCAGCTGTTATAGGATTATTGGAGGTATTAAGCAAATTAAATCTAACAAAATTATTTTTTTATTTTTTATTTTTGGTTGCATTGGGTCTTTGTTGCTGCGTGTGGGCTTTCTCTAGTTGCAATGAGTGGGGGCTACTCTTCAGTTTGGTACACGGGCTTCTCATTGTGGTGGCTTGTCTTTTTGTGGAGCACGGGCTCTAGGTGCGCAGGCTTCAGTAGGTGTGGCACACAGGCTCAGTAGTTGTGGTGCATGGACTTAGTTGCTCCATGAAGTGTGGGATCTTCCCGCACTAGGGCTCAAACCTGTGTCCCCTGCATTGGCAGGTGGATTCTTAACCACTGTGCCAAAAGAGAAGTCCCAAGTGAGTTAAATTTAAAATACTTAGGGCCTGTCACAAAGTTAAGACTCAATAAATGTGAGTTATTATTATTTTTATTGCGGGTATATTACTCTTTCTCTGTCATAGACCCTCTACACAGTTGAAAATCCACGTATAACTTACCTCCATGTATGTGAGTCCTCCTTATTCGAGGTTCCTCCATATCTGTGGTCTGTCATCCATGTATTCCACCAACTGGGGTCATGTAGTACTCTAGTATTTACTACTGAAAAAAATCTGCTTATACGTGGTCTCGCGAAATTCAAACCTGTGTTGTTTGAGGGTCAGCTGTACACGGGAGGCTTTCCTGCTCTTTTGCAGATTGTGTAACTTCTCAGCTTCTATAATCTCATGAGCCAATCTCTCATAATAAATCTCTTTCTGTATATCTGCACATATCCTATTGGTCCTGTTTCTCTGGAGAACCCTGGCTAATACAAGTGCAATGACACTAATAGATATCTCTGTGCAAGTCTAATAATAATATGTTCACCCTGAAGACCAACCACCCCAGGCATCATTATTAGAAAGGCTATTCATTCATCACTGCCAAAGCGATGAGAAACTAGAGGTTTTTTTTAACAGCACTTTTTTAGTACGATATGCAAATCGTTGGTTGACTTAGTAGAAGATTAATGAGGATGTCTCATGTGAGTGGGGAGATATTCATTTTAGGTTTGATGATTTAATCACAGTTAATTACTTAATTAACATGTAAAACCCTGATGCAACTAAAAGGTGGAATGAACAAGAAACTGGAATCATTGTTTTGCTGAGATGACAGTCATACAGTTGAAAGGGACTAATACACATTGAACATGCAAAATGGTGTCACTTTTATTTTCTTGGAGGTAAAATAAAAGCCCTTTGAAAAGATAAATGAGCAAAGTTTAAAAACCACAGAAACCATTTCTTTGTTTCACAAGTTCAAAAAGAGTTATAATTTCTAGTAGATTGTTCTAAAGGATTTAAAATTCACCCATCCAACTGTTCATTCCACACATATTCACCGAGCACTCCATTGTATCAGGCATTCTGTTGATCCCCAGATGCGTATGCATATTCAGGCCAAGAATGGCAAGACAAAATTAAAATGAGAAAAAAGGACAAGGTGGGGCAAGGGATGATATTTGTGAAGCTAGATATCAGGACACGTTTATAAAAGTGTGTGTGTTTGTGTGTGTGTGAAAGAGAGAGAGAGAGAAAAAAAAACAAGGAACAAAGAAGAGAACTAGGACGGATCTGTGTATGTATGGGAACTTGGTAAATGATAGAATGGCATTATAAAGCAGTAGGGAGAGGACCATCCATTCAATAAATTGTCCTGATTCAATTGGTTATCCAAATAGTAAAAAGAAGTAAAATTATATCACTGTATCACACAAAGTAAATTCCAGTTGGATAAGAATTTTGAAGTCAAAATAAAATGTAGGAGCATATCATCATATTCTCAGCCATAAAAGAAAAGACTGGTAAATTTGGCTACACTGATATTAAAAATTTTCCTAAACAAAAGAGATCAGACACATTTAAAAGCCAAGCTACAGGATAGTAGATCATGTTTGTAACATACATACTTGACATGGGTATTGCGTCAGAAGTACTGATCAAAGAGGAAAATCAATTGCATGGGAATAAGAAAAGGCACCACATACAAACACTAGAAATTGGGGTGAGATATGAAGCAATGACAGAAAATAGGCAGAAGGATGGAAGAGCTTATTCACTTCAAGCCACAAAAATGAAAGGACACAAGGACACATAAGAATCTGATCAAAGGCATCTGCCCAAGTTGTCCTTGCCCACTCTGTTGCCCACTGTTCACGCAGTGAGTCTTTCATGGTAATAGTATTAAAATGAGGAAACCACACGCAAATGAGGCAAACAGTAGTTGAAGAAATATTGACCAACAGGTTTCCCCAAATGGCAAAAAATATCAAATTACAGATTGAAGAAACTCAACAAACATCAAGTAGAATAAATTCAAAGAAAATCATAGGCACAGGTAAAATTGCTGAAAGCCAAAGGTAAAGTCTTAAATGTGGCCGGGAAACCCCCCCAACACACAAAACACCCCAAAACAGAATACGTATAGGGGAAAAACAATGATAACAGACGATTTTTCATCTGAAACAATGCAAGCTAGGAGACCATGGAAGGACATCTTTAAAATGTTCAAACAAAACACAATCCTTGCACTTAGCCTCTTCCCTCCAACACCTTCTCTATAGGTTATATTATCCTTCCTGATGACTTTAGACAGTTTCCATATGCTCAGACTCCCAATTTTAAAATTTTCACCCCAAATCTTTAATCTCCAGGATCATATGCTAACTATCTATTAACATCCCCACCTGGACATCTTGCTTTTCACCCCAGACCTCTTTTTTTCCCTGTTTAAGTAATGATCCCTAATAGCTGCTCATGCCAGAAACTTGGGACTTGTTCATGGTACCTCTCTGCCTTCGCATGTAATGTATCACCAAATTCTATTCTACATTGAAGACTTTATCCTTTATCTTCGGCTTTCAGCAATTTTACCTGTTCCTTGGTAACAAATTTGTTTCTTTCTATTTTTAAAGTTGCCTCCCCTCTTGTCTGGAAATTTGTAGCAGCTTCCTGTCTGATTCCCTAGTTTCACTCCTCTCCACTCCAGGCTATTCTCCCCATATCACATGGAGTGACCTTTTATCTATAGATATAAATCTGATCACATTATTCCCATGTTTAAAACTTTCAGTAGCTTCCCATTGCAGTGAGAAACAATGTTAGCTTAATACCATCTACAAGCCTCTGCGTGGTATGCCCTATCTATATCTCTTAACTCAAGCTCCAGCCACACTGACCCTCCTCCAGATTCGTCAATGTGCCAACCTTCTTCCTACTTCAGTAGCTTTACATTTATTCTTTCTTCTGCTGGACAAACTGTTATTCTCTTTTTTAAAAAAATCTGATAAATGCCTACTTATTCATCAAGTCTCCGTTTAAATATCACTGACTTGGAGAAAATTTACTTGACCTCCTATCTAAAAATTTGTTTCTCTTGTTATTGCTTCTCATAAATCCCTCTTTCTTCTCCTCTTTTTCCTCCTTCTTTACAAAGCCCTTAACATGATCACTCACTATACATTTGTCTGTTTACTTTATCAGACTGTAAGCTCCATACAGACAGAAACCGATGTCTGTTTTGTTTAAGGTGTGTCCCTAGCCTAATGCCTCATTGTGGGCACTTTTATTAGTTAGTGCTAGCTGTTGTAAGAGAAGAACTCTTAGTGCCAACATAATAGGACTTCATGTTTTGCTCATGTTAAGTTCAAAATGTATGTTCTTTGTTTAAAATGGAAGTATAGTTGATTTACAATGTTGTGTTAATTTCTTCTGTACAGTAAAGTGATTCAGTTATACGTATATACGCATTCTTTTTTATATTGTTTTCCATTATGGTTTATCACAAAATATTGCAAATAGTTCCCTGTGCTATATAGTAGGACCTTTTGGTTTATCTATTCTATGTATAATAGTTTGCATCTGCTAACCCCAAACTCCCACTCCATCCCTCCCCCATCCCCCTCCTCTTTGGCAACCACAAGTCTGTTCTCTATGTCTGTGAATCTGTTTCTGTTTCATGGATAAGTTCATTTGTGTCATATTTTAGATTCCACATATAAGTGATGTCATATGGTATTTGTCTTTCTCTTTCTGACTTACTTCACTTAGTATGATAATCTCTCATTGCATCCATGTTGCTGCAAATGGCATTATTTCATTCTTATTTATTTTTAAAATTTTATATTTAAAAAATTTTTGGCTTCATTGGGTGTTTGTTGCTGCTCGTGGGCTTTCTCTAGTTGCGTTGAGTGGGGACTACTCTTTGTTGTGGTGCATGGGCTTCTCATTGAAGTGGCTTCTCTGTTGTGGAGCACGGGCTCTGTGTGTGTGGGCTTCAGTAGTTGTGGCACGCGGGCTCAGTAGTTGTGGCACACGGGCTTAGTTGCTCAACAGCATGTGGGATCTTCCCAGACCGGGGATCGAACCCGTGTCCCCTGCATTGGCAGGTGGATTCTTTTTTTTTTTTTTTTTTTTTTTTTTTTGCAGTGCGCGGGCCTCTCACTGTTGTGGCCTCTCCCGTTGCGGAGCACAGGCTCAGCGGCCATGGCTCACGGGCCCAGCCACTCCGCGGCATGTGGGATCTTCCTGGACCAGGGCATGAACCTGCGTCCCCTGCATTGGCAGGCGGACTCTCAACCACTGCGCCACCAGGGAAGCCCATGGCAGGTGGATTCTTAACCACTGCACCACCAGGGAAGTCCTTTCATTCTTTTTTTTATGGCTGAGTAGTATTACATTGTGTTTGTGCGTGTGTGTGTGTGTGTGTGTGTGTGTGTGTGTGTGTGTGTACACCACATCTTCTTTATCCATTCGTCTGTCAATGGACATTTAGGTTGTTTCCATGTCTTGGCTATTGTGAATAGTACTGCTATGAACATTAGGCTGCATGTATCTTTTTGAATTATAGTTCTGTCTATAAAATATGCCCAGGAGTGGGATTGCTGGATAATATGGTAACTATACAAAATGTATGTTCTTGATGGGTAGTTGAGTGGCTGGAGAATTCTGCTGCATGCAGCATCCAAAGAACCAGGCCAGTAGAGGCACTGCCACATTCAATATGTGACTTCCATAGTGTCCCTAGATGTAAATATCCTGTTAGACAGAAAAAGGAGAGTGGAGAGTCTTATGGGTGGTTTTATGAGCCAGGCCTAGAAGAAACTTGCATTATCTTCTCCCACATTTTATTGGCGAGGACTTAGGCACATGGCCTCCTCTAACTGCAAGGAGCACTGTGAAATCCAGCCTAGTTTTGTGCTCAGGAATAAAGGAGAAAGGATATTGAAGAATGGACAGCCAGCTCTGCCATGACACTCACTACATTTTGTTGAATAAATTAGTAATCAAAACTTCACACATAAACAGGGGATTTCTTTTCTTCTTTTGTTTTTTTAAATGAATTTGAGAACTACCATGGGAGGCAGTAGTCTTTCAGTCAGTAATCCTCAGTGTAGACATGACTTATAATTCCCTTGGAAATATCTTCATTCTGATGCTTACCCTGAGTCGGTAAGACAAACTGAACCTTAATTTAGGGAACTTCACAGTACAACTTACAGATGTTTCTGTCAAAAACAATTATAATGTTTCTGGTACTTGTATAATTAACTCTCAGGAATCAGTAGGGCTCTGTTTACTGGTGCGAATTATTCCCTGAAGGTTCTGAATAGGCTATGAATTGTAAACCATAAAGAAAAAACAACCCAAACCTAAGGATGCTAATCTTTAGGCAGTCTTATTTAAATTTGGCAAGCTATACACCTAGTTCTCAGTAAACATATGATGTTATAAGGCTACTAGGGTTGGTGGTAGAATATTTTCTTTAACAATTTTTTTAAAATAAGATATATACAACGAGGAGCATATAAACTGCAAATGTACAGTTCAGAGAAAAGTAACAAAATAAATATCCATATATCCACAAAAAAGACCAATAAGTGAAGTATAACTATATCTAGGGAACCCTCCGTGTCCCTCCCTACTCTCCCAGAGGTGACCACTATCTGAGTTTTGTTTTCATTTCTTTCCTTTCCTTTTATTTTTTAAATTAACTTTTTATTTCTTTTTACTTTTGTTTATGAACTTTACATTTATGGAATCAAAGTGTATATATTCACCCACCCGTAACTTAGTTCTTTAACTCTTCTTTATGTCTTTGTGATTCAAACATGCTGTCATTTTAGCTGCTATATTTATATTTCATTGAATGAATATGCTATACATAATTGTCTGTTTCAAGCAACCTTTTATTACATGGAGAATTCCAACCATACACACATGCAGAATAGTAAAATGAATCTCCATGTACCCATTATCTAGATTCAATAATTACCATTTCATGGCCAATCCTGTTTCATCTATGTTCCCCCCCAGTCCATTCTCACTAGTATTATTTTGAAGCAAATCCCATACATCATATCATTGCACTGTATCTCTAAATACATAAAATATGGTATATGTATTTCTAAATTTCTGTAAAGAATTAAAAAAAAATGATACCATTATCATGCCAAGATTAACAATAATTCTTAGTACCATCAGATCTTCAGTGTTCAAATTTCCAATGACTCATGTCACTTTTGATTGTTTTTTATGGTTTAAAAAAAGTCAGGATCCAGATAAGATCCACACACTGTGATTAGTTGATGTCTTTTACATCTTCTTAAATCTATAGTTTTATCTCCACTCCGCCCCTTACAATTTATTTATTGAAGAAAAGCTTTGTCTTATAGAATTGCCCACTTTGGATCTTGCTGATGGTATCCATGGGGGTATACTTTGACACATTATTCTGTGTTCTGTATTTCCTATGAATTAGTACTTGGGGTTTCAACTAGACCCGGAATTTATTTATTTATTTATTTATTTTTGGCAAGGCTACTTTAGAGACACTGTTATGTTTTTCACGACACAAATAAAATCTGGTGGTCTTTCCTTCGTAGATGTTAGAAGCTATTGCTGCTCGACACTTAGGTGTATTCATTCATTAGTTATTACTATATGTTCATTCAAATGTTGATGTGTATCTAGGTTGTTTCTAGGTTTTTGCTATTATGAATAATTTTGCTATACTTACACTTTTTATAATATATATTACATATAATATATTGTTCTATATTATATATATTCTTATAATATGAGATATATTCTTATTCTTTCTGGTTAATAACTTGAGCAAGAATTTCTCAAGAAATGGAATGGCTGAGTTGTAGGACATATTCTAGTTTAACTTTATAGCCAATGCTAAACTCTTTTCCAAAGCAATTGTTCTAATTTACACTCCCATCAAGAGTGGGCGAGAATTCTTGCAGCTTCATTGCCTTGTCCAACTTAAGTTTTGTCCATCTGGTGGCTATGTAACAGAATTTCATTGTGGTTTTCATTTTCACGGTAATGGAGGGGGGTGAAAGGAAATTTGGTGTAAGGGTTTTATGTGACCAAGGACATTTCTCATCACCCAGTCTGAGTTGGCTTGAAGAGGACTTATGGAAGAAAGATTAAATCCAGATGTTTGTTCCTTCTTAGAACCTCATAAAACAGGACTTAATACTGGTGTTCTCCACCCCTCCCGAGAAGCTAGAATATTTATTTCTTGTTCATTTTACATATGTTTTTGGAATTTCTAATTGGAATTCCACTTTAGCTATTCCTGAAAGAACTTTCCAACACCACAGTTTTGATAGCTGTAATATATTCTCCTCCATTTAGGTTAAAGTGGGTAAACCTACAGAAGACTATTTCCAAGTTTGTAGCATGGAGGATATTATAGCAAGAACGTTGATCTACTGAAAAGCTATAATTTTCAAGGAAGGGGTGAAATAGCTAGGATTAAGGTAACAGAACAAGATGGAAGTTTCTTTGTTCATGCAGTTCCTCCAATGGAAAAATTACTAGTCTTGTGATGTAGAAAGGTTAGTTCATCATGCCTTTGGTGAAATGTGTTAAAAAGGCTGGGTGATGCCATGACAAACCCAAAATTTGAGAGACCTCATTTAACTTTGGACTACTGTCCATTAGAAGAAGTCTGGCAGTAGCTCATTAACTATGGGAAAAGGTCGTGGGGACAGAGCACAGGCTGTCTGTCCCCTTAACACTTTTTGGCTACTCACTCCTCAATAAACGTCTTCATGTATGAGTTGGTTGATTTTGAGATGATTTGCAGTTTGTTCTTATGAAGGGATATTTATGGGTTTATTCAATATGTTACCACTTTGGCAGGATATGCGCTTTTAAAGTGATGTAAACCCCTAAGTAAATGAACAAAGCTCCTAAATTGGAATTTCAAGTGCCAGAGACCACAGCCGGTTCTCTGTTTGGGACTCTTCAGCGTACTGGCTGAGTGAGGCCGACAAGAAAATACCTTTTTCTTCAATGCCTGTTGCCTTCTTGCGATGAAATCTAGGGCAGATGGTGGAGCTTTATTTCTAGGTCCACAGCTGCCAAGGTTGACCCCAAACAGCTTCACAACCAGGGCTTTAATTAGCAGTGGTATTTGGAAATGCGTAAGGGCATTTCTGGTCTTTGAAAATGGCCCTAGGAATGGTGGTCTTGGGCATTATTGACACTTAGCGCTTGGGGGCCAGGGGGCAAAATGTCTTACAATAAGTTGAGCTGTTCTACCCAGCAAATAATGGTCCTTCCCCAAAGGCCAATAACTCCTTTTGAGAAACATGACAGGCTTATTAGAGAGAGTAAGTGCTTTGGTCTTCGCGTTTTATGGGAAAATCCAAAGGTTTTTAGGCAATCAGTACTGTTTTTTGTCTCTAGCATAATGAGAGAGGAGTCTGGAGCTCATAGCCCAATTCTCTAATAGTGATGTCACCTTGACCTAGTTACTTAGCCTTTCTGTACTTCAATTTCTCATCAGTTAATTGAGAATAATCTTAGTACCTATCTTTTGTAGTTGTTGTGAAGATTAAATGAATGAATGCATTTAAAGCATGTAGAAGGTTCCCTAGCCCATAAGAAGCATTCAAAGATGTTAGCTGTGGTCATTCTTTCTCTCATTCCTCTTGGGAAAACTTGACATTGCCCAGAAGTTATTGCAGAAACATCTCTCTGACATGGGAAATCTCTAAGAGCAATATTTTCCTGAGGGTGAAACAAATTCCTGTGATGTAAAGTCGCTGCAAAAAAAAAAAAAAGATAAAAGGGATCACTGTAAGACAGTAGAGGGACATCATAAACAGACATAACTGACTTCCTGACTTTGTCTGGGGATTGGCAAATTCTAGTCTTTAGAGAAATTCTGTTTTGTAAATAAAGTTATAGCGGAACTCCTATTTGTCTTCATATTGGATGTGAGCGCTTTCCTACAGTGGAGTTGAGTAGCTGCCACAGAGACTCTATGGCCTGCAAAGACTGAAATATTTGCTCTCTAGTCCTTTACAGAAAATGTTTCCTGACCTCCCTGGTCTAGCACATCATTTACCTTATGATACGGCTACTTATCAGTGTCACCCAGTGGCCATTTCTTAACATAGCGCAGAAAGATACAAGCAAAGGATTTATATAGTGATAATAATACCGATGATAATAGCTAACATGTATTTGCTTACTATGGCCACACATGCTTCTAAGTACTTTACAGGTATTAACACTTTTAACTAAGCACCTGCAATAATGCCCGGCATCTCAGTACCTTCTTCAAGTGTATTCAGTTAGTCACTGGCAAAATTGGCCTGTGAACCCAGGCAATAGCTGGATGTTGAGGAGAGGCTTTTAAATGAGGTAAACTTACGGTAAGAAGAATTTAAGAAGCCATGTTAGGTAAAGGAGAGGTTAGTCATCTTGGAATTTGCTTGACGATGTGAAAGAAATTCCTTATCCTCAAATCAGTTTATTTCAGTGCAATCCCCAAAAAAGTGGCAGTTTGAAAAGGGCAGTTTAAGCTAATTTTAAAGTTAATTTGTAATGGAAAACGTGTGAGAATGGACAAGAAAGTTTTGAAAAAGAGTGATTGCCTTGCAAGATATCAGCATATTGTAAAGTGACAATAATCGAAACAATTGGTTTCTGGTAGAAGAATAAATAGCTCACTATACTACAACAGACAATATTCCAAGATACGTGTGGCAAGATAATAGATGACATAGATAGACTTTTTTTTTTGCGGTACGCGGGCCTCTCACTGTTGTGGCCTCTCCCATTGCGGAGCACAGGCTCCGGACGCGCAGGCTCCGGACGCGCAGGCTCAGCGGCCATGGCTCACGGGCCCAGCCGCTCCGCGGCATGTGGGATCTTCCCGGACCGGGGCACGAACCCGTGTCCCCTGCATCGGCAGGCGGACTCTCAACCACTGCGCCACCAGGGAAGCCCTAGATAGACTTTTAAGGCAGTGGGGAAAGGGCAAATTATCCATTAAGTAAACAGTATTGAGTCTCTTGGTTACCCATTTGAAAATCTTGTACTGGGATTGGTGGGGTCACAGTATGGGTGGAGCTACGTTGTTGACAGTTGTCTAATGTTTTTCTCTTTTGAAAAAGGATTGGACCAGTTTATAGTCTACTTTATACTTTTATACTTTTTAGACAGTTTATAGTCTACTGGCAAATATACCTTCTGGAGGAGTCAAATATTCACCATGATAAAGCAAGTTGGACTCCTGATATGGTTGACCAGACATATCATGAATGAAAAATATGAAAGATTCTTATTTTTATTCCACTCTGGGGTTCAGCCATTTTAGGATCAAATCCAGCTAGTAGAGTTAACTTTCCCCTTGATAAAATCACCACCATGAATGCCAACAGTGAAATTTATTTTTGGAAGAATTACAATCTGGGGACACCAGAGGTCTGCACCTTACCATACAACAAATGACATCTCAGAGGAAAACCTTAAAAATCACAATTTCTGTGGCAACATTGAGTGGGTATCTTGTCCCTGGGGGGGGGGGGGGGCTTGGTGGGATGGGCAGTCTGTGTGACCCATGAGGGCAGTTCATAATGAGCAGTTTCTAGTTTCTCTTGGGTGGATATCATCTGTTGATGTTTTGAAATACTGACTGAAATCTGAGTAGGCTTTGCTGGACTTCGATTTTCCACTTGTTTTTCAGATTTATATCTTTGATTGGGCATGCAAAGTTTCTTAAAGGCTTCAGCACTGGAAAAAAACATGTGGTCATTACTACGAACACTGGCAGAGAAATTCTCTCCCCCTTTGGATTTTTTTTTTTTTTTTTTTTTTTGCGGTACGCGGGCCTCTCACTGCTGTGGCCTCTCCCGTTGTGGAGCACAGGCTCCGGACGCGCAGGCTCAGCGGCCACGGCTCACGGGCCCAGCCGCTCCGTGGCATGTGGGATCTTCCCGGACCGGAGCACGAACCCGTGTCCCCTGCATCGGCAGGCGGACTCTCAACCACTGCGCCACCAGGGAAGCCCACCCCTTTGGATTTTAAACAGACTTTTTCCAACTAACAACATCCCTGTTTTGAAATTAATTACATGCTGCTGTTTGCCTTGTAAAGGACCACGTGTGAATTCAGAGAAACTTTGGGTTTATTAAACAGAAAGGAAAAGATGCAGCCCTCAAATCTGTGAGGCATAATCAGACTTCAAGTATGAAAAATTTTTAGATTGGTAAAATGTCTTGATATTTGTTTCTTGCTAGAGGATGCTACGACCTAAAAGCTGACAGAGATGCTTAGAATACTGTCTGGTGTAGAACCCCACGTACTCCCTCCTCTCAGAGATCAGCTGGGGTTTTGCTGATTCCCTCAAGGGGACAGGAAGAGAGCTAAGCATGCTTCCTTCTTTGTTGCCACCGTCTCCTCCTCTTCTTTCCCCAGCCCCTGGGCTGCTACAGTCAGGGGGAAGGGAACCTGTCTGCTCCTCCTTACGGAACGCTCCCCACTGCTCACCCACGCTTGGCACTCAATCCAGGGACTGTCAGTGGCCCTCTGCATCCAAACTCTGGTGACTCCTTGTAGAATCTTAGAGGTTAGAGGGAGACGTGGTGACTGATTCCATTATAACTAGAATCTAATGTTTGAAAACCCTCTCAGTGCCTCTGACAAAGTGGTTATACATTCTGTGCTTGATTAGTTCCAGCTCCAGGGAACTTCCTACCTATCAAGGAGCGTTCTTCCTCCCTTTCTCCCTTCCCTTCCCTTCCCTTCCCATCTTTTCTTCTTCCTTCTTTCTTTCATCTATCTGTGATCTATCTATCTATCCATCCATTATCTATCTATCCATATCCATCATATCTATCTATCTATCTATCTGGCATCTTTATCTCTCCCCCTCCATCTGTGTGTGTGTATATGTTAGATGTGTGTTCAGTGTAATAAGTACGCATAATTTAAAAACTCTTCCGCTGTTTCTCCTTAATATATCTCAAGTAGATTTGTATGCTGATCCCTCTTAATTTAAAGTTTTGAGATTGTTTTTTGGCTTCCCACTGATAAAGGTGAGAATTTATTTCACCTACTCCCACATTCACAGACCCTCCGCTGCTGTCCCCCCGTTCTTCCAATTAGGTGATAACTCTCAGTTTGATTCATTTTAAATTTACATAATTATTGGCAAGTGACTGTTAGTCACAGTGGATCTATTTAATGTGTTATGATTACCTTTGCATTTTTGAACACATTTTTATTTTATCTAGAATCGGTAATTACCTCGTTTCTTGATAAGTTTCGTTTTCTCTGTATCCCTAATTCACCCTCAGATCGCGGACAGAACTGAATCTCTGTTTTTTTTTGGACACACTGCATGGCATGTGGGATCTCAGTTCCCTGACCAGGGATCAGAACCCGCACCCCATGCAGTGGAAACATGGAGTCTTAACCACTGGACCACCAGGGAAGTCCCAGAACTGAATCTCTTTTTAATGCACTTCAACACACCAGGTATTCCACGTGTGTCCTTTGTTTTTTCCCTTCAGGATGAACCTTCCTGTAGCCCTCGTCGTCCTGCTGTGGTCGGAGCTGCTCTCTGGGCCTGCACTACAGCATAGCTATGTCTCACGATTCTTTCCAGAACTACTCTGGGATTTCCCTTTCCTTCACGCTCTCTTCGGCTGGGCCCTCTGTTCCAAGTTCCTCTGTCTTTGTCTTCCTTGCTCAAGTTCCCTCTCCTGGTGTAAATCCCTCCCTACCCCCAACCCCCCACATACCTTTTTTGGGTGAGATAGGTCCTCTAGATAAAGGGTGCATGGGAGAGGAATTTTTTGAGAACTAAATTGTTGGGAAATTTTTTATTGTATCCTAACACCTGAATGATAGTTTGGTGAGTTATGGAATTTTATGTTCAAATTTGTTAAGCTCCCACTTTTTGTTATAATGACTTATGTCTTAGGGTTTTGAAGACATTGTTCCATTGTCTTGTAGCTTTCAGTGTTATGATGGACAGTTGGCTATTGTAGGTGGCCTCTTTCTTCTCTATGGAAGGTTTTTGGATCAACTTCTCTCTCTCTCTCAGTCACCAGTTTTCTGAAATTTCTTTATTGTGTGCTTTGATGAGGATCTCTTTTTTCAATCATTTTACTGGGTGTCAAAATAGTCTGTTTGAACTGAAAACAGTATTTCAGTTCTGAGTCGTTTTCTTGCACTGTTTCTTTCAGAACTTCCTCCCATTTGATCTCTTTATTTCTCCTTTTGTAACTCCTGTATTTGTACATTGAACCTCAGGATAGAAACGTTTTTCTAACATTTTCTAAATTCTCCTTTTGACCTATTTTCTAGGAGATTTAGCCTTATTTTTCAACCTGTTGAGCTTTTTTACTTTTTTTTAATCAATGTTTTAAATTTCCCAATTAGTTTTTTCTTCTCTGAATGCTCTCTGCATTTTTATAGCATCCATGTCTTGTTCATGGCTATAATATTGATGCAATGCTTCCTTGTGTGTTTCTGAAGATAATAATTATTTTTATTATGATTTAGTTTTCTTCTGTTCCTCATATTTTCTCTGTTGTTTTTGTTTTCTCTCAGTTTTCTTTCCCCCCACTGTGTTATTTTGGTTTCTGTGTTTTAGGTTAGAGCTTTTCTTCAAGTGCTTAGGGATTCTTGTTTATCTGTTTATATGTTGGTGAGACAGTAAGATGATGATTGGGAAGTCTGAGTTCTTGGAATGGGCTTATGTTGATACATTATTGGGACTCACTTAAGGCTAAAGAGATGGGAACCCAGCCATTTCCATGGAGGCCCCTAAGTAACTGGGTCTCTTGGCCTTTTCTCTTGGGCTGACCAGCTTCCTGGGAGAGGAATCCTATAATCTCCAGCCATGGGAGAAATAATTATTCTGGAAGTGAAGGGAGGGAAGGAGACTGGGGTGGGGGAAGGTCTCCCCAGTAAATACGGGGACTTTAACTTTATCTCCCACTTTTTGTTATAATGACTTATCTGCACCCTCCACTGGGGGCTCCTGAGTCCAGATCTTCTCAACCAAGGTTACCCTTTCTAGAGAGCAAATCTTCAGTTCTTTGCTGGCTATCAGGGTGGTATCTTGGCTGCATGGAGAAGCTCTCCAGAAGGTCTTACCTACCTCTAAAGAGGTTCAATCTGTCCCCCGCAGCTTCATCTCTGCCCCACACCATTGCCTTCTAGGGTCTCTCACGCAATTCACATTTCTGTTCCTTTCTGAGATTCTAGGAAATAAATAGGTCTCAGGCTTAGGATTGCTCTGTCCACTGTGCCAAGTCTTCTTCAACTGCTTTCCAGCTTCCAAATTTGTTAACATCTCTCACCTCTGTTGTCTCTTTCCTAGTTCACTTTGTTCTTTTAAATAATATATTTTTCTTAAAAAAATTAAGTGAGGTTGGGAAGGCAGTGGATGAAAGGCTGTGTTCAATGCACTGTTTCTTTATTCACGGAGACAACATGGTGCTAGAAGAGTCTTTCTTTTTAATTTTGATTTAGATACAATTCACATGTGTCTCTCTTCTGTTAATTACAGTCAATCTCATTTTTTCTCGTGCCAGTGTTCCGTTTTCTCTAACTTCAAGTGAATTGAAACAAGTGTCATCTCTCTTTCCCGTAACTGCAGCCTCCAAATGTTTGTCCACAGGACCATAGCTTCTCTTTTCCTTCTTTGTAATGTCTTCTCCAAGACAAACATTGCCAATTCTTTTGACCATTATGGTCTGACTTAATTTGGTTTCCCTTTATTTTTTTTTATTTATTTATGTTTTTCAGTACGCGGGCCTCTCACTGCCGTGGCCTCTGCCGTTGCGGAGCACAGGCTCTGGATGCGCAGGCTCTGGACACGCAGGCTCAGCGGCCATGGTTCACGGGCCCAGATGCCCCGCGGCATGTGGGATCTTTCCGGACCGGGGCACGAACCTGTGTCCCCTGCGTCAGCAGGTGGACTCTCAACCACTGCGCCACCAGGGAAGCCCCCCTTTATTTTTTTGATAACCCTTCTCTTGTAAAATGTAACACCCAAACTCTTGGCATGGCCTGGTAGATGCAGAATATGGCAATATTATCCCTAGATTCTCTACCTTTTACGCACTACTAGGTCTGCTCTGGGGGCATAGAGACCTTGGCATTTAGGACTGGACCTGAGTGAATCTTCCCAACAGAAAGAATGCAGTGTACTGTAATATAGTATCCCACAAATTGTGAAATTATCAGTAGTCTGAAGATTCTTGCTACACATTTGAAAGTTTTGTGTCTATACACACACATATGCTTGTATGTTATTTTGGTATACATATATAATTTTTATGGATCATATAGATGACTGCCTATAACTGAGTACCATCCTGAGATTTCAAAGCTCTGCTATCCAACATGGTAGCCATATGTGACTGTTTAATACTAAAATAAAGTAATTAATATGAAAAATATTTAAAGCCAGTTTCTCAGTCTCAGTCACATTTCAAGCATTAGCCACTTATGGCTATTGGCTATCCTTTTGTACAGCACAGATATCGTACATTTCTAGGATTGCAGAAAGTTCTGTCGGGTTGTGTTGAAGCACAGATCTTGTGGTACATTTTGTTCATGGCTGTGTCGGCACTAGTGGAATTACTTTGTCACATGCTATCAGAAGAGAGCTGAGGTACACTTAAGCATTTACGACAAACGAAGGTCAAATGCATCAAGACACATAACTGATTCCTCTTTGATAATTACAATAGAGAAAAGTAGTGGATGGGTTGAGCCATCACACTGTATGTACATGGTCATCTAACCACGATAAACTCAAAAGAGTTTATACTGTGGTCGTCAGGACACATTTACACTGGGAGTGCTGGCTTAATTTCAGCCTCTCAGTGTCATCATCACATAAAATTAATACTGTTAATTTTAATGTTATTATTTTTGTAGTTTTATTGCATTAACTTTAAAAAATATTTTATTTAGTTATTTTTGGCTGCATTGGGTCTTCATTGCTGTGTGCAGGTTTTCTCTAGTTGCGGCGAGCGGGGGCTGCTCTTCGTTGCGGTGCGTGGGCTTCTCATTGCAGTGGCTTCTCTTGTGGAGCACGGGCTCTAGGCACACGGGCTTAAGTAGTGGCACGCGGGCTTCAGTAGTTGTGGCTCGCGGGCTCTAGAGTGCAGGCTCAGTAGCTGTGGCGCACTGGCTTAGTTGCTCCGCGGCATGTGGTATCTTCCCGGACCAGGGCTCAAACCCGTGTCCCCTGCATTGGCAGGTGGATTCTTAACCACTGCACCACCAGGGAAGCCTGAATGCCTGTATTTTAAAAGACAGGATGTGGAGGGAAGCATTCCTGAGCAGGGTCTCCTGACTCGGCCACAAAGGCCTCACGCAGGAGGTTGGAGGTTCAGCTGGGCCCTGGGGGATTGGTTGGTTGGTTCTGGGGTTGTTTACAAGATATGGGAGGGCCTTTCAGGCTGGTAGGAGAACATGAGTCAAAGTTCTGGGACAGGGGCTTCCCTGGTGGCGCAGTGGTTGAGAGTCCGCCTGCCGATGCAGGGGACACGGGTTCGTGCCCCGGTCCGGGAAGATCCCACATGCCGCGGAGCAGCTGGGCCCGTGAGCCATGGCCACTGAGCCTGCGCGTCCGGAGCCTGTGCTCTGCAACAGGAGAGGCCACAACAGTGAGAGGCCTGTGAACCCCCTCCCCCCAAAAAATAGTTCTGGGACAGGAATACACATCAGGTATGCAGGGAACAATGAGTCGACCAGTCTGATGCCAATAGCTGTGTGGTATATTTTGTAATGTTTTAGTTAATTTCTCTCTCTCTCTCTCTCTCTCACACACACACACACACACACACACACACACACACACACACACACACACACTCAAGACTCTTTGGGCTCAGGGCTTTGGGGGATCCACGGAGAAACAAGGCAGCCAGGATTCTGCCTCATTGCCAACCTTCATGGAGATTAGACAGCATCATTGCAGGAAAGGCTGCATCCCGGAGACTTAAGTTCCTGGGCCCTACTTCTGGTCGGGGGGCTCCCACCTCTGTCAGGGTGGCTCCCTGACTTAATTGGCGTGAGTTCTGTGAGTTAGACGACCGACACAGGGCTGACTTCAGGGTTGCCTACAAAACTCCCAGTAGCCTGTGGACCCCTCAGAAACTCCAGGATGTTAGAGCAACTCTAGGTACCCCCAGGACTGCTTAGCTCTTGGTCACTACTCTAGCGGTTCCTGGTTATAGTGACAGACTACGTACCCCATCACTGATTCTTCAGCTCTCCTCTGCCTCCTGGCTTCCACTATTCATCCCCTTTGCTGCCTCATGGCCTCTGGTTTGATGCTGTCTCTCTTGGTCAACTTGGTTTTGCCTCTTCTTAAAACGCCCCAAGACAGAGAATCTGATACCATATTTTCGTCAATCGCTGTTGGACAAAATACTTCCCACGAGGCCTTCTTATCAATCAGCCCCACGCACTGATGGATGACCATAGTTGGGTTTCTTACCCACAGTCCAATGCGTGCATTCATTCAACAAATATCTATCAAGCACCTGCCAGGGTGGCAGGGTCAGTGATAGAAGGCAGGTGACCGATGCATCCGAAACCTCTCATGACTGCTGTGACACCAAGTGCAACATAATCTTGCCTCCAATACCTGTTTGTGTGTGAACAAGTGGAACTCTTAGGGAACAACAAAACCAAACAAAAATGGTTATTATTTATTTACCCACTGTCCATTCAGACCTGCTCTGTGGGGCTAATTCTCCCAGCCTCTGAAATCTCATAGGTCCCGTGACTTTTCCGTTTATTTTTAGGTGATTGAAAATGTCCTCCTGTCACTCCCAGTCTTCCCCTCAAGTCTCATTTCAGCAACTTAAAATGTGCGGTGCATTGGAATAATCCAAAATCCACGCAGAGCAAGTCTTCTCCCCCCTCTGGTTCAGATGGGCTGCGTGCTGGCTGCTTGGGTGAAAAGCAGAGAAACAGTCAGGCTTCCTCTGCAGGTTTCCTCACTTCCGCAGGCTCTAGTCTTCTTTTCTGGCTTGGTAACCGTGGTTTCTGCCCACTGCCCTCTCTCCCAAGTCAGGAGAGGAGAGGTAAAGAGGAAGGACAGGCAGGAGAAGTCTTCTTTGCCTCGGACTGTTTGAATGGATTCTGGCGTTTTCTGGGCCTGGTAGGTGATGAGAGCTGATGCTTCTCATGAGGGTCTTTGGTGAGTCAGCCGAAGACAGATGCTCTGAATGCTGCGATCTGTGTCTGTACTTTTTGGACACGTGCAAAGGCACCTGTCCTCTCGCTGGCTGTGTCTGGCTGCTTCCTCCACACCTTAGCATCAGTGGGCAAAGCCCCAGCAGAGCAGCTGCGTCAGGTGGTCTTGCTAACAAGCGAGTTCAGAAACTGGCGCATCCCCAGCCCTGGACCAAGATTCTTAAAGCACTTAACAAAAAATACCGAAGCTCCACAACTTCTAAAACCAAGGACCGAACCTTAAACAGTAACTTCTTTAAGAACTGTTTCTCTTGGTGTACCACAGGTGTAAAGCTTTTTAAACTGAATGTTAATAAAACTTTCCACACTTAAAAAAAACAACCCTTAATGGCCCACATCTTGTGCATAGGAAGTACTCATGCCTTCTCATTTGTCTGCACATACGGTGAAGGGTCCACTAGAACAGCCAAACTCTGAGTTCACATCTTCCTAAACAAAACCCCGGTCTCTCTTTTCCCAGTACCTTCGACTGGGGCCTGAGGAAAGGCTCTCATTTCTTTTTTTTCGGTACGCGGGCCTCTCACTGTTGTGGCCTCTGCCGTTGCGGAGCACAGGCTCCGGACGCGCAGGCTCAGCGGCCATGGCTCATGGGCCCAGCCGCTCCGCGGCATGTGGGATCTTCCCGGACCGAGGCACAAACCCGTGTCCCCTGCATTGGCAGGCGGACTCTCAACCACTGCGCCACCAGGGAAGCCCGGCTCTCATTTCTATTGGCAAGATTGAGTCCAGGCAGAAGTACAGTGTGGGAGAGAATTGGGGGTGGTGGTGAGAGGGCCAGGCTTCCATGAGACCATCTCCCTGTGCTGATTTCCCTAGAGATGGGACAGGTAAGGCTAGGTGTGAACCTGAACGGGTGAGTCAGTGTAAAAGTCTTTCTAGCTCTGTTGGGTAGATGCGCCAGGAATGCTGTAGATAGTCTGGAATGAAGCAGGATCTGATGCTGAGAGATCTGGGTTCAGGTCTCCACTTGGTGACTTTCTGTGTCCCTGAGTTTCAGCTTCCTCACCTATTAAATAGGTACATTTATAATCAAATTTCAGAAGGCCCCTGTAAGAATAGAGTTTGACGCGTAAGTACTTGGTACACTCTAAAATAGGAAGCTAATATTAATATTGTTAATCGTCCAACAGATTCACATAGGCACCATTTATTAAAAGCCGATTACGAATTAAACATGATTTGGGGCACTGCGGGGGGGGAGGCGGATTTGGATGTCACTATTTCTAAGAGCCAGCTCTGAGGAGTATCTCCTGCTGGGGGTCCTGGTGGGGTCTCGGGGCAGCATGAGAACACTGAGTGTCTGGGTGGGCGGTGTGTAGGGGCCCAGGATGAGGAAGAGGGGAAAGAGGGGGCCCGCGGGTGCCCTCGGGTCTGCGAAGTATGGAATTGGCGAGTGCCTGTGTGTGTAGACAGTATTGCTCACCAAACTTTACAGCTGCTCAGGACTTTGATTCCGATGAGAACCGGAAAATGTTCAGGCTAAAAGGCCCTGAGATACCACCTTTGCCGACCCCTCCTTATTTTGTGGCCCCCAGAGGCTAAATGACTTGTTCAGAGTTTCACAGTGAACCAGAGGCAGAGCCATTTCAGAACAAATGACCCGAACACTTCCGATCCTCTGTCTACAGCCTTTGCCTTCCCTCAGCTGTTCCCTGCAGGCCTCGTCCACCCTCTTCCTCCTTCAAGTGGGTGCGTTTGGTAAACGTCTGTGAGCTTTTCATCAGGAGTCAGGGAAGGAGCAGTGCTGCCTTTCCATAATCTAGAGATCTGTAGTCAATATTATTTTCAGAACAAAGGACCCCAATGTCTGAATCAGTGCATCTGAGGATAGGCACCTATTTTTACCTTGGTAGATGAGGTTCTCAGTGTTCCTTACAGCAGTGTCTATTTTTAAAAAAATACCACAGTAGCCTCAATGTGGTCATGATAATTTCACAGCACACCTGTCAGACTGGCAACCTGCTTTTATTATTGCCTTAAGGTAACACGCATCCCTAGCCCCTTGGACCACTACAGTATTCTATTTTCCTCATCAGGCTTTTCATATCTGCCACAGTTCAGTTTCATGTGCATTTGTAGATTACCCTTTATGTAGGTCATTGTGGTACCAAAAATGAAAAAAATAAAGAAGCAAGCAAACCAACAGAGAAGCTCTACTGTAAGTTAATTTGAAGCTTGAGACACTGACTTTACCTGGTTTTTCTTTCATGCTAAACACTTTTTTTAGGTTTTGACCTCCACTGCAAAATTAACATGGCTTTCTCTACTTATTTTTTCCCCGCCCAAGCTCAGACAGATTTCACACAGTTTCCCACCTCACTCCACCTTCCTGGCCGAGGAGGGGTTAGAAGCATCCAAGTCAGGGATAAACAAATGTTTTCAATGTCCTCTTTACTATTCTGAAATGAAACCGTGAGTAAATAATTGATCCCCTGGAGACTTCCTCATTTCTTCCAATTTGATGGTCTGCCACTGTCTTGGCAAGTTGTTTCACTTTTAATTAAGTTTATTTCCTTCTTTGTTTCATCATATTCAAGACTGGTCTGATTTAGAAATGTAAGATGCTGGACTTTATTTATTTTATTTTATTTTTTTAATGTTTTTTTGGGGGGGATATAGTTGCTTTACAATGTTGTGTTAGTTTCTGCTATACAGCGAAGTGAATCAGCTATACATATACATATATCCCCTCTTTTTTGGATTTCCTTCCCATTTAGGTCACCACAGAGTATCGAGTAGAGTTCCCTGTGCTATACAGCAGGTTCTCATTAGTCATCTATTTTATACCTAGTAGTGTACATATGTCAATCCCAATCTCCCAATTCATCCCCCCTCCCCCTCCCCCTTTGGTGTCCATACGTTTGTTCTCTACATCTGTGTCTCTATTTCTGCTTTGCAGATAGGTTCATCTGTACCATTTTTCTAGATTCCACATATCCGCATTAATATATGATATTTGTTTTTCTGACTTACTTCACTCCGTATGACAGTCTCTAGGTCTATCCTGGACCTTGTTTTAAATAGAGTGTCAGCAGAATTTACAGTTGCATGATGAGTTAGGGTAGCAACTAAGAATCATGGGAAACACATCTTGTATCACAAAATCCTACTGTGTATCTAGATGTACTTCACATTCTAAGACAACATAATTGGCAGGAAATAGAGACTTGATTGGTGAAAGAGATAGTGGTATAATAATATCTAGACTCCAATAAAGAGGTGAAAAAATGAAATAAAGATAATTTAAAAGTGAAAAAAATAATATCTAGAGAAATTGGGTGGTGGACTTCTGGTGGGAAAAATCGGAGTGAAAACGATGTATAGACTCTCCACCCCACACTTGTAATGGAAAATTCGGTGGCATCGGTTTTTATTGTTGTGCTGCACAAATTTTTATAACAAGACATGGGGCATAATCATATGGAATATTTTTATAACAGCCGAGATGATGACATTGACCTCCTCCTCCACTGGTATATGTGTAAGCAGGTTCTTGCTTCCATGTGTCGCCCTTTGGATGTGGCCTGTGTTTGGCAGGGCAGTGCTGTACCCTCTGAGTGGCATAGCACAGTGGTTTTGGAGGAGAATGGTAGAGTAGATTCAAAACAGGATTAGTAAGTACAGGACTGCTGGTTCTATGCTCGTTTTTAAAAACAGCTACGTAATCTACTTTTACATGATTTGTTAGATGCTGAATTTTAATGGTGGGAGAAAGGGAACGTACACGTCTTTATTGCCAAGTAGGTATCATTTCTCCATCCCATTTACCCACATTTGGGATTGAGGTTCAATATATCTAAACACCCCGATAGCGTGGGCACTAGCCAACCAGAACGGATGCCAGTTTGCAAACAGCCCTTGTGGACTTATGGGTAATTATCGACTGAGAACCAACCCCACACTAGGTAATGCACTCCCCTCTGTAATGGATAAGCTTGGGTGCAAAAACCCCAAAAGACATAAAAAGGGGGACTGTCTTATTAGGCTCAGTTGCTGCCCAGAGCCATCTGTGGGTATGCGATCGGATAAAAGTGAACAACAGCAAAACTAGCTTTCAAAGAACGTTTAACAGTGTTATTGATCAGTCCTGCCCCTGGAGAGTTAGCTCTGACAGTGTATTGTTGATTGTATTGTTGAATTTTTTGTTTTAGTGGGAGTAGCTGGTACTTCTCTCCTGCCTGGAGCACGTTTGGAGACCAGGACAAGCACCCCCATATTTCATAGGGTAGCAGATGGTTCCCCTGGAGCTGGGAGACGCCTGGGCAGCATCTCTTCCCACTGCTCAGAGTTCAATTTGTGCATTTACAAGGAAGGCCAGGAGACTAAACCCATTTACAAAGCACAGATGGAGGTGTTAACACAGCCCAGCCACATGTGCCACTCAACCCAGGCCATTTGGCTTTTCAAAAGAGAGTATTTTAAGTCATCCGTCTGCACTCTTTCCTACAAGACCCTCCGCCAACACAGTCCCCCGACAATTGTTTTAGATATCTGGGGCTTCTTTTTCTTTTTTTAAAAAAAATTATTCTTTTTAAAATTGAAGTATAGTTGATTTACAATGCGTTAATTACCTCTGTACAGCAAAGTGACTCCCTTATACATATATATACATTCTTTTTCACAGGATATTGAATATAGTTCCCTGTGCTATACAGGAGGACCTTGATGTTTATCCATCCTGTATATACCAGTTTGCAACTGCTAATCCCAAACTCCCAATCCATCACTCTCCCACCCCCTCTCCTTTGGCAACCACCAGTCTCTTCTCTATGTGGGACTTCTTTTTCTCTTTTTTCTGGCCGCACCGTGTGGCATGATGCATCTTAGTTCCCCAGTCAGGGATTGAACCTGTGCCCCCTGCAGTGGAAACACAGAGTCTTAACCACTGGGCTGCCAGGGAAGTCCCGGGACTTCTTTTTCTTAATTCCAGTTGTTGCAGGAGCCAAAGGACCTTGGCGGCTACCTTGTTGAACCTTTGGAGCAAGTGGCAATCACAAGTGGTTTTTTGTGTCCCCTTTGACTCTGAAAACTTTTAAAGGGATTAGCCAATATATAGCTCAAGGAGTTGAATTCTGATAAAGGTATAAAAGCTTTAAAATAAATAAGCTTCTGATCTCATGCTGGACCTGAGCTCAAAAGAAATACAGTGACTCTGAAACAGATGTCTTTTTCTTTTTAAACCAGAAGGGAACAGCTAAGCCAGGCTCTGACTGCTTGCTGAACAGGGCACATGTGTCTAGGGTTTTTTTTTTGCTGAATAAGTGCCTAGTGTCAAGAGATCTGGGTAAGTCCCCGAGGGCAGTAAGGATGGATCTCCCGTGTGCTGTGAAGGTATGATGGGCTGAGAAGGTGGGACGTAGGTTCAGGAAAGGAATGTTGATGGTGTAGCACGGAGGCAGAGGGGAAATGCCTCCATGTGGAAAGAATATATACTACTCAGCCAGAAAAAAGAGCAAAATAATGCCATTTGCAGCAACATGGATGCAACTAGAGATTATCCCATCAAGTGAAGTAAGCCAGAAAGAGAAAGACAAATACCATATGATATCACTTATATATGGAATCCAAAATATGACACAAACGAACTTACCTACGAAACAGAAACAGCCTCACAGACATAGAGAACAGAGTGGTGGTTGCCGAGGGGGAGTGGGGGAGGGATGGAGTGGGAGTTTGGGATTAGCAGATGTAAACTATTGTATATAGGATGGATAAACAACACGGTACTGCCGTATAGCACAGGGAACTATATTCAGTATCCTGTGATAAACCATAATGGAAAAGAATGTGAAAAAAGAATGTATATATATGTATAACTGAATGACTTTGCTGTACAGCAGTGATTAACACAACATTGTAAATCAACTAAACTTCAATTAAAGATATTAAAACGAAAAAGAAGGAATATGTACAGTTCAGCTTCAAAAGAGAGAGAATTGGGAAAAGCATATTGTCGGTAAAAGTTGGAGCTTTGGAATCAGAAAGACCTGGGTTCACGTTCTACCTTGCTGATTGCTAGCGGTGTGACTTTGAGCTGTAAATTGGGGCAGTGAGATGGAAGCATAACACCCAGCTGATGGGGTTGTTGAGTGTACCTACCTCCTTCTGGCACAAAAGGAGTTTGATAGTGTTGGTTCTTTATTCAGCTTCCCATTTCTAGGGCAAAGCTCTGATATGGAACATTTGGAATCCTTAACTCGCTCTTAGTTGTCAAGGAAGCAATGAATTGAGTCATGAGGACCCATTAGGAGGAGCTCAGGAACTGGTTTCCCCCTCAGTCACTCTCCAGCTGTGACTTCAGACGAGCCACTTCTCAGAAGCTTCTGTTTCCTCAAATGCAAACTGAGGGGTTTGGAAGTTAAGCATCTTCCAGGATAGAAACTTACAGGAGCATTACCTTTATTATTTCAGGAGACCAGGGCCACTTGCCTTCATGTCTTTCTTTTGGGGAAGGTGATGGAAGACCCAGAGAAGAAGTGAAGCGCAGGAGTCAAAGCTGGAAATTAGAATCTGTATAAAATTAGTAAAATACTTTCATCTCATTAAAAAATGAGATCATCATACACTGCTATTGACTATATACGTATATATGAATTTTTAAGTTAACTTTTATTGGAGTATAGTTGATTTACGATGTGTTAGTTTCTGCTGTACAGCAAAGTGAATCAGTTATACATATACATATATCCACTTTTTTAGATTCTTTTCCCATATGACAATCTCTAGGTCCATCTATGTCACTGGAAATAGCACTATTTTGTTCTTTCTATGGCTGAGTAATATTCCATTGTATGTATGTGTGTGTGTGTGTGTGTGTGTGTGTGTGTATATATATATATACACACACACACACACACACCACATCTTCTTTATCCATTCCGCCATCGATGGACATTTAGTTTGCTTCCATGTCTTGGCTATTGTAAATAGTGCTGCTGTGAACATAGGGGTGCACGTATCTTTTCGAATTATGATATTGTCTGGGTATAAGCCCAGGTGTCACTCCATCTTCTTGGTCTTAGCATCTTCCATCAGTAAAAGATGACTCGACCTTTCTAGCACTGGTGCCTCAGGGACCTGCTGGTGCAAAGAGTTTAGGAGATGGATGTGCTCCTTCATTCATTAAGTAAAACTCGCTCACACAAAGTAAGCAACCGTATGAACGTGTATAAGGCTAGCTTAATATATAGAGGTTATTTACCTTATTGTAATTATATTTTGAGTTCTTTTTTTCAGATAATAAAATTTCCCCCAGCTTTATTGAGGTATAATTGACAAATATTGTATATCTCTTGTGTGTACAACTTGACGTTTTGATACACGTATACCTTGTGAAATTATCACCAGTTGAGCTAATTAACTTATCCATTTCCTCCTTCTTTTTTTGTGGCGAGAACACTTAAGACCCACTGTCTTGGCAAATTTCAAGTGTACAATATGGTATTGTTAACTATAGTCTCATTGCTGTACATTACATTTCCAGAGTGTATTCATCTTGCATGCCTGCAACTCTGTACCCCTTGACCTGTATCTCCCCATTCCCCGCCCCCCACCCCAGCCCCTGGCAACCATGCTACTCTCTGCTTCTATGAGTTTTGACTATTTTAGATTCCACAGCTAAGTGAGACCATGGAGTATTTGTCTTTGTCCGGCTTATTTCACTTATCATAATGTCCTCCAGCTTCATCCATGTTGTCTCAAATGGCAGGATTTCATGTTTTAAGGTTGACTAATATTCCCTTATATATTTACACCGTACTTTCTTCATCCATTGTGGGCATTTAGGTTGCTTCCATATCTAGGCCACCATCAACAATGCTGCAATGAACACAGGAGTTCAAATACCTCTTCAAGATTCTGATTTCATTTCCTTTGGGTATATACCCAGAAGTGGAATTGCTGGATCACAGGGTAGTTCTATTTTTAATTTTTTGAGGAATCCCCATACTGTTTTCCACAGTGGCTGCACCAGTTTACATTCCCACCAACAGTGCACAAGGGCTTCCTTTTCTCCACGTCCTTGCCGACATTTATTTGTTGTCTTTTTGATAATAGCCCTTCTCACAGGTGTGAGGTGGTATCTCATTGTGGTTTTGATTGGCATTTCCCTGATGACGAGCGATGTTGAGCATCTTTTCATGTACCTGTTGGCCATCTGCATGTCTTCTTTGGGGGAATGTCTATTTAGATACATTGCCCATTTAAAAATTGCTTTTGTTAGTTTTTTGGCTATTGACTTGTATGAGTTCCTTACATACGTTGGATATTAACCCCTTATCCACCCCTGCAGTGGTGGAGTGGGCTGCTAGGGCCCTCCTGCTCTCCTTTTCCCCCACAGGTAGAATTTGTGGCCAAGTTGATTCCTCTTGGTGCTGAACTGTACCAGTCTGAAGGATGGGAGACACAGTTAAACACTTTCTATAGCTTTCTATGAGGCCTTCTTTGGTTTTTTCCCTCTACTGGGTTGTTACAGCTTCTTAACTGTACCCTGAGACTCTCCCAGAGCTATTTTTCTCCATGACTAGTTGTTAAATTATTGTTTTGTAGGGTACAAAGGCTGAGACCTCTTAGTTCTCCATCTTACTAATGCTCTCCAACTCAGTCATATGATCTTTTTTAAAAAATTTTTTATTATATTTATTTTTTAACGTTTTTATTGGAGTATAATTGCTTTACAATGGTGTGTTACTTTCTGCTTTATAACAAAGTGAATCAGTTATACATATACATATATCCCCATATCTCTTTCCTCTTGCGTCTCCCTCCCTCCCACCCTCCCTATCCCACCCTTCTAGCTGGTCACAGAGCACCGAGCTGATCTCCCTGTGCTATGCGACTGCTTCCCACTAGCTATCTATTTTACATTTGGTAGTGTATATATGTCCATATATACACTACCACTCTCACTGTGTCCCAGCTTACCCTTCCCCCTCCCCCATCCTCAAGTCCCTTCTCTAGTAGATCTGCATCTTTATTCCCATCTTGCCCCTAGGTTCTTCATGTCCTTTTTTTTTTTTTTTTTTTTTTTTAGATTCTATATATGTGTTCACTTACGGTATTAGTTTTTCTCTTTCTGACTTACTTCACTCTGCATGACAGACTCTAGGTCCATCCAACTCACTACAAATATCTCAGTTTTGTTTCTTTTTATGGCTGAGTAATATTCCATTGTATATATGTGCCACATCTTCTTTATCCATTCATCTGTTGATGGACACTTAGGTTGCTTCCATGTCCTGGCTATTGTAGATAGAGCTGCAATGAACATTGTGGTACATGACTCTTTTAGAATTATGGTTTTCTCAGGGTATATGCCCAGTAGTGGTATTGCTGGGTCGTATGGTATTTCTACTTTTAGTTTTTAAAGGAACCTCCATACTGTTCTCCATAGTGCCTGTATCAATTTACATTCCCACCAACAGTGTATCAGGGTTCCCTTTTCTCCACACCCTCTCCAGCATTTATTGTTTCTAGATTTTTGATGATGGCAATTCTGACTGGTGTGAGATGATATCGCATTGTAGTTTTGATTTGCATTTCTTTAATGATCAATGATGTTGAGCATCCTTTCATGTGTTTGTTGGCAGTCTGTATATCTTCTTTGGAGAAATGTCTATTTAGGTCTTCTGCCCATTTTTGGATTGGGTTTTTTGTTTTTTTGATATTGGGCTGCATGAGCTGCTTGTAAATTTTGGAGATTAATCCTTTGTCAGTTGCTTCATTTGAAAATAATTTCTCCCATTTTGAGGGTTGTCTTTTGGTCTTGTTTATGGTTTCCTTTGCTGTGCAAAAGGTTTTAAGTTTCATTAGGTCCCATTTGTTTATTTTCTTTTTATTTCTGTTTCTCTAGGAGGTGGTCAAAAAGGATCTTGCTGTGATTTATGTCATAGAGTGTTCTGCCTTTGTTTTCCTCTAAGAGTTTGATAGTGTCTGGCCTTACATTTAGGTTTTTAATCCATTTTGAGTTTACTTTTGTGTATGGTGTTAGGGAGTGTTCTAATTTCATTCTTTTACATGTATCTGTCCAGTTTTCCCAGCACCACTTATTGAAGAGGCTGTCTTTTCTCCATTGTATATTCATGCCTCCTTTGTCAAAGATAAGGTGACCATATGTGCGTGGGTTTATCTCTGGGCTTTCTATCCTGTTCCATTGATCTATATTTCTGTTTTTGTGCCAGTACCATACTGTCTTGATTACCATAGCTTTGTAGTATAGTCTGAAGTCTGGAAGCCTGATTCCTCCAGCTCTGCATTTCTTTCTCAAGATTGCTTTGGCTGTTTGGGGTCTTTTGTGTTTCCATACAAATTGTGAAATTTTTTGTTCTAGTTCTGTGAAAAATGCCAGTGGTAGTTTGATAGGGATTGCATTGAATCTGTAGATTGCTTTGGGTAGTAGAGTCATTTTCACAATGTTGATTCTTCCAATCTAAGAACATTGTATAGCTCTCCATTTGTTTGTATCATCTTTAATTTCTTTCATCAGTGTCGTATAATTTTCTGCATACAGGTCTTTTGTCTCCTTAGGTAGGTTTATTCCTAGATATTTTATTCTTTTTGTTGCAATGGTAAATGGGAGTGTTTTCTTAATTTCACTTTCAGATTTTTCATCATTAGTGTAGAGGAATGCAAGAGATTTCTGTGCATTAATTTTGTATCCTGCTACTTTACCAGATTCATTGATTAACTCTAGTAGTTTTCTGGTAGCATCTTTAGGATTCTCTATGTATAGTATCATGTCATCTGCAAACAGTGACAGCTTTACTTCTTCTTTTCTGATTTGGATTCCCTTTATTTCTTTTTCTTCTCTGATTGCTGTGGCTAAAACTTCCAAAGCTATGTTGAATAATACTGGTGAGAGTGGCAGCCTTGTCTTGTTCCTGATCTTAGTGGAAATGGTTTCAGTTTTTCACCATTGAGGACGATGTTGGCTGTGGGTTTGTCATATATGGCCTTAAACATGTTGAGGAAAATTCCCTCTATGCCTACTTTCTGGAAGGTTTTTATCATAAATGGGTGTTGAATTTTGTCGAAAGCTTTCTCTGCATCTATTGAGATGATCATATGGTTTTTCTCCTGCAATTTGTTAATATGGTGTATCACATTCATTGTTTTGCATATATTGAAGAATCCTTGCATTCCTGAGATAAATCCCACTTGATCATGGTGTATGATCCTTTTAATGTGCTGTTGGATTCTGTTTGCTAGTATTTTGTTGAGGATTTTTGCATCTATGTTCATCAGTGATATTGGCCTGCAGTTTTCTTTTTTTGTGACATCTTTGTCTGGTTTTGGTATCAGGGTGATGGTGGCCTCATAGAATAAGTTTGGGAGTGTTCCTCCCTCTGCTATATTTTGGAAGAGTTTGAGAAGGATAGGTGTTAGCTCTTCTCTATATGTTTGATAGAATTCGCCTGTGAAGCCATCTGGTTCTGGGCTTTTGTTTGTTGGAAGACTTTTAATCACAGTTTCAATATCAGTGCTTGTGATTGGTCTGTTCATATTTTCTATTTCTTCCTGGTTCAGTCTCGGAACGTTGTGCATATCTAAGAATTTGTCCATTTCTTCCAGGTTGTCCATTTTATTGGCATATAGTTGCTTGTAGTAATCTCTCATGATCCTTTGTATTTCTGCAGTGTCAGTTGTTACTTTCCCTTTTTCATTCTAATTGTATTGATTTGAGTCTTCTCCCTTTTTTTTCTTAATGAGTCTGGCTAATGGTTTATCAATTTTGTTTATCTTCTCAAAGAACCAGCTTTTAGTTTTATTGATCTTTGCTATCATTTCCTTCATTTCTTTTTCATTTATTTCTGATCTGCTCTTTATGATTTCTTTCCTTCTGCTAACTTTGGGGTTGTTCTTCTTTCTCTGATTGCTTTAGGTGTAAGGTTAGGTTGTTTATTTGGGATGTTTCTTGTTTCTTAAGGTAGGATTGTATTGCTATAAACTTCCCTCTTAGAACTGCTTTTGCTGCATCCCATAGGTTTTGGGTGGTCGTGTTTTCATTGTCATTTGTTTCTAGGTATTTTTTGATTTGCTCTTTGATTGCTTCAGTGATCTATGTGTTTGTATTTCTTATAGATTTTTTCCTGTAATTGATGTCTAGTCTCATAGTGTTGTGGTCGGAAAAGATACTTGATACGATTTCAATTTTCTTACATTTACCAAGGCTTGATTTGTGACCCAAGATATGATCTATCCTGGAGAATGTTCCATGAGCACTTGAGAAGAATGTGCATTCTGTTGTTTTTGGATGGAATGTCCTATAAATATCAATTAAGTCCATCTTGTTTAATGTATCATTTAAAGCTTGTGTTTCCTTATTTATTTTCATTTTGGATGATCTGTCCATTGGTGAAAGTGGGGTGTTAAAGTCCCCTACTATGTTTGTGTTACTGTCGATTTCCCCTTTTATGGCTGTTAGTATTTGCCTTATGTATTGAGGTGCTCCTATGTTGGGAGCATAAATATTTACAATTATTATATATTCTTCTTGGATTGATCCTTTGATCATTATGTAGTGTCATTCTTTGTCTCTTGTAATAGTCTTTGTTTTAAAGTCTATTTTGTGTGATATAAGAAATGCTACTCCAGCTTTTTTTTGGTTTCCATTTGCATGGAACATCTTTTTCCATCCCCTCACTTTCAGTCTGTATGTGTCTGTAGGTCTGAAGTGGGTCTCTTGTAGACAGCATATATACGGGTCTTGTTTTTGTATCCATTCAGCCAGTGAATGTCTTTTGTTTGGAGCACTTAATCTATTTACATTTAAGGTGATTATCGATATGTATGTTCCTATTCCCATTTTCTTCATTGTTTTGGGTTTGTTATTGTAGGTCTTTTCCTTCTCTTGTGTTTCCTGTCTAAAGAAGTTCCTTTAGCATTTGTTGTAAAGCTGGTTTGGTGGTGCTGAATTCTCTTAGCTTTTGCTTGTCTGTAAAGGTTTTAATTTTCTCTGTCAAATCTGAATGAGATCCTTGTGGATAGAGTAATCTTGGTTGTAGGTTTTTCCCTTTCATCACTTTAAATATGTCCTGCCACTCCCTTCTGGCTTGCAGAGTTTCTGCTGAAAGGTCAGCTGTTAACCTTATGGGGATTCCATTGTATGTTGTTGTTTTTCCCTTGTTGCTTTTAATATTTTTTCTTTGTATTTAATTTTTGATAGTTTGATTAATATGTGTCTTGGCATGTTTCTCCTTGGATTTATCCTGTATGGGACTCTCTGTGCTTCCTGGACTTGATTGACTATTTCCTTACCCATATTAGGGATGTTTTCAACTATAATCTGTTCAAATATGTTCTCAGTCCCTTTCTTTTTCTCTTCTTCTTCTGGGGCCCCTATAATTCAAATGTTGGTGAGTTTAATATTGTCCCAGAGGTCTCTGAGACTGTCCTCAATTCTTTTCATTCTTTTTTCTTTGTTCTGCTCTGCAGTAGTTATTTCCACTATTTTATCTTCCAGGTCACTTATCCGTTCTTCTGCCTCAGTTATTCCGCTATTGATCCCTTCTAGAGAATTTTTATTTTCATTTATTGTGTTGTTCATGATTGTTTGTTTGCTCTTTAGTTCTTCTAGGTCCTTGTTAAAGGTTTCTTGTATTTTCTCCATTCTATTTCCAAGATTTTGGATCATCTTTACTATTGTTATTCTGTATTCTTTTTCAGGTAGACTCCCTATTTCCTTTTCATTTGTTAGGTCTGGTGGGTTTTTATGTTGCTCCTTCATCTCCTGTGTGTTTCCTTGTCTTCTCATTTTGTTTACCTTACTGTGTTTGGGGTCTGCTTTTCACAGACTGCAGGTTAGTAATTCCCATGTTTTTGGTGTGTGCCCCCAGTGGCTAAGGTTGGTTCAGTGGGTTGTGTAGGCTTCCTGGTGGACGGGACTAGTGTCTGTGTTCTGGTAGATGAGGCCGGATCTTGTGTTTCTGGTGGGCAGGTCCACGTCTGGTGGTGTGTTCTGGGGTGTCTGTGACCTTATTATGATTGTAGGCAGCCTCTCTGCTAATGGGTGGGGTTGTGTTCCTGTCTTGCTAGTTGTTTAGCATAGAGTGTCCAGCACTGTAGCTTGCTGGTCGTTGAGTGGAGTTGGGTCTTGGCGTTGAGATGGAGATCTCTGGGAGATTTTCATCATTTGATATTATGTGGAGCTGGGAGGTCTCTTGTGGACCAGTGTCCTGAACTTGGCTCCCCCACCTCAGTACACAGCCCTGACGCCTGGCCAGAGCACCAAGAGCCTGTCCTCCCCATGGCTCAGAATAAAAGGGAGAAAGAAAGAAGAAGATAAAATAAATAAAATAAAAAATATTATTTAAAAAATTGCGAAAAGTTATAAAAAAAAGAAAGAAGCGAACAACCAAACCAAAAAACCATTCCACCAATGATACCAACTGCTGAAAACTATACAAAAACAAAAACAAAAATGGACAGACAGAACCCTAGGACAAATGGTAAATGCAAAGCTATACAGACAAAGTGACACACAGAAGCATACACATACACGCTCACAAAAAGAGAAAAAGGGAAATAAAAATATATATCGTTGATCCCAAAGTCCACCTCCTCAATTTGGGATGATTCGTTGTCTATTCATGTATTCCACAGATGCAGCGTACATCAAGTTGATTGTGGAGCTTTAATCCGCTGCTCCTGAGGCTGCTGGGAGAGACTTCCCTTTCTCTTCTTTGTTCGCACAGCTCCCGGGGCTCTGCTTTGGATTTGGCCCCGCCTCTGCGTGTAGGTCGCCTGAGGGTGTCTGTTCTTCGCTCAGACAGGACGAGGTTAAAGGAGCCGCTGACTCGGGGGCTCTGGCTCACTCAGGCCGCGGGGATGGAGGGGTACGGATGCGGGGCGAGCCTGCAGCTGCAGAGGCAGCGTGACGTTGCACCAGCCTGAGGCGTACCGTGCGTTCTCCGGGTAAGTTGTCCCTGGATCCCGGAACCCTGGCAGTGGCGGGCTGTACAGGCTCCCGGGAGGGGAGGTGTGGAGAGTGACCTGTGCTCGCGCACAGGCTTGTTGGTTGCGGCAGCAGCAGCCTTAGCGTCTCATGCCCGTCTCTGGGGTCCGCGCTGTTAGTCGCGGCTCGCGCCCGTCTCTGGAGCTCCTTTAAGCGGCGCTCTGAATCCCCTCTCCTCGCACACCACAAAACAAAGAGGCAAGAAAAAGTCTCTTGCCTCTTCGGCAGGTCCAGACTTTTTCCCGGACTCCCTGCCGGCTAGCCGTGGTGCACTAACCCCCTGCAGGATGTGTTCATGCCGTCAACCCCAGTCCTGTCCCTGCGCTCAGACCGAAGCCCGAGCCTCAGCTCCGCGAGCAGACAAGCCGCTCGGGCTGGTGAGCACTGGTCATCACCGATCCTCTGTGCGGGAATCTCTCTGCTTTGCCCCCCGCACCCCTGTTGCTGCGCTCTCCTCCGTGGCTCCAAAGCTCCCCCCCTCCACCACCTGCAGTCTCCACCCGCAAAGGGGCTTCCTAGTGTGTGGAAACCTTTCCTCCTTCACGGCTCCCTCCCACTGGTGCAGGTCCCTTCCCTATTCTTGTCTCTGTTTTTTCTTTTGCCCTACCCAGGTACGTGGGGAGTTTCTTGCCTTTTGGGAGGTCTGAGGTCTTCTGCCAGCGTTTAGTAGGTGTCCTGTAGGAGTTGTTCTACATGTAGATGTATTTCTGATGTATCTGTGGGGAGGAAGGTGATCTCTGCGTCTTACTCTTCCGCCGTCTTGAAGCTCCTCCGGTCATATGATCTTATATGTAGAAAACTCTGAGTGGGTCTTTGTTCCAGAAAATGCACTTCCCAGTTGGCATGAAACTCTTTTATTTCTTTTAATTAAAAAATTTGAAATGTATGCTTCTGGTGGTTAGGCTTTGAAGATTTTGTACTACTTCGCTGGCAGAGTTTGTGTCTTCACCTTGCCTATGGAATGACTTTCAAACTCTTTATCCAAATGTTTGCAGCACTGGACATTTGGCTCTAATGTATTTTCCTGTCTGGAAACTTCTGTTCTCTGTGTACTTCAGCTAGTCCATTGATTTGCTTACTTTCCCCAGAAGGCCCAGCCCCAGGTGTGCAGTCTTTGCAGGAGTGTGTGATCTTGTCTCCAGGAAAAGGACAGCTGATTCTGAGTACAAACTAAACCACCACCTTGCCTTGAAGTGCCTTAGTTAGAGCTCAGAGCAAAGGGTGCTCTCTGGAAGGAAACAGCAAGACTAGCCCTAAAGACAGATTCAGGGAGATGCTCAAGGAATGCTGTCCCCATTTAAGAGAAAAGGTTTTAGTCTGTAGGAGAGAAATTTATGGGTGAAAAGAAATCAGTCACGTCTCATAACTGCAGTTACCAAATTTTGGCTGGTGTTTTGAGTAGCACACATCTTAGGTGAAATAGGGAGCAGAGAGGAAAATTCACAAAGTTCTTTGGGAGAATCCCAAAAGACAATTCAGGTACTTCTAGGCACGTAGTAGGTGCACAATAAACACTGTTGAATGATTTTCTGATTGAGGAGCAAAAAAAGAAAAAAAATGTCGAATGAATAATACACTGAATGGTTTTCCAAGCTCTCATTACAGTGTTTTAGAAGGAAGCACAAAAGTGTGCCTTAAATAGAGTATTAGAGTTGTTTTATGCCCGGCTATCTTTAGGAGAAATTGGGCTGACCAAGGCAGGGGTCAAAATAATTCTTGTATTTTCCCAAATCCCTTCCTTCTGTTGAGAGCTAGGAGAAGCTAGTGTTGGAGAAACATAATTTAAAAAACCCAAATCTTCCCTCAATCCAGAAAACCTCTCCACAAAGGTAGCAGAGAAAGAAAACCATTGTATTCCTGCGGGAGCACGGGGGCATTAAACCAGACTGTGATGTGCGTCACAGTCAACCCGCTGGGAGTTTGCAAAGAGAGAAAGGAATGTTACCCCCTTAGATGGCCAAGCAGACACAACCTGTGATAGACCCGTTCTCAAGAGAAACAATCACTGGTCCTCAAGTGAGGCAACTTTACAGTGTCTTTTCCCACTCATAGTCTATCCTCACTTTCTCATGGTAATTGGGGCACCACCTGCACTGGCTTTATTTCCAAGGAGAAACAAAACTCTCATATATTTAGGACAGGAGGTAGTTTTGCAAATCGAAGCCAGGTGCCCATGAGGTCAAGCTCTTATGCTCCCAAGGGAACCGGGAGAGAGGCGCTCTATCTCCCTTGATGTGTGCACTTCAAAAAGGTGGCTCCCAGGTCCCTGAGAAAACATTCCTGAGTGGTGAGACCTCCAAAAAAAAAAAAAAAAGGTATGTAAAGTTTAACATACATTTGAGAAAGACAGAGAAAGAAATTCTGGAAGAAAAGGGAGAGGAGAGGGAGAAGTTTCTTCTCTCATTTTCAACAGGGAGAATTAGCTCCTCTTTTCAATTGCTATTTGTCCTTACCCTGGCCAGGGCTGGAATCGTTCTGGACCAGACATAGTCTGTTTCCAAAAATCTTCTCTTGTCAGGTAGCAGGATGGGAAACAAAATAAATGGACTCTACCTAGAAGACATTCTGAACTTGCAGACCATATGTGAACTAGGAGATGTGCATTTAAAAAAGAATTCCCTGCCACTAATGGTGTTCAGTCTTCTTTTGTCCACACTGTAAAGGCCCAGGTGGCTGGACACAACACTCTCAGTTAATGTCAGAGAGGCTGTTTCTGAGCTACTTCTCAGAGACAATCAAGAATTATTCCTCTTGTTGCTGATTTGACTTATAAGACACTCTAGACTACCTATCTGTCTATCCACCCATCCATCTACCTACCTACCCATCCATCATTATCTATCTATCATCTATCGATATATTGATATAGTTATATCAATAGCTAGAGATATAGATGATAGATAGGTAGATAGATATGATGGATGGGTGGATAGATAGATAGATAGATAATCTTCCCTCAGGCTCATGATCAAATTGAAAATATCAAGTGACTCTCATTAGGAAGCATCCGCTAATTCCCCGCACTGTGCAGGGGCATCTTTTATTCTCATAATGGACCATAAGCTCCATTTTATAGGTGGGAAAAATCTCATCCAGGAAGGTAAGTGATGCTGCAAAGCTTATCATGGCTGAGCTGGGACTGGACCTCAGGTCTGTCTGGTTTCCAAACCCACAGTCTCTCCGCAGCTCCCCATGTCCCCAGCACATCTCGGCTTACACATGGGATCATAGGAAGTGATTTTTTTCAACCAGTGTGTTCACAGTAGGGGGGCCAACAAGCTCTCAAGATTGTGTGGAAGTAGTTCTGGCACCAAGAGGAAAGCTTCACTAGCTGTGACCCCAAAGCCCTCGCGATGCTGCAGCTGGGGTCTTTGTTCTAAATACCGTCAAAGATTCTCCCCTTGACCAAACTCCACTCAGCCTTCCTGAACTCTTTTTCAACTAAGGGTTTCTGCGTTTGTCTCTGCATTGTCCAAGTTTAGCAAGAATCTTGCTAAGTCAGTTTAACCAGAACGCTCACTCGGGGCACCTGGTTGGTTTCCTCATCCCCCAGGTGAGGTCTGATCACCTGGCTTGCCTCAGCAAGAATCCACCTTCCCGCTGCTGTTTCCTCTTAGTAATCTTCCCTCCACTGCCCTGCCCCTCACCGCCACCCCGCACCCCGTCCCTTCTCTATAAACCCCCGCTTTCCCATGCAGTCTCCCCGCTACTGCAGTACCCGTCGCTGCAGTCCCCCTTGAATAGTCATCCTTCCTGCGCTTTCACAAGTGTCACTGGGTGTTTTCTTTAACCACATTGACACGTTTATAAACCGCGGTGTGGATGTCCCACCGGCAGGATGCCAAGTCACGAAGCGCCGGAGAGAGGCTTTCTTCCTGTGTGTCCGGAAAAGCTGAGCTCTGCAGTCAAAGAGGATATTGAAGGCCGGTGAGGGAAAAAGCAGGCGAGGGAAGTGAGGTGACAGGACAAAAATGGAGAGAAGAGTAAGAACCGCGATGGGGAATTCACGTGGACAAGAAGCTGGGCGATGGTGGGAGGTTGTGCCGTGGGAGGAGGGAGGTGAAGGCCTGGCAGGGATGGGATGGCCCGCCTGCACGTGTGGTGGCCGGCTGGGCAGGATAGCACAAAGCTCACTGCCGCCTTCTCCTAACGCACTGCTGGCTTCATAGAATAGTGTGTATCAATTTCCCAAGGCTGCTGTCATAAATTACCATAAGCTGGGTGACTTGATAACAACAGAAACGTATTTTCTCTCAGTTTTGGAGGCCAGAAGTTCAAAGTCAAGGTGTTGGCAGGACCACGCTCCCTCTGCAGGCTCTAGGGGAGGACCCATCCTGGCCTCTCCCAGCTTCTTGTGGCCCCAGGTGTTCCTGGGCTTGGGGCTGCCTCACTCCAACCTCTGTCTCCATCTTCACCTGGCCTTCTCTTCTCCCTGTTGTCTCTTGTAAGGACACTCGATGTTGGATTTAGGGTCCAGCCATAAAATCTAGGATGCTCTCACCTCTAGATCTTTAACTTAATGACACCTGCTGAGACCCATTTACCAAGTAAGGTCATATTCGCAGGTGCCAGGTGGACATACCTTTGGAGGGGCCACCATTCAGACACCACACAGTGCATTCATTTACTTCCTCACCTGCCCAACGACTCATTTTGAGCCCGAATATACCAAGGAAATGTGGCAAGGACAGAGACAAACCAGACAGAGATTCTGCCCTCAGGGGTGTACAGTCCAGAAAGAGGGGCCAAGCAGATGCTTGTAGAGCTTGATGAAAAAATGGTGAGTGCCTGGGAAATGGACAGAGAAATACAATAGGATGGGACCTTAACAAGGTGAGACACATCAGCTCAAGTCGGGAGTATGTCATGGCAGTCTTGATACTTGAAGTGGATCCTGGGAGACAGGAAGACATGAACTTGTGGGAATGCGGCATTCGAGGCAGAAAAACTAGCTTCCCGAAGGCCTGGAGGCAGGAAACGATGGGGGTTCACAGGCAGTGCTAAGAAATCCGGCTCAGTGGGAGCACAGGGGAGTGAAAGGCAGAGATGAAAGGTGATGGTAGAGAGGATGTCTGGGGACAAGGTGGGGCGCCCTGGATGGGGTTTTCAGCCAGGGAAGATTACACAGCGTTTTGAACATGAGGGTGTGGGATAATAACCTTGATTTCTGAAGATAATATTTTTATATTTCATAAATAGTAAAAATTATTTTAAGCTAGAGATATTTGAGATTCAGTAGATGCAGAGAGAGGCCTTCCTGGAGCTTTCTTTATCTAACTAAAAGCAGACACTTAAGAGAAATAAGGACCACCGTGAATTCCTTCTTTGGGGTGGGTCTGATCCCAGGAGGGAGGCTAAGAGTAAACCTACTTCCATGAATCTCCATCTGGGGGCAGTTTTTGGCCCTGAAGAGAACAAGACAGGAAGACCACTCATACCTATGCGGACAAACGTTGTCACAAACGTTCTTGTCTCCTGAAACCCCTATTTGCTCTTTGCGTTGGAGGCTTTTCTTCTTCCTCTCTTTCCTCTGGTAAGCTAGCTATTTAAGCCCCAAATTCTAACCACTCCTTTGAGTGCCTCACCCCGTGTAGGCACGTTGCATGTGTAGATAAAAGCATGCTTCTCTTGCTCATCGGTATTTTGTTCATTTAATTCACAGGCCCTCAGGTACTGAACCTAAGAGGTAGAGGAAAAGTTATTCCCACTCTACAGTTTATATGTTGTATATGTGAATTAAAATGGAGAAGGAGACTTAAGATGGGGACACTGGTTCATCCGCTATTAAATAATCCAGGCACGATTAGCAGGAGAGAAAGTAGTGATCAGTATATAGTTTGGAAAAGTTGCAGAGGCAGAATCATAAGAATTTGGTAAGAGAAAGAGGGAGGTTAGAAAGGGGGAGGGGATAGTCAACAAGGACTCTGTGGTTCTGAGCCTGGATGACCAGGTCCATGATGGTGCTGTTAATAGAATGAGGGACTACAAGAGAGATAAAGATCGTAAGTGAACAGGATGAGTTAGTGGAACCTGTGTGAAGCCTGGCAGAGGCTGGAACTGGGGATGAGGATTGAGATTGTCTGCACTGCGCGTTCGTGAAGGCATGGCGTAGGAGGAGAAAACCAAGGAAAAGTGAAAGCAAGGAGGGAAGAGGGGACTTTGGAGGTGATTTGGGGAAGGAGGGAAAGGGGCCAGCCGGGGGTAGCAGGGGGTGGGTAATCAAAGGTGGAGGGAATGAAAGAGCAAAGGGCTGTGTCAGAACATCCGAGGGGCCGAGATCAAAGAGAGGGTCTTTCCTTGTATAAAAAGCTGCAGAGGGGTAGATGAGGAGCTAGAACATTTCACATGAACTGGCAAGAGGGCGTCCTTGGGGGAAGCAGTGTCAGGAGAGAAGTTGGAGGGCAGAGCTGAGTTCTGGGGTTGGAGATCACTCCTTCAAGAAGCTTGTGGGGGGAAGAGCATCCCAAGTACTGGGAGCAGGAAGTGCAAAGGCCCTGAGGCAGAACTGTGTCAGGGTGGTGGGGAAACCACTAGGACTGAAGCCAGTTGAGCAAAGTTGAGAGCAGGAGGCTAAAGACCTCATCCTGCAGGTCCTTTGAAGGCTGTGTAGGGAATCTGGAATAAAGTATGTTGGAAAGTGAGTGGAAAAAAAAAAAAAAAGAAATCTTGTGGGGAAGGAAAGGAGGAATATAATACTAATAACTTAAAGGTTATCTGAGTTTCTCTCCTGTTGGGGATTTTTAATGATTCTCAAAATTTAAAACATTAATTCTAGCTGCATTTTGATGATAACTAAAACAGAACCAAGTTTGGAGCAGGGGGAGGGGCAAGGAGGGAATTAAACTATGAAGAGGCATCTTTCTTTCTTTTTTTTATTCCATTTTTACATATGCACCTCTTTGTCATGAAGTCACAACATTTTATCAAAATATACACACAGCACAGATATTTTAAACATGGATAGCTAGAATTCTTATTAAATAAGATCACTGCAGATAGCATGCATGGGTCTTTGTCTTGAAGGATGTCTCTCTCAAGAGACGTAGGAGTCATCAAATCATCAGTAATGGTATAATAAAGGGATGGGTTACCTTTTCTCTAGAAGAATTACGCACTTCATTTTTTTTTTCCTGTTCTAATGTGAGGATGGTGATGAGAAACTGCCACTGATACTGAAATCAACTGAAAATGGATGGATGGAAAGGTTTTATTGGCAGGAGTAAAATGACTATCTTTATTGGACTCTAAATTTAATACTACGTTGACAAGATAACCAGAGTAGGGGTCTAGTAAACATTGCATGTGGATGACACGAACTCTCCCCACTTTCCTCTTGCCTGTGAATTTCATGGCTAAATCAGAATGAATGAATGTGTAAATCTCAAGTTACAAGCATGTTTATTACGAAGAATTCCCATAAGAACCTATTCAGGGCTTCCCCTACCCCCTACCCTTGACACTTGCCCAGGTGTGAACAGAATAAAGTGGGTTAGTGGTTACTTGTCTGCGGCCGAGTGGATGCCCGTGCCACGCCAGGCAACGTGCACTTTCAGTCTTGAGAAGTCTGGACTCTGCTCCTTGAGTCAACACGTATGTCACTGATCAGCAGTTGGTGCCCAGGTGAAGAGCCATAACTTAGAGTGGAATTAAGTTTTCAAATCTTTCACAGTGCGGAGAACCATCTTCAAGTAAATAACTACAGTAAGGAAGGACCTAACTTCAAGAGTGGCTGTGAGAGATGATGGGAGAATCCAAAGGGCATCGTCATTAGTGAAGCAGAGCTGGTTTCTGCTACAGATGCAAAGTCGGTGAGGAGGTCAAAGGGCTCAGCCTTTATTGTTGGCTGCAGATGCAAAGTCCGTGAGGAGGTCAAAGAGCTCGGCCTTTATTGTTGAGTGTTTCTTTTCTTTTCCAAGTTGAAAAGGAACCCGAGAAGTGTCACTTGAACCAGTTCACAGAGGGAAAGCAAATCCCTTCGTGTGTCTGGAGAGGCGAGTTCAGGATATCAGCTTCTCCATCCCTGGATTCATGAAGGAAAAGTTCCGGAACATGTTCTGGTCCATGCTGTTGATCAGCGCTCTGTCTGCAAATGACAGCCGGGGCTTTTCATTCAAGAATTCTTTGTCGAAATTGCTGCAGTCGTACGGTGATTTCTTGACCAGCGTTTAAGGGGTGGGGAGAAAAAGAGAGGAAAATCAGCCACTGAATTCATGATTCATTCACGACATGGCTTTTGTCATCTAGGCTCTAATCTGCATAAGAAAACGTTGGCACCTGCCAATAAGCGAAAGTAATACTGATAGATGATTGTATAGGGCCTTTATTGAACATCTCTAAGGTCCTGACTCATCAGCCTATCAGTAGTGTAATTAAATTCGTACACAGGAATTCCATGATGTGTACATTCAAATAACTTTACATGAAGCAGGACTGACGACCTTTGAAAAAGTGGTAAGCCCCAATTTGATCTCTGTCTTTTTAGTCTACAGGGGACAGTGGAGCGGGGGAGTGGTAGGTTGGGGTGGGAGCAGAGGGGGCGCAGGATCGCAGGAGTTTTGCAGATTATATATGCCGGTGATCGATATCCTTCACTACCATTGGTTCCCCTACCCACATTAACTTTATTCTTTTATTTTTAAAATTTTTACTGGGGTATAATTGATTTACAACGTTGCGTTAGTTTCAGGTGTACAGCAAAGTGAATCAGTCATACGCATACAGGTATCCACTCCGTTTTAGATTCCTAATAAGGACCTACTGTGTGGCACACAGAACTCGACTCATACTCTGTAATGGCCTATATGGGAAAAGAATCCCACATTAATTTTATTATTAAACATCTTGGACTGTCTTCCAGAGACAACACAGATTGGGGTGAGCTCCCTTCTGGTCACCTGGTCCACTGGTGCCCATGACAGAAAAAGAGACCTGTTTATAAATACTGTTCAGTACGGTGTATACTTCAGCTTTCTAAGATTGAAAGCAACCTAATAAGATTAAAAGCTTTCTAAGATTAAAAGCAACATAATCAAATGTCACCCTTACGTGAGTGTGACTAAGATCCAGGCCCATCCCACCCTCAAGGGGTACCCTGAGCTGCTGAGGCCAGTGGTCTGTGGTCTCTGCCTACAAGTAGCCACTCAGACCACGGGTCAGGGAAATCCCTTCCTACGGGAGGAACTGGGAACTGTCGCATAGGGAAAGCACAGCTGAAATGTCTGATTTTTATGTGGAAAATCTTGAGTCCATTGCAGTCTACCATGGAAGCTGAGACATGAATGACGTTGTTCTGATGAGCTGGAAAAATTCATCATATCATAAACAAATTATTAACCCATGTAGTAGCAATGGTGCTGTTACGAATAATAAGAGCGCTAGAGGCCAGCCGGTAGGACCCTTGGAACATCTCCAGAGCTTAGGACAAATGTTGAGCACAAGTAACTCTTCCTGCCCTGGGGGCACAGGGCTGCTTCTGGCACGACTAATAACAGAAGATACTTTCTGGAGTGAAGGCTCTGCTTTGAAATCCACAAGCCTGTGCCACCTGCATGCGAAGATGGTTCATGTCTACCCAGGTCGTTGCTACCTTATTCCCAGAATCACCAGGAATGGGTAAAGATGGCAAATCCACCACTTTGCTGTCCTCCTTAAAAAATTACTATTTACTCTTTAAGTTGTGGTAAAATGTACATAACCTAAAAATGACCATTCTAACCATTTTAAGTGTACAGTTTGGGGGCGTGAAGCACATTCACGTTGGGCCATCCATCTCCGGAACTTTTTTCATCTCATCTTTGCTTCATTTTATGGTGACCCAGGAAGTTCTGCCTTTTCTCGGGGAGGTTGGTGACTCTTGCTGGTGGGTATATACATGGGAATTCAGAGACCAGTCTTTTTCTAAGTATCAGTTTACTTCTTAAATGAAGAAACACCTACCAATTACCATTAGGGTCTGTAGTTATATGAACAGATGACAAATGTCCGAGAAACTTTCATAAATATCACAGAAAACATGGATCCAAAACTCCTGTCAAAGGATGCAGGGTTTATGCTCAGGTTTGGGTCATGCGGACTGTGACCCTGAAGCCTGGACACACCCTGTGCAAAGCTCCACATGGCATCTGAGGGTCATCCCCACATATACATGTTCAGTCTAAGACATGTACACGTGGTGATCCGTTCTTCACGCAAATACATTTGATCACACAGGTTAAATTCTGCCAGTGAGTAACACCCCCTCCCACCCAGACCAACAGCCTGATTAAAGAAGACTTTCTTCCAAGAACTGCAGAGGGTGGGTGGGAAGTCGAGGCCCCGGCAGCCTGGGTGTGATGTGAGGACTGTGCTGGCAGGACCACAGGGCCCCGGAGGCTCCTTACCACCTTAGGCCTGAACGGAGGGTCAATCTCCTTCCTTTCCAGCTCTTCCCAATTGATCTCCCGAAACAAGGGGTGCTGGCGGATGTCTCCCCTCACCCCCAGGCGCTTTTCAGGTTCTCTTACGAAGAGCTGAAAGGGAGCAGAAGGGGAGCAGTTACTTCTCAAGGGATGAACCAGGCCCCTGGGAGGCAGGACAGCACGCACTTGACTCCACTAAGAGAAGGGCCCGGCTTTTGCCACCTGATTTCCGAACCTTGTTTTTCTACCAGCCACCATAAACTCTCGACTCAAGTCAAACCAGCGGCAACAAGTCTACTGAATATTCCAGAGTCTGGGCTTTGCTCTAGAAGTGCAATGTTTTGAGTTATCTAGACCTGGGTTGAAATCAGCTTTGCCCTGTGTTGTTATTCATGGGACCTGGCAAGTTACAGAGTCAGTTCTCTCATCAGTAAGGTGAGGGAAGTATCCTCCTCACAGGGCTGTTTTGTGGGTTAAAACAACAACAACAATACACACACACACACAGAGGTGTGTGCTAATTCCTGGTCTGTAGAAGCCAACAGCAGAAAGGAAGTGACCAATGTGTTTGTTGTTTGGTTTACTGTCCATCGATCAAGTTTGATTTCTTTAAAAGCTGCTTTCTTAGGATTACAGTCTTGCTCTAAAGAAAAGCTCACTTCAGGCGTGACATAAACTAGCCCCTGACAATCAGCTTTGTATTTTGTAAGGCATCTGAGTATCCGGAATCACTCTTCCTTCCTGCAAACCTGCTGGACACTAATACTTTATTCAAATCATCTTTAATCATCTCTGACCCATCACACGTGTATTTCCTCTTTGTGCGCTCCCCTCTCCTATTACTTTCCCCCATGAGGTCAAAATGAACGTTGGCCAGCACAGGAAAGAAACCTGGAAACTCTTCAAACTTAAATAGAACACGTCAAGGGCTTTAAGGAAGTAGAAGAGTCCTAGAATAGTCTCGGGTCCCGGGGGTCTGGAGTAGTTACCTCTTCTCTTACATCAGCTAGATGTTTATGTGTCAAATAACTGCTTATTACAGGGTATCATATGGAGGCTCTGAGTCTTGAAAACAGAATCCAAGTCAAGTGCAGTGATTTTTCATGAAGTTCTGGCGGGAATGGACCTCCATGTGCACCTACATTGCATGAACCTCTTGCTTATCCCTCTCATAAGAAGAGTCAGTCTTATGTGTAGTCGGAATCTTCAAAAGCTCTAGTCTATAATCACTAACTAACTAATTAACTACCATGCTGTAGCAAAGTGGAGATTTTTTTTCTTTCTTTTTTTACATTAGGAGACTCCTCTAAAAGCCCAAGTGAGACCTCATGCGACCACCTAGTATATCCAAGTGGTAAATTGTTGGAATGGCCCCAGCTTCCTCTCCCCTTTTTCATATGGAGGCCACTGAGGCCCCTCTATGGAAACTTAGGGTTCCAGAGCACCCCATTAGAAAATCACTGCATAGTGGATATAACATGAGACTGTCATTCAGTCTCTTGGCCTGGGGCAAGTTTTCTGAGTCTCAGTTCCCTCACCTGTAAAATGAAGGGTCAGACAAGGTGGTCTTTATGTCCCGTGAGTCCTAACATCCCCTGAACTCCTAGGCCCGTCTTCCAGGCTCTCTGCAATGCTGACACTCGTCCTCTGATTTCACTGTGACCTTCTCTTCCATCCGGACACGTCTACTCATTGCATACGCATCTGCCTTTCCTACCTCTGCCCTTCACCAATGACATTTCCATCTTGCCAGGGTTTCCCTCTCCCCACATCCACTCCCATTTCCTCCTCTTCTTCTTTAAATCCTGACTCACCTGTCAGGATTCAGCTTATACCCCCTCTTCTCTGTGAAGCTTTCTTTGATTACCCCCACCCATGGTGAGCTCTCTCTCCTCAAGTCATATTCACATGGTTGGTTACATCACTCATCCCACCCAGTGTCCCTTGAGAGTCAGGTCTTGTGCTAGAGGCCTCAACGAGACCGTCTTGACTTTAAAGGCAGATTCTAAAAGCAGAAAGCTTTTAGAAACCGAGGCTCAGAGTAGCTAAGTAACTTGTTCAAGACCAGGGGTCTAGCCAGCAGTAGAGCCTAAATGATGAGCAACCCCTTCCTACTTCTGGTTTTGGATGGGCTCTCCTCTGTGGTCCATAGAACACCTCCCTTCCACTAAAGGAAATTAGCACACTGTGTGTGTGTGTGTGTGTGTGTATTTAAAGACTGTCTTTCCTGCTGTAGTGTAAGCTCTGGAAGGCAGATATCATTTATGTTTCTGTTTCTTACAGAATCCAGCCCAGTGCCATGTACAAAGCAGACACTCAATAAATGTTTGTTGAATGCATGAGTAAGCTGTCTTTCTACTTTTTTTCTAGATTACGTGTCTTAAAGTCTCTGTCTTCTGTTAGTCTCTTGGTTTCAGCATATAGAACAGCCTAGAGAAAAGTTCACAGTACAGCACACTTTCCTATAGACTCAGACACCAGCAAGAGTCAAGAGAGGGAAAAGCAGATTGATGCTTTCAGGAGAAGAGGGAATAAGTGACTTGCCCCCCATCCCTTGCCTTGAAATGATCCTGATAAATGTTCGACTTCCACTTCTTAAGGATATTTTGATGAAGCAAGGTTAGAGAGAAGGTGCGAGTGCCCCATGAACAAGCCGAAACCCAGCCTCGTGTTGTTATAATTAAATGCTTCAGGGAATCAGGTTAGAAGTGTGCACATGCTAGGTTTCCTGTTAGTTTTCCCCAGTAACATGCGGCATTTGTTCCAAGAGGATCGTGACAGAGAGCCTCCTGGGCCTGGCATATGTACCTGTGAAATTAAAAAAAAATTTTTTTTAAGATAAAATGTATAATGAGTAGATAGTATGATCTCCAGCCTCGAGACTCAAAAGCCTTTCCCGTTTTGCACAGACGAGTGAATTATCTTCTCTGCCCTGCAGCCAATCACCCCCCACACCCTGGTCCTGAAGATGCCTGTTGACCTCATGGGAGGTCATCGTCTCTGCCACCGGGAGGCTGCACCGAAGGAATAAATGTTCATGAAAGAAAGACTTGATTTTTGTCCATAAAAGCTGTCAGAAGTGGGGTTTACACTTACAGGAAAACGCACATCTCTGACATAAATGGTCAGGATGCAGCTGGAGTTTGTTTACATTTATTCGGCTGTCTGGGCAAGAAAGCAGTGCTGGGCTGCTGGGGATGGACCCCCGCTTCGCCCGGCTCAGCGCCTGCCACTGGAATCTCCCTCCCTCTTCAGTCCGTCTTCAGATGGCTCTTTCTACAAAAGGGAGAGGTATTTCTGTTTGCGATCATTCGTTTTCCATCATTTTCCAAACAAATGGACAGGACATCCTGGATGAATAAATGAGGAAGAAAGGGGCGTGTCTTTGACAATAGTCAACTGGACAGCAGTGTCCCAGCTGTAATTCTGTTTTTTTTTTCCTTTTTGCAGTACGCGGGCCTCTCACTGCTGTGGCCTCTCCCGTTGCGGAGCACAGGCTCCGGACGCGCAGGCTCAGCGGCCATGGCTCACGGGCCCAGCCGCTCCGCGGCATGTGGGATCTTCCCGGACCGGGGCACAAACCCATGTCCCCTGCTTTGGCAGGCGGACTCTCAACCACTGCACCACCAGGGAAGCCCCCAGCTGTAATTCTTCAAAAAAATTTTATACGATTTTTAAAGGTTACTTTCCATTTACAGTTATTACAAAATATTGGCCATATTCCCCGTGCTGTACAATACATCCTTGAGTCTATCTTACACCGATAGTTTGTGTCTCCCACTCCCTCACCCCCTCCCCACTGGTAATCAGTAGTTTGTTCTTTATATGTGACTCTGCTTCTTTTTTGTTATATTCAATAGTTTTTTGTAATTTTAAGATTCCAAATATAAATGATGTCATACAGTATTTGTCTTTCTCTGTCTGACTTACTTCACTTAGCATAATGCCCTGCAAGTCCATCCATGTTGTTGCAAACGGCAAAATTTCATTCTTTTGCATGGCTGAGTAGTATTCCATTGTGCGTGTGTGTGTGTGTGTGTATATATATATATATATAAAATATATATATAATCTTGTTTATCATTCATCTATTGATGGACACTTAGGTTGCTTCCATGTCTTAGCTATCGTAAATAGTGCTGCTATGAACACTGGGGTGCATGTATCTTCTTGAATTCGTGTTTTTGGTTTTTTTCGGATATATACCCAGGAGTGGAACTGCTGGCTCATGTGGTAGTTCTATTTTTCGTTTTTTGAGAAACCTCCGTACTGTTTTCCACAGTGGCTTCACCCATTTACGTTCCCACCAACAGTCTACTAGAGCTCCTTTTTCTCCATGTTCGCCAACATGTGTTATTTGTGTCCTTTTTGATGATGGCCATTCTGACAGGTGTGAGGCGATATCTCATTGTGGTTTTGATCTGCAGTTCCTTGATTAGTTTGATTTGTAGTTCCTTGATTAGCACATTCTTTGAATGTGCTTGTTGGCCATCCTCATTTCCTCTTTGGAAAATGTCTTCTGCCCATTTTTTTAACCGGGTTGGTTCTTTTTATTTGGTTTTGTTTTGTTGTTTTTGATGTTAAGTTGTATGAGCTGTTTATACATGCTGGATATTAATCTCTCATGGGTCAAACAATTTGCAAATCTCTTCCCCCATCTGGTAGGCCGTCGTTTCGTTTTGTCGACTGTTTCCTTTCCAGCTGTAATTCTGGACGGAGCACAGCCTCTCGTGATGTGCATGTGTTCAGCGCGCTACGTGCATCCATGCCCTTTGAGGGCTAAAGAGGTTGAAGTCTGGTACCGACACCACTGCTGTTACAGAGGCCGCTGAATACTCTTTGCTTAGCATTTCCAGAGGACCCGTTACTTCTGGCTTTCAGAACATTATGTAAAATTCCCTAGAGGAGGTTTCTCTAGAAATGATAGATCACCTTTGATTTTTGCAGAAAAGGGAGCTCAGGGCTGTGGGGGCTGTTGGATTAAAATCAGAGCACAAGAGGCACAGGAGCAACTAGAAGCCAGTCTCACAACCAGCACATTGCCGGGTGGCCACGAATTTTTATCAGCCCAGCTCCTGGAAAACAGACAGCTGTCTTCTTCATGGACAAGAACAGAGAATTTTTATTAACTCACAGGAGAAAGAATAAGCCCAGACTCTTCCACGGGGGTTTAAAACCTCTTTCACCAGCGAGTCCTTTTTCTTCACCGTCTTTATCCTTAACTGTCTCGGTCTCTGCTCTAGTCACCAAATTCACTTTCTACTCTCACAGCAAATCTTCCTGCCACTGAAACTGCAGCCGACTCTCTTTTTTTTTTGTTTTTTTCGTATTTGCTGGAAGTTAGCCTTAGATGTAGTTTTGTTTTTCAGCTTTTTACTTTGAAATAATTAGAGTGTCTCAGTCTGCTTGGGCTGAGACCGGGAGGCTTACAGAGCACACATTTATTTCTCATGGCTCTGGGGGTGAGAAGTCCAGGATCTAGGTGCTGACGTGGTCAGTTTCTGGTGAGGCGTCTCTCCCCAGCTTGTAGATGGCCGTCTTCTTGCTCAGTGCTCACATGGCCTTTTTTTTTTATTTATTTATTCTTATGTTTATTTAGTTACTGATTTGTTTTCTTATTAGTCATACTTTTTTTTTTTTTTGCGGTACGCGGGCCTCTCACTGGTGTGGCCTCTCCCGTTGCGGAGCAACAGGCTCCGGACGCGCAGGCTCAGCGGCCATGGCTCACGGGCCCAGCCGCTCCGCGGCATGTGGGATCTTCCCGGACCGGGGCACGAACCCGTGTCCCCTGCATCGGCAGGCGGACTCTCAACCACTGTGCCACCAGGGAAGCCCTGTTGGAAGATTTTTAATCACAGTTTCAATTTCATTGCTTGTGATTGGTCTGTTCCTATTTTCTATTTCTTCCTGGTTCAGTCTTGGAAGTTTATACCTTTTCAAGAATTTGTCCATTTCTTTCAGGTTGTCCATTTTATTGGCATAGAGTTGCCTGAAGGTAGTCTCTTCGGATGCTTTGTATTTCTAGTGTCCGTTGTAAATTCTCCTTTTTCATTTCTAGTTTTATTGATTTGAGTCCTCTCCCTCTTTTTCTTGATGAGTCTGGCTAATGGTTTATCAATTTTGTTTATTGTCTCAAAGAACCAGCTTTTAGTTTTATTGATGTTTGCTATTGTTTTCTTTGTTTCTGTTTCATGTATTTCTGCTCTGATCTTTATGATTTCTTTCCTTCTGCTAACTTCGGGTTTTGTTTGTTCTTCTTTCTCTAGTTCCTTTGGGTGTAACGTTAGATTGTTCGTTTGAGATTTTTCTTGTTTCTTGCGGTAGGCTTGTATAGCTATAAACGTCCCTCTTAAACTGCTTTTGCTGCATCCCATAGGTTTTGGATCATCGTGTTTTCATTGTCATTTGTCTCTAGGTATTTTTTTATTTCCACTTTGATTTCTTCAGTGATCTCTTGGTTATTTAGTTATGTATTGTTTAGCCTCCTTGTGTTTGTGTTTTTTCCAGGTCTTTTCCCTGTAATTGATTTCTAATCTCATAGTGTTGTGGTCAGAAAAGATGGTTGATATGATTTCAATTTTCTTAAATTTACTGAGGCTTGATTTGTGACCCAAGATGTGATCTATCCTGGAAAATGTTCCGTGTGCACTTGAGAAGAAAGTGTAATCTGCTGTTTTTGGATGGAATGTCCTATAAGTATCAATTAAATCTATCTGCGATTGTGTCATTTAAACCTTGTGTTTCCTTATTTATTTTCTGTTTGGATGATCTCTCCATTGGTGTAAGTGAGGTGTTAAAGTCCCCCACTATTATTGTGTTACTGTTGATTTCCTCTTTTAGAGCTGTTAGCAGTTGCCTTATGTATTGAGGTGTTCCTATGTTGGGTGCATATATATTTATAATTGTTATATCTTCTTCTTGGATTGATCCCTTGATAATTATGTAGTGTCCTTCCTTGTGTCTTGTAACATTCTTTATTTTAAAGTCTAGTTTATCTGATATGAGTATTGCTACTCCAGCTTTCTTTTGATTTCCATTTGCATGGAATATCTTTTTCCATCCCCTCACTTTCAGTCTGTATGTGTCCCTAGGTCTGAAGTGGGTCTCTTGTAGACGGCATATATATGGGGTCTTGTTTTTGTATCCATTCACTGAGCCTGTGTCTTTTGGTTGGAGCATTTAATCCACGCACGTTTAAGGTAATTATCCATATGTATGTTCCTATTATCATTTTCTTAATTATTACAGGTTTGTTTTTGTAGGTCCTTTTCTTCTCTTGTGTTTCCCACTTAGAGAAGTTCCTTTAGCACTTGTTGTAGAGCTGGTTTGGTGGTGCTGAATTCTCTTAGCTTTTGCTTGTCTGTAAAGCTTTTGATTTCTCCATTGAATCTGAATGAGATCCTTGCCTGGTAGAGTAATCTTGGTTGTAGGTTCTTCCCTTTCATCACTTTAAGTATATCATGCCACTCCCTTCTGGCTTGTAGAGTTCCTGCTGAGAAATCAGCTGTTAACCTTATGGGAGTTCCCTTGTATGTTATTTGTCATTTTTCCCTTGCTGCTTTCAATAATTTTTCTGTCTTTAATTTTTGCCAATTTGATTATACATGTCTTGGTGTGTTTCTCCTTGGGTTTATCCTGTATGGGATTCTCTGCACTTCCTGGACTTGGGTGGCTATTTCCTTTCCCATGTTAGGGAAATTTTCGACTATAATCTCTTCAAATATTTTCTCAGGTCCTGTCTCTCTCTCTTCTCCTTCTGGGACCGCTATAATGCAAATGCTGTTGCGTTTAATGTTGTCCCAGAGGTCTCTTAGGCTGTCTTCATTTCTTTTCATTCTTTTTTCTTTATTCTGTTCTGCAGCAGTGAATTCCACCATTCTGTCTTTCACGTCACGTATCCGTTCTTCTGCTTCAGTTATTCTGCTACTGATTCCTTCTAGTGTGTCTTTCATTTTCAGTTATTGTATTGTTCATCTCTATTTGTTCTTTAATTCTTCTAGATCTTTGTTAACCATTTCTTGCATCTTCTTGATCTTTGCCTCCATTCTTTTTCTGAGGTCCTGGGTCATCTTCACTATCATTATTCTGAATTCTTTTTCTGGAAGATTGCCTATCTCCATTTCATGTAGTTGTTTTTCTGGGGTTTTCTCTTGTTCCTTCATCTGGTACATAGCCCTCTGCCTTTTCATCTTGTCTATCTTTCTGTGAATGTGGTTTTTGTTCCACAGGCTGCAGGATTGTAGTTCTTCTTGCTTCTGCTGTCTGCCCTCTGGTGGATGAGGCTATCTAAGAGGCTTGTGGAAGTCTCCTGATGGGAGGGACTGGTGGTGGGTAGAGGTTAGTAAAAACCTTTTCTTGGTGCATGTGTTTGGAGGGAGATCTCTCTCTCTCCCTCTTTTTATCAGGGCATTAATCCCATCATGGGGGCCCCACCCTCTTAACCTCATCTACACTTAATTACCACCAAAGGCCTCACCTCCTATAACCATCACATTGGGGGTTAGAAGACTTCAACATATGATTTTCTGGGGGTGACACAAACATTCAGACCATACATATAGATTCACAGGAAGTTGAAAAGATAGTACAGAGGTGCCCTGTGTACCTTTCACCTAGTTTCCCCTAATGCTTCCATCATATATGGTGATAGCACAATATCAAAACCAGTACAGTGTGTGTGTCTTGTTCTGTGTCATTTTATCCCATGTGTAGGCCTGGGTAACCACCAGGACAAAAAGGATACAGAAGAGTCTTATCACCACAAAGGTCTCCCTTGGGGTCCCCGTCACAGTCATTCCCCCGCCTCCATGACCCCTGACCCCTGACCCCCGGCAACCACTGATCTGCTTTCCATCTCCACAGTGTTGTCCTTTCAAGAGTGTTAATACATATGTGGACTCATACGGTATGTGACCTTTTGAGATTGGCTTTTTTTTGTTTGTTTTCACTCTGCTTAATGCCCTTGTGATCCAAGTTGCTGTATGAGTCCATAGTTCCATCCTTTTAATGGCTGCATAATATTCCACACACACGACTGTGCAACTTTTCTCCTCCAACTGGAAGGAATCCTTTCCTCCTCCTCAGTCTTCCTCTCCTTTGGAAACCACCACTCCCAGCATCTTTCCCTGAACTTATTTCCATTACCTTCACCTGGTCCCAGTTAAGCCTTCACCACATCCTTGCCAGGTGTTCTCCCTTTGCTGAGCTGGGAGGAGCCGGGTTTGGGAGGCACAGCTGTTCAGCATTACGGTAAAGGTCGGTTGCAATGGCGGCTGCAGGGCCTCCAGGCTCCCCAAGCTTTCTCCTCGTTTCCTTTTACCAGTGAGTTTTGATGGCCCAGGCCTTCTGAGTGCAGCCTTCATGCCACGGATTGAGCAGATGCCAGAGCTTTCACACCAGAAAGCAGCCGTATGCAAGCCAGGAGGACTCTCACCAGAAACCCACCCTGCTGGGCCTGGATCTTGGACTTCCAGCCTCCAGAACTGTGAGTAAACAAATTTCTGTTGTCCAAGCCGCCCGGTCTATGATATTTTGTTGTGGCAGCTAGAGCCAACTAACATACCTCAATTAAATCCTTCCAAGAGCCAGTTAAAAGAAACATAGCAACTGTAACAATGCCTGAAGTTGCCCTTATGGAAAGCAAAATTGTTTTAAGTTCCCATCCTGCTAACTTATTTTTACTCTTGTCCTCTCTTTTTAAAAACTGGTTAATTATTAAATTAGCTTTCATTTTATAGATGTTTTGTCCAGTCATTAAAAGTGAATTTAATTGGCTGTTTGTGGAGTTTTCTAAGTTTATTGCTTGTTCGGATCAATTGGAAAGTGAAAGCTGAGGGGTACTGGCTCAGGTTTTTAAATACCATCAGCCTTGGGCTGGGTCTCCTCCTGGGGCTTTGTCAGCACTTCAGATTCAAGATCTTGATTCTTTAGGGAGAAGTCCACAGTTGCTGCAACATTTCAGATAACCCTAGACAAGCTGATAGCTGTATGAGAGAGGCAGAAGTGTATTATGCCCTTTAAATTGAATTTTGAGTTCTTCATGAGAAAAAAGATGGGCTGGGTAATCTTATAAGTTTGGATTTAAAATTCATTGATAGCGTCTGATGTTGAAAGATCTTATCCTAGCCCCCTTTTCATTGTGAGAAGAGCAGGGCTAAAAATTATTTCCCTAAATGACTTTTTTTAGCCAGCTGATATAAGTTGCCACAAATCAAAACCCTGTTTTGTTCAAAACGCCTGTATTCTCGGTCCACTTTAGATTTTCTGGGCCTTGGTAACATTTGTAGGTCTTTTTGATCCACATAGTTGCTGGGACAGCTCAATAAATGTAGGTGCTTACTATGATATGTAATTAGCATGAGTTTTTTGGGTTTTTTTTTTTTTACAACTTGTTACAATCACACTGTAGATGGCATTTTGCATCTTCAAAAAAGGTAAACTGGGACTTAAAGTGTAAATCTTTAATGATGGCTTTCAGGTGCTTCCTCTGAAATCTTTAATGATGGCTTTCAGGTGCTTCCTCTGTGTTAGTTCGCCCTGGGAGCTCCTGGTTTATGGCTAGTGATTCTTGGAGTCTGGTTTACATCTGTAGCTCTGGGTGCCAATTCTTAATCGATCCTGGGTTATCATGGGCGGTGTGTGACTCCGGCTTTGTTGGTAAATTCTGGAGATTCCTGCTAAGATGGTAACAGTCAAGGATTCAGGATGAAAAATACATCAGTGTTTCCCATGGACGCAGGTAGGGAACACGGCAGGAGAGCCGGTCTGCGTCCATTTGAAGGACTGCCTGTGAGATTGCCCACTCGGCAGGCAGTGAGTCTCGGGTGGAGTGCTGGTGGCTTAGAGTTTGGTACAGAAGCTGGGCTGTGGAATGGATTGAGCAGCCTCTACGTCAAAAGCTTCAGCTAAAAATGTTCCCAGTTATGGGCATTTCCAGAACACCTGCTAGAATCCCATACAAAGCCTTGGCTTTATTTTATTTTATTTGGCCATGCTGAGCAGCTTGCAGGATCTCAGTTCCCTGACCGGGGATTGAACCTGGGCCACGACAGTGAAAAGTGCTGAGTCATAACCACTGGACCACCAGGGAGGTCTCAAAGCCTTGGCTTTAAAACCCACCAGGTTCAAAGAGCAGGGAGCCCCTCAGCCATATAAGAGCAGTCCTTTCTCCTTATAATCCCTCCAGCCTCTCTGTGTGTTTGGTCTGAAACTGAAACCCTAGAGCCGGAGAGGAAGAGAACATACATGCGGTAGACACACTCTGACCATACTCCCTTCTCCAAGGCGAGTGGCTGCCAGCCATGAACTTGGCCAGAGGAAAGGGAGTGGGAGTCTTTTGAGTTAAGATTGATGTGACGACTTATATCGTGGACTGAACAGCTTTAATTTCTCAGCGGAGACAGTGTTTCATGACTTAGGAGTGACAAGAAGTTTGTCTTTTCCCCAAGAGTGAGCAGAAAGTTACGCATCCTATCCAAGTCTTCATCCAGGGGCAGAGGAAGATTTTTAATGATAAGTTTCAGGTGTGCAGTACTATAATCACTACAGAGGAATCACCACCAAAGTCTGGTTACCATCCATCACCACAGCGTTGACCCCCTCCACCCATTCTTTGCCCAATCTTCCCAAACCCCTAGTCGTCTGGGAACCACTAATCTGTTCTCTGGATCTATGAGCTTGTTTTTATTTTACTGTTTGTTCCCTGTGTTTTTTTTTTTTTTTTAGATTCCACATGAGTGAAATCACATGGTATTTGTCTCTGTCTGACTTATTTCATGAACTTTAACACCCTCTAGGCCATCCATGGTGTTGTAAATGGCAAGATTTCATTTTTATGGCTGAGTAATATTCCATTGTGTATATATACCACATTTTCATCTATCCACCCATTGATAAACACTTAGGTGGTTTCCATATCTTGCCTATTGTAAATAATGCTGCAATGAACATAGGGGTCCATAGATCTTTTCCAACTAGTGTTTTCATGTTCTTCGAATAAATACCCAGAAGTGGAATACCATATGAGTGTATGGCAGTTCTAGTCTTAACTTTCTAAGCAATCTCCATACTCTTTTCCATAGTGGCTCTACTGAGTTACATTCCCACCAACAGTGCAGGAGGGTTCCCTTTTCTCCACCTTCTCGTCAGCACTTATTATCTCTTCTCGATAAGAGCCCTTCTCACAGGTGTGAGGTGATAGCTCATTGTGGGTTTGATTTGCATTTCCCTGATGAGTGACCTTGAGCACATTTTCATGTGCCTATTAGCCATCTGTATGTCTCTGAGAATTGTTTATTCAGATCCTCTTTTGTCCCTTTTAAAATTGGGTTGTTTTTATTGTTGAGTTGTATGAGTTCTTTATATATTTTGGATATTAATCCCTTATCAGATATATGATTTGCAAGTATCTCGTCCCGTACAGAGTTTTCATTCTGATGATTTCGCTTGCTGTGCAGAAGCTTTTTAGTTTGATGCAGTCCCATGTGTTTATCTTTGCTTTTGTTTCCCTTGCTTGTGGAGGCAGATCCCCGAAGACACTGCTAAGACGGATGCTGATGAAGTTACCGTCTATGTTTTCTTCTAGGAATTTTACAGTTTCAGGTGGACTGAATAGGTTGAATAGGGACGATGGGAAACAGATTTTAAGCCCAAAGTTGTTTGTTCAACAGACCAGTTACATCTCAAAGCAAGGCCATTCAAGAGTCATGGAACTGGTTTCTGGGCATTTCTTTTGTAAATTATGCATGTGAGGGTCTGTCTTATGCTCGTTTTGATTTCTAATGTTCATCCTATTGGTGCCTCAGTTAAAACAGATGGTGAGCAGCCTCTTTAAATCTTGTTTGACACAATTACTGTTTACAATGTATGAATCAGAATTTAGAAATGAATGGGAACACTGATCAGAAAACCTAATACTAATCATATGAAGGTCTCCTTGACTTCACGTCTTACCTGCACTAAAAGGTCCTTAGCCTCCTTCTCGAGCCATCGTGGGTAAAAGGGGCTGTCCATGCGGATGGAGTGGAAGAGTTCCTCTTCATCTTGCCCATGGAAAGGTGACTGACCTATTAGCATCTCATAGAGAAGGACGCCAAAGGACCACCAGTCCACAGAATGGTTGTACTTCTGACCCAGCAGGATCTGTGGGACCAAAAGGCAGAGACATAATTAATCAAAACGAGGTTGACTTGAAAACCCTGCATGGACTTTTCAGGGCCACTCAGGACATAACTGATGAAGAACAGTGCATGGTTTTAGCAAAGATTACACTGAAAACTGTAGCTTTTGTGAAGTTAATGATTGGATAGAAATAAGTGGGCAGTACCAAAGCTAAGCAACATTTTTGCATTTCAACATCTTTCTTCCCCCCTCTGGCCTTAAGCAAAAGTACCATCAGCTCTTCATTTTCCTATCTGTGATGGGAGCCCATGGGTGGTAGCTTCAGACCTAAGAGAGCTGATGTGTATCTAAGCCCGTCAGTGCCTCTGAGGTGAATATCTAAATCAAACCCATGTGTTTTATGGACTTCTGTGGTCTTGAGTCTTTGCATAAAGTTCTGTAGCTAATCAGGCAGCCAAAGGGGTCGTCTGACCAAGTCCACCCCTTAAACCTAACTAGTCACGGTTACGAAGAGTCAAATTTTGTGACTATGCCAAGAGAGACTAGGATAACAAGCTGATAGATGTTTGTGAAAATAAAGATCAAGTTGCAAACAGAATTTTGCAGTCTGCTGCTGACTTCCAGTATAAAAATGCTATCTACCGGCCTTACCTCAATATTTGAATACTGAGGTTAATTCTAAAGTAAAAAAAATAAACTTAGCCTTAAGGAATAGTGTAAAAGTAGACCCAGGGAGAATGATAAAGAAAATAAAGACGCACACACTGCGTGATCTTAGTTCAGGTACGTTTGCCTTAAGTGGGGCCCGGTTCACACGCAATTTCCAGGATGTGCCACAAGAGGGAGCCCAAGGCAACCAGAAGCTGCTCTGAGCATCGCATCTTGGTAAGCAATTTCGTTTGGTGGATTAATGGAAAGAAATTTGGAAGGACAGGAGACAGCTGAGGTGGAAATTAAGTCTTCCAAGGCTAGGGGATGTTAGTAAAGAATTTCAGTCGTAAGTTAGGAGAAAGAAGCAAAATGCCGACTCACACTCAGTTATACACTGTATGAACAGAATGTCTGCAAATGCCTGCTGAGGTGTACTGGGTGTTTCCCATACTTTGTATTTATTTATAAGAACCTCTGGGGTAGGTGCTGTTATCCCTATTTAACAAAGGACGGTGACCGGACCTCGGGAGGTTATGTGTCTTCTTTAAGGTTGCCTGGTTAGTGAGTTGGAAGCTATGTTCTGGACCGTGGTCTCTTGGGATTTTACTACATAATGTTCCTTTTCTATTATAATGTTTCCAGGATTTAAACTTCGATCTAATTCATGCTCAAATGAGTCTGTATTTTAAGAGAAATTGGTGTAGAAACAATGGCTGGAGTGGCTCTTTTTCTATCTCAGCCCCTGGTGCTTTCTTATGGCCGTGCTGTCTTTTGTCCTGTTCTCTCCGCATCTTTACTCAAATAATTCAGATGATGATGATGTTACCACTTCACGTCAGAGTCCCTCTTTCTCTCTTAGAGTAAGAGAAAGCTACAGTTCCATCCACCGCTTGGAGCCAGTGATTTGAGGTCTGTACATGGCTCACCATATGATGTGCACGGCGGGGAAAGTGTCCTTAGAAACCAAGTGACCACCAATGCCTCTATGGCTCTGGTTTCCGAGTGACTCCTGCTTTCTCCAGGGAGCTGCTTCTAGCTACTGAAATTCCACCTGGACTTACTAAGTGGCTAGTAGATGTTGGAAAGTAGGGTGTCTCCCCATTTAACTATTTTCTATTCTTTGTCAAAATGAGTGTGGACCTCCAATTATACGTTAGACCCTCGGTCCTATAACCGTGACATAGGGAACCACAGAGCTTTGGGGAAGGTCTCGGGAGACGTGGGCTGGTGAGGCTATTCCCTGGTTTGAGGGAGCACAGTCTGCTTTTTCATGCATCGTTCCTGATGCTGCCCTGAATGCACTTGTTTTTTGTGTTTCGGGCCCTCCGCCCATATCATTGAGGTCCCCGGGGAGAGGGCAATGGGTCAGTGAGTGAGATAAAGGAAAAGCTTCACAACGGAGATGATGTGAGTGGAGCTTTGGAAAATGGGTGGGATTTTGATGGAAAAGGGAGAGGCTAGAGACAAAAGGCCCCATCTCCAGCACATGTTCAGAGATGGGCATTTGGGGTGCATGTCTTGGTGTGGTCATTCACGGAACAGGTGATGGGTGCTCTGAGCTGTGGAGGAGGAGACTAGACACTAAGGTGGATAAATCATGGTCCTTAGCTGTGAGAAATTCAGTTTACTGGCAAATGGGATTACACATGGGCTGTGGTAGCACAGAGGAGGAAACAACTGATTATTCCAAGAAGCCAGAGGCACCTTCAGGGAGAAGATGACTTTGGAGGTGGGAGTAAATCAGACCAAGGATTCCGAGGGCATGGCTAAGGGATATGAGAGAGAAGGAAACGGATGTCTCAGGACATATTAAGGACCTTCTCTTGGGGTTTTAGCTTGTACCCAGCTGACAGTGGGGACTTCCTGAATATTTTTAAAGGCGTGGCGTGACAGGTCTTCCCGTTAGAGAGGTAGATCTGGTGACGTGGTGGAACAGCGGCCCTCAGAACAGGGCATGCACCCCAGGGAGCACCCAGACGGCGTAACGCCGAGATACGGGAAGAAAATATTAGAACTTGTATTTATTCGAGTTTAAAAAATTCCAGTAGTGGCACTGATGCCCTCATTTAGAAATTTGACCAGTGACTAGGTTTTCCAAGGGAGGAACAGGAAGCCTCATCTCGGGAGGAGTTGGTGGTGGATTGGCTAGAGCATTCGTCTTCGGCACGTCGTAAGGTGCGTCACTATTACGATTACTTCTTATCCTAAGGTGCGTCATTTGCGTTGCATGCCCAGTTAAGGGGATCGGTGGGTTCTGTTTGAACTAAACTCATTTTCGCAAAATGGAACGTCCTTAAAAAGTGATCTGCAAAAGAGACTTGGATTGAAGACCATGCTAACGATGCAGAGGAGAAAACGGCAAGTGCAGAGATCTTCCGTCCTCCTAGTACCAGCTCTCTGTCACATTATAACGAGGCTAAAAACAGTGACCGTCTCATTAGTTGTGACAGGAAGCTGGCTAAATCAGAAAACACTGTCGTGCATTCTGGACTTATATCCACTCTCTTCAGCCACGAACCTTGCCTTACATACGCACTGTAGCATCTGTCTTACAGTGTGCCTTTGTGAGGGCTCTTTCTCGGCTATGAGCCAATAAAACCAGCAATTGAAAGAAACCAAGCAGACTTTTGAGTGGCAGAATCATAAAGGGTTAAACCAAGATTTTACAACGTTATTTAGCCTCATTATTTTAATAAAGCATAACATGTACTATTAATAGAATGCAACTTAGTTATTTAAAACTTTATTTCATCTTGAGTTCAGCCTGTTCCTTTTTCTGCATGTTTGATAACAGACTACATTAGTTGGTGATAATGTATAAGAAATATACATGTGCCGGGGATGCTTTTTTAACTGATGAGGGAGCAAGATCAGAAAGTTTGAAGATATGCAAAGATGATGCATTGGCAGTTGGGTAGTCGTAGAGAGGAAAGTCTGGGTCAAAAGGCATCACCAGGATCCAGACCAGAGGTGCTGAGGGCCTGGACCAGGGCAGCAACTGGAAGATGGGGCGGGATTGGAGAAGCTTGATTTAATCCCCAAAGGGAGGATCAAAAAAGAAGGGAGATTCTTAGTACAATCACGAGACTGGGGAGGCATGAAAACAGAGGTGTGAACCCCTGAGGTCTATATTTAGAAGGTCTTGGTGTTTGGATTTGGGAGGGGTAAGAAGGAAGGAGAAGACTTGGAGGATTCCAGTTTTCTGGCTATAGGGGACTGGACGGATGGATGTGTATGTCACTCATCCAGAAAGGGATAAAGGAGAAGGGTGTGTGCATGTGTGTGTGTGGGGGGCAATTTCAACAGAGAGTGGGTTTGGGATCTGTTATGATCGAACGGCCTGTGACAGTGAGTTGGAGATCTCTGCAGAAAAACAGACATACAGGTCTGAAGCAAGAAGTTTGGGCTGGTCATACTGATTTGGGAGTTGAAATCCTAGTCATAGATACAGCTGTTCATGGAGAAGGCACAGGGAGAACAAAGGACCAGGGGTGGAATTGTGTGAAGACAAGCAGGCTTGAAGATGAGAGAATGAGATTGAAGTTGCAGGGAGACGCCAGTCTCTGAAGGTAAATTCTGGAAGATGCCAAAGGAAACAGAATTGGGAAGGAAGGATTGCCTGGGAAAGGGTTTGGCATAAGGCACGTATAGACAGGACAGGTAAAGCCATGATTTCTTGCTGACCAGAGGCCAAGCTTGAATTTAAACAAGGGGAAATCTAAGCTAAGTACATGCGTACAGGGCAGAGTCTCCTGTTTCTTAGACTGAGGAGGCTACAGTTACTTTGGCTATGACAGGGATCTGCTGCTGAATTTGTTTTGCCCAGGAAACCAGAGGCCCATCGCTGTCTATCCATCAGACAGCCGTCACCACTCACACACTTATCAATAGTTGTTCATTCACTCTTTGAAAAGCTATCTATTAGCACCTTAATGTGCCGAGCCTTGAGCTCCGTCCTTGGATATAAAAGTGGCTAAGATCACACTGATCTGCACGTACGATAAGTGGGGCAAAACTTTACACACCTTGTAACAACATCCGTGTCCTGGTTCTGATACTGTACCATAGTTACGTAAGCTGGAACCAGTAGGGGAAGGGTAGATATGGGTGACATTTCTGTACTATTTTTGGCAACTTCTTGTGAATTTATAATTCTTTCAAAAGAAAGTTTTTAGAAAGCGAATAAGAAACAGCCTCTGACTTTAGAGCAATCACCCAGTAGTTCAGAGAGATCCAAAGACAGAAAAGCCGCGATAAGTGTATGCTGCGGGAGGGACCAAGGGGGAAAGGCAGTGTCTCGTCTCCCTGGGGTGGGCAGCTGGCGTTGATGGAGGCCTTCTGAGCAAACGCTGGTCTTCCAGGGGCTCAGAATATGAGAGCAACGGCTTATTTTGTTTTCTCTGTTGCTGTTTTTAAACTTTCATAGGCTCTCCCATGGGACCCAGTAACAGGAGGGAGAAGTGGGACCTCTCCAGGCTCACACAGTAGCAGCTTGGAAACCACAATTTAGGTTTTTCTGGCCCTAAAATGAAACCACTGGACTTAGGTAGATGCCTGTTCAGTGTCCGCCTGGCTCTTCACCAGTCGCTTCTTCTGCTTGGTCTGAGCAGAGTGACTATATTTTAAGGCTGGGGTGGGAGAGCCAGGATGGGAAGGGCCTGCTGGGTCCCTCACGCCTTGGCGAGGTGCAGGAGTTAGCGCGGGTACCACGCCCAGTGCGACACTAGCGGCACCTAGGTGCAGCTGCATTTGTCAAATACTCCGAAAAGCAAATACACATCCTGAACGAAAATAGTTTAAGGTCTTCTCATTTTCAGGGAGAAGGAAGCAGTGGTGCTGGCCCCGGGGAGGCGGAGTTGTACGGGTGGGTGCAGAGCGGCACGTCCTACCTCCGGGGCGATGTAGTCGGGGGTCCCGCAGAAGGTGTTGGTCCTGGCGTCCCCCAGCATGTTCTCCTTGCACATCCCAAAGTCCGCTATTTTGATGTGTCCATCTTTGTCTAACAGGATGTTATCAAGCTTCAGGTCCCTGAAAAACAAATCAGATTCGCACTTTAATAACATGCGGTTTTGTTAACATGGACTTGCCCTGTGATGGGGGCTTGCACGTCCCATCACAGCCTGAAGGGCAATGAGTAGGTACTTTGCTGGTCCTCCTGTCTCCTCCAGGGTCACTGCTTCTCGTCCTTGGTGTTGCCTCCTTGACCAGCGTCTCTTGCCCAGGACTGGACGTACAGTACAGCCCCTCGTGGTCCAGGTCAGCTTTCTCTGGGCCTGGCTCTGACCGAGTTCTGTATCTTCCGTATCAATACATGGCCCATCTCCAGAGCTCCCTCCATAGTTCATGTATGAATGGCTGAGCAGGTGCCGAGATGGGGCCACATAAAGGTCATGCGCTATCTCTGCAGAGTAGCATCCCTCAGTGTTAAGAGGGGCCCTCAAGAAACAAAGCCTGGATGGAAAGGAATAAGCTGGTGATGAAATGTCGTGGGGGCTGTGTTTGGTGATGTGTCTGGTGTAGGGTGGTATTCAGTACTACACAACACGTACACCCATCCACTTCCGTCCAAGGTAGGGGTGTAGATAAAACTGACTCTTCAAGGGAATGGCTGGCTGCTACTGATTCCCCTTTCTGACTTGCCAAGGAGTACAGCTAATATACCACGGACAAGACACAGCCCTGAGGCTCTTAATCCCAGTACCTTTCCTGGGGGTAACGGAAAAGGAAGAAAGGCCTAGAAATATACTCACTTTATGCCATTCTCTAAGTATCTGTGTTTGTGGATAAATTATCCTGCATCTAATTCGAAGACCAATTAAGGAAGGCTGTCCCTAACCCAGATTAATTTAGAATCAGAATCCATCTGCTACCAGAACACCATGGCAATGACTTCCTCTGTCCTCAGAGAACGAGTATCCTTGTAAGGCAGCCCACTTCATTTTTTAGGGATGTGTAAGTGGTGACACGATTTTAAAAACACGGGCCAAACTATGCCTCCCTGTGACTTTACCTGTTGGCCTGTTTACCACACGTGACCGCCTGGATATTTGGAAAGTGACACCAAGCTTTCTCTTGTCTTTCCTTGACCAAGTTGAGGACCTTTACTCCTCCACACAGCATGGTATTCAGACTCTGCAACATTCCGGCCCCTACCCTGCACATATCTCGAATTTGTCCATTTTCTTCTTCAAAGATGGTTCTCAGAATGAAAGCGGTGTCTTCCGGGCACGTGATCTCACAGGTGCAGATGGCGGTGGCACCCTGAGCTTCTGGTCTAGTCCTCTTGCCTCTGAGCACCGTGGCTGCACTAGTTATTTTAGAAGCTCCGTCACAACGATGCTTAATATGGAACTCACTGTAAACTATAACCTCCAGGTGTCCTTCCCCCCCCGCCCCCGCACAAACTACCATTATACCATTTTCCTGTCATCCTGTACCTGCGAAACGGAATTTTTAAAAAGATAATCCAGGAATGACACTTGACATCAGTTTCTTTAAACTTCTATCGACTTTAGTCAGTGGCATTTTATGAATTCTAGTCGGTTATATAACATCCAGCTTTCTCTTCCTTGATCTGCCGTGAATTTCTGAGCTTTGTGAAAACTCCTTTAAGTCTAGGATATGTGGTGGGTGGTAGCTACCACTGCCTTCCTTAATGAGCTAAGACGACTTGGGAGAGAAGAGCTATTGCTGTTGCCTTGTTCTGCACCTCCTCTAAGAGAAGATGCTCAGAATCTCCTTCTCAGAGATTCTGCACCCAAAGGGCCTGGCAAGTAGCTCTGTCTCCTCCGCCCCTGTTGATTGGGCCACAGGTGGAGGCCTGACTCAGTGGATTCTTCTTGGGGAAAACTTGCTGAGGTTGCAACATGACGGCACTCGTCCGTCTCAGCTGGGTGTCTGATGCGTGGGGCTGCTGTGGCGCGCCCTCCACCATGCCCTTGGAGGGACAGAAAACCAGCCAGTAAAAGAAGAGACTGAAGTGGCTCGGCCAGGAGTAGAGACAGAGGCCCCATGAACCCGAAGAACAGCCCAGCCAATGAGAGAGCAGCCACTCTGGTTCTGATGGGTTTGCATTCTCGGTTCTGCTTTGTCAGTGAGGCTTAGCTTCTGCTTAAACAAAGGTTTCAGTGGTTGTATGATGCTTGTAATCGATACCCGTATCCTAAAGTCCCGTCACTATTTGCTTTATCTCCTTTATTACACTCTAAGCTTCACGAAGGTGGAAAGTGTAGTGCTTGGTACTTGCTGTGCTGTGATGCTCTGACGCGAGTGTAGCACGTGTTGCTGTCATTCCATAACCATCTGAGTGAGTTCATCCCCAACCAGTGACCATCTCACCACCAGCGAGTATCAGCTACAACTAAGTCCCAGGTAATGCTTCCCTTTGGTTGCTTTCTCACCTTCTGTGAGTAAATTAGCCAGAGGACGTGAGCATGGGATGCAGTTCTGTTTTGGTGCAGAAATGCTGCTAGCAGGTGTTCCCCAGAGCTGACCTCTGTCACTAATGCATCAACGATGGTTTCTGTCTGACCAGGTGCGTGGATACCTCCAGGATACATGTATGTGTGTCCCACGTTCAGATCAGTTTCGGTTCTGTTTCTCCCATCCTAATTCAAATGCTGTCGCACTTTCATTATGAGGACTGAAGACTTCCAATATGTCTAAGTCTTCTCCGTAGGCAGGCCTTCTGCCTTGTTCCTTCATTTTAATTAAATCCACTTTCATTGTGACTTATGGATTATATTCCAATAAGTCCAATTATAGGTCATGTTTAACTCCTTATGCTAAAACTGCAGGTTCATTTCCTAATCCACACTCTATGCGATAGTGATAGCATTTTGAGTTTCTGCTACATGAAACATATGCATCATTCGCAGCCACGTATGTACGTTCCTAGAAATCTGGCTGAAGGATGGTTTTAGGGTCATCACTAGGGAGCCAGATATCCAGCTGCAGTACTGTACATAGCTCAAAAGGATAATGAACATAATATCTAATATTGGAATTTCTTTCACATGCATTTTATCATTTGATTCTCACACTAGCCCTTTGATCTGGAATCACTATTTTTATTCGTATTTATCTAATGGAAAACAAAGGCTCTTAAAAGTATACAATCTATCCCAGCAAAGCCAGGCTTTACCCTCTTTTACATCCCCTTAAACCAAGCTCACCCGGTCTTTCGCATTGAACTGGTCTTGCTGAGATACCTAGAGTCTTCTGTGATTGCAAGGGTACATTTTAGTCAATTCTAAAAATGAATGTTCTCTAGGCCTCAAGCTAGGAAAGTTTCATGTTCAATTTTCAGTCCACCCTCTAAAGTGGGCAGGGTCTACAGGGCTGGGAGAGAGGAGGTCACTGAAGCTTTGAGAGATCTAAGTCAGAAGGGGAAAGGTCTAGAAGGCCTGCCATGCAGAGCCAGACACCCTGAGGGGCAGGAAGGGGTGAAGGCAGAGGGAGACGAGCTGGAGAAGCCACAGGACCCAAAGGCCAGAGTGTTCACAGGTACCTCACAGGACACCAGGACCCAGAAAGGGCCTTCAGGGTCCAGGTCACCTGGCATGGCTCTTGGAAGCACCCGTCTGCCCAAAGGGCTGCACATCGGGGCATCACGTACAACCGAGAATTCAGTGGAAGCCTTTCTTTCCATTGTGTTGTCAACATAAGCAAAGCTTCTCCATTTGGAAGAGGCAAAGTGGGAGACAGAAGAGCGAGCTTCCGAATCCGAGTTTTGTTACTGAGTAGCTCAGCCAAGCCTTGTCTCCTCTCTGATCCTTTAATGACTCATCCATAAAATGGGTCCAGTGATGCCTGCCTTGCTTATCCCACAGAACTTGTGAGCATCCAGTGAGGTCATCCACATGAAGGCATTTGTAAGTGGTTTCAAATATAGGCGTTGGGTCCAGTGTCATCGATCAAAGATCATCTTAAGGTCCCTTTCAGTTCTAAGAGTTCTAAGACTTGAGACTCTAGATTCTGCTGCTTCTATGTCTGCGTATTTTCCAGCTCCTTGGTTTTACGTTTAACCTAAGCCAGGGCTGAGGCATCTTTTAAGATGCCACCGCTTTTACGATGCCACCAGTAATGGTAGATGATTGACGTTGCCACCTGCTTCTCTGCATCTCTTGGCCTCAATTCTTGCGACTGCCAACAACAGCCTTTCCAGAAAAGCTGGACACAATTTGTTGAATATTCCTCCACTCGACCTCCTTACTCCTATCCCTGTGCCTTTTCTAGAGTCACTTCTTCCATTTATAAAGCCTTTCCCCCTCTTTCTGATAGGAACTTTTTGTTGGCACACCCTCACCCATTTCTGATGATACCTTCATTATTCTTCCCTTTGGCAGTTACTTCTTTTTTTTTTAATAAACTTTTTTATTTTATTTATTTATGTTTGGCTGCGTTGGGTCTTCATTGCTGCCTGTGAGTTTTCTCTAGCTGCGGTGAGCGGGGACTACTCTTCGTTGTGGTGCGCGGGCTTCTCATTGTGGTGGCTTCTCTTGTTGCGGAGCATGGGCTCTAGGCGTGTTGGCTTCAGTAGTTGTGGCCCATGGGCTTCAGCAGTTGTGGCTCACGGGCTCTAGAGCGCAGGCTCAGCGGCCATGGCTTACGGGCCCAGCCGCTCTGCGGCTTGTGGGATCTTCCTGGACCGGGGCACGAACCCGTGTCCCCTGCATTGGCAGGCGGATTCTTAACCACGGTGCCACCAGGGAAGTCCCGACACTTACGTGTAATTAGAATCTCACTCACTTAGACTTTTTTTTAGAGTGTGCTGTTTGTGTCTTTTCATGTACTTATATTTTACCTCGAAAAAACCCAAAATAAAAATCCAGAAAGTGGCTTAATTATGGATCCAGAGGTTGGGACTTCTATAGCTTTTGCATCCACCACAATGCTTAACCAAGGCTGTGTGTTTAGTGGCTGGTCCGTCTTCGTTACCAGTTGTAGTGGGCTCCCCCCCCCCCAATAAAAAGATATTTATGTCCTAGTCCCTGGAATCTTGTGAGTGAGACCTTATTTGGAAAAAGGGTATTTGTAGACGTAATCAAGTTAAGGATCTTGAAATTAGATCATCTGGGATTATCTGGGTGATCCCTAAATCCAATGTCAAGTGGACTTGTAAGAGACCTACAGGGAAGACACAGGGAGAAAAGAAGGCCCTGTGAAAACTGAGGCAGAGACTGGAGTGACTCCAAGCCCAGGAACACCTGGGGCCACCAAAAACTGGAGGGGGCAAGGAAGGATCCTCCCCTAGAACCTGCAGAGGGAGCGTGGCCCTGCTGACACCTTGATTTTGGACCTCTGGACTCCAGAGCTCTGAGGGAATAAATTCCATTGGCTTAAGCCATCAGGTTTGTGCTAATTTCTTACGGCAACCCTTCAAAACTAATATGATGATCATGAGTGGTCAGAAAAAGGAAACTAATAGAATCCCCTTGTTAATTCAGTGGCCAATGAAAAGTTTAGGCCAGTAAAGTTACAATGGGCAGTTGAATAGTTTCTTAAGGCCAATCTCGGTGTCGGTGTACCTGCCGGATGACCTCCCCCAGTTTTAATTATTCCATGTCTCTCAAGGACCTCCTACCGCCTCAGTGAGTACACTGCTAAATAAACCCAGGATTCTTTCTTTGTGGTGCATAAGAAGCCTTAGAAAATACTTCTCATGGATGTAGTAAGAGCTCTAAAATGGGTACCATTTATGATATTAAAGACACTTATGGACCCTCATTGGTTTTTGTCCTGCGTGTCAATAATTTACAAGATGAAATAATAGAAACATCGTGATGTGGAGAAAGAGACTATACTGGGGCATGTGGGGTTTGGTTGCATGAGGTCCCTTTCAGCCCTCAGATCTCTCTTCTCTCCAGTCTTCCTAACTTTTCCTCCCTCTTTCCTATCCATCCATCCCACACAATCTACTGAGTGTCTCAGTATAGGTATATCTTAGGGATATTGCAGGCATTACAGATAGAAAGAGGAAAACAGCCAGGGAATCTGAGCAGGGTTTTCAGTGTTGTGGTATTTCTCACTTTCCTGAAGAGTAAAGAATGGTATAAAACGGATTTTTAATCGTTTTGGAGATAGCCCCTGCTCCCCCAAATACAAAAGTATATCCAAAGGATGCCAAAGAGACGGCTTAAGAAAAATGAGCTCCGAAACCTCCCCTAAGTTTTAGTTCTGGGCTCTAACTGGGGCAGCCCTCACTTGGCTGGACCCTCTGGAAACGGAGAGGTTTCCCTAAGTGAATTTTCAGCCTATTCTGTAAGCCCCAAAGCCCAGTACTGGCCATCCCAGACGGAATGCTTCTGGACTGTATTATACACAGTTTGCCATCTTCAACAATCTGTGTGGAACATCACTTAGCCTGTACTGATGACTCCGGTCATCCCTGTGAGCATCTGCTGCAGAACAGCACGTGATCCCACTGTCTCGGGGCCTTGAGGTTGTCCTGCGTCTTCCCTTTATGTCGGTTCTCAGCTTCCCTTGTCACCAGTGGTCACTGTGTAGGCCTCCAGCTCCTCAGTCAGCATCCTGTCAAGCTCCTTCCTTCCTTTTTTATTTGTTTTCTTCAATATACACCCCCACCCCGCCCAATCTGCGGGAAACGAGACAACTAAGCCTTTGAAGATCTGTATGATGAGTGTCAACTGTGCTTTGAGAGAAGTAAGGAGACTGAAGTACATTAGCTTTCATCCAAGAAGGATGTGAAATGACGGTGTCCAATAGATTCTGGACAGACATCCACTCAAGAAAGAGGGCACACATGGCATCCTGGGCATGCAGACAAGGTGTAGGCTTGTAGGTTTTCGCAGGTGTGTTTGTTCAAGGAAGGCCTCCCCTTCTCCCTCACCCGAAAGGAGGACATTCAATGTGCAAATACAGGCAAGAAGGAGAGACACAAAAGACAGAAGAAAGAAAGCAACAGTAAGAGGCCAAAGAGAAAGTAATGGAAGGAAATGAGACAAAAGGTAGGAGAGAGGGAGAACAAAATGAGATCAGAGCCTTATTGCTTTTTTTTTTTTTTTTTTTTTTTTTTTTTTTTTTGCAGTACACGGGCCTCTCACTGCTGTGGCCTCTCCCGTTGTGGAGCACAGGCTCCGGACGCGCAGGCTCGGCGGCCATGGCTCACGGGCCCAGCCGCTCCGCGGCATGTGGGATCTTTGCGGACCGGGGCACGAACCCGTGTCCCCTGCATCGGCAGGCGGACTCTCAACCACTGTGCCAACAGGGAAGCCCCCCTTATTGCTTTTGAGAGCGGAATTTCTTACTTGGTTGGTACATCACCATCCGTGCTGTCACTCTGGGCAGGAAGCCCGGGTGGGGAACTTTCTGCCACAGAAGCACACTGACCACTTCATGTCCCTCAAGCACAGTGGTGAAATCACCTGGACCAGGAAATCCAGTTATCCCAGTACTTGTTTCCAAAGAGTAAAATTTACCTGTAGACTATTCCTTTGGAATGAAGGAACTGCAGACCGAGAATGATTTCGGCAGCATAGAACCTGAGGGAAGGAAAATCAAGGCTCAACATGAATGCTTACTAGGAAAACAAATTCCCCTTTCTATAGAGTGAGTGTGCAGCGCTCTGCTAAATGCGCGCACGGAAGTTTGTTTAATCACAACAAAAGGAAGATATCATCCATTCTACACATCCAGTTTCAGACCTGAGAGAATGAAATGGAGCTGGTAGGGAAATAATTTTCCCTATTTATTTTAAAATTTTAAAATAAAATTTTAAAATTGGGAATTTTAAAATGTAAAATTGGGGATTTTAAAATTTCCCAATAGGGAAATAATTTTCCCTTTTATTTTAAAATCTACTTGGACCCTTCAGACCTGTCTGCAGGTCATTCCACATAGCCTGAGAGGAGGAGAAACGCACACAGGCAGACCTCAGGGATCTCACGGCTTCGGTTCCAGACCACCGCAGTACAGCGAGTCACACGAGTTTTTTTGGTTTCCCAGTGCATATAAAATTATGTTGACACTACAGTGCCGCCTATGAAGCACACAATAGTATTATGTGTAAAAGAAGCGTACGTATCTTAATTAAATACTTGTGAACTATACTTCAGTTAAAAAAATATGGCTAAAAGATGCTAACCGTCATCTGGCAACACAGAGCTGCCACAAACCTTCCTTTATAAAAAAACCACGTATCTGCAAAGCACGATAAAGTGAAGTGCGATCAAACGAGATACGCCTGTATGAGAAGCTGGGAGGTGATACCTTGCTCTCCACCTTCAAAAATGACAGACTCAAAGGAGGTGAGTTTACAGGAGGATTAACGTTAGAGATAAGGGAGAACTTCCCGCAAGTGAGGTCTGCTCGATCTTGGAGAAGAACGCAGAAACCCCTTCCTGGGAGGCAGTGAGGACAGATAGATAGCATGTGTCTGCGATGGCTTTCGTGCCTTACACACCTGGAAGGGACCCCGAGAATCCTTTCTAGCAGAAAAATACCCGATGATTTCTGGGCTGCAGGAATCTCATAAAATTATCTCCGGGCACTTGGCCGACGGTTCCTGGAAGCAACGAGATCGGTGGCGCACTACCCACTGGATTCGACAAAACAGCCGCTTCAGCCGGGGTTTCTGTAGGAGCTCGTGGAAAAGTCTCTCTCTCAACGCAGCTCGACCTGAACCCCCCCGAGTGTTCACTAGGGGTGAGTGAGATTACTGAGCGTACAGCAAGCAAGGCTAGTGTGCACCCACCCTTTTCAGTGGAGCCAGGGGCACAGTTTTCTTGTGTTTGACCGTCTCAGTGGTTTGATGACTCAGCAAAGAGGGCCTGGGGGAGGAAGGGTGCGGGGCTTCTGTGGGACTCAGCTGCAGTCCCACTAGTAAAGCCACCCTGCTCGATTTCGCCAGCGCCTGGAGTGGCCTGATGCCAAAGAAGGAGAACGTATTCTCGAGAGAGAGCAAATGTCTCTTCCTGTTTCCTGTTTCTCCTGCCCCCAGAGCTGGCTGACTGATGCCTTCACACTGAGCTTCCCTTGAGAGACCTCCGTGAAGCCCCACCCAGTGACCGCCTTGCCCCTCTGTGCTCCATTTGACTTCCATTCAAGGGGCAAATATTGCTTCTGGGTTTGGATGATTTAGAAGCCTGATGAAGTGGGGCGGCTCCTTAAGAAACTAAGCAGTTGATCTCGCGGCAGAGAAGTGAAATAAAAGCGACTTGAATTTAAGTTTCGCAAGCTGGGAAAACAGTTGCCTCATTGGATGTGTTCCTGGGGTCACCTCACCCTGGGGTTTAGGCCCACTGAGTGAGAAACAGGAAAAGTGCCACGTGGGGAAAAGCACGGTGCGGGCACAGTGGACCCCAGTCCCTGACAAGACCAGTGGGAACCCCCCAACCCTACAAGGGCTCTTACGTGGCTCTGCAAAGATCGAACTTATGGCAGCTCTGGATGTGGTACATTAAGTCTCCTCCGTTGAGATACTCCATCACAAAAAAGAGGTTTTCCTGCGGAAAGACACAACCATCCCAACTGTGAGCTTCTTTAAAATAAGAAAACAAGGATTACTTTTTAAATGGATTTCATTATTTCAGAGGAACCGATTCTGTCTTGAAGTCCCTTATAAAAAGGCTGGCAAGACGATTTAGCAGATCTGTATAGCATTTCTGAACCCCAAGAAACCTGGGGAATCCAGGAGGAGTATGTGGGATGTTTGCTAGGATGCCTGGATGCTAACACGCAGCAGATGGGGCACAGCACGAGGGAGGGTCCACCCGGACTTGACCACCCGATGGTGGGATGGTCTTGGGCACTTAATGGATGCTGGCTGTATACCTACTGAAATTGACAGTGTGTAGGATGGTAAAAAGTACAAACCGGGGGCTCTGACTACAGGGGCAGGGCTTGAAAGCGTTCACTCTTCAACACTCAGTAAGTAGTTCTGAATGTATTCTTTGGGTATGGTCAGAGCGAGAGTGGGTGTGCTCACGCATGCCTCATCCACCCAAGATGGAGACAGCCCTGCCTTCAGGGAGCTCATCAAGTCTGGGCTTACTTCCCTCCAGTCCTGACCTCACCTGTTGCAAGTCACGGCTTATAAGCTGTGCTGCTCCTAACAGGACGCCATGCATGTTAGAGCCGCTGCCCCTGGACGGCAGCTGTCAAAAGCAAGGCTGAGTGGTCTTCGGACCGTGGTCGAAGTATCAGGGGTGGCTGATTCCAGGGAGCCTGAGCTCCTCCATGGTGTGAGACAAGAGTTCCTCAATATGTATATTTATGACCCTTGGAGCACCCTGATTTTGAGAGTCCCCGTGAACCACAGAATTAGTAATCTGCTCAGTTGGCGTGGAGACAGTTGGGACAGACGGGACTCAAGGCCAACTGTTAGGATAATGGGCTTTGCCCTTACTCGGACCCGAGTTCAGATTTCCTCTATTTGTGACCTTGAAGTTACTTAACCTCTCCTAAGCCTCATATTTTTCGTCTGCAAAATGGAAGAAGTAATATTCCTACTTCATAGGGGCGTCGTGAGTGGTAAATGAGATGATCTATGTAGAAAGCTAGCTCAGCGTTGGCACTCAGCCTGCACTTCAGAACTGGTAGCTGTTGTCATAGTAAACAATTTAAAAGCCAGTCAAAAAAACAGATCACAAGAACTAACCAAATGGAGAGAGATTCCATGTTCATAAGTAGGAAGACAGTATTGCCAAGATGTCAGTGCTTCCGAACTTGACCTACAGATTCTCTACAATCCCAGTCAAAATCCCAGTGAGTTACCTGGTGGGTATCGACAAAACTGACTAAAGGTTACACGGAGGAGAGGCAGAATATCCAGGATAGCCAACAACATGTTGAAGAAGAACAAAACTGGAGGACTGACCTTACCCGACTTCAAGACTTAATAAAACTACAGTAATCAAGATGGTGGTATCGGTGAAAGACCAGACCAACAGATCAATGGAACAGAAAAACGTAGAAACAGACCCATGTAAATATAGTCAACTGATCGTTGACAAAGGAGAAAATGCAATACAATGGAGCAAAGACGGTCTCTTCAAGAAATTGTTCTGATCATCACTGTATATCATCGTATTTCCACATTTCTTAATTTTCATTTGCACAACGTCAGCAAAACAAAACACCCAGCAGATACTTCTCAGAGGAAGGAACCGCACAGTCCTGTGGATCTTGAAAGAAGGAGGAAAACAGGGAGTTAGATCTCCTCCAACAAGTTAAATCTCCTCCAGCGCTATCTTTCTGTTCCAGTCAGAGCTGGGAGAAAATGCAAAGCAGGCAAAGCGAGGGGAATGTGGGCTTGTGACACGTGTTATTCCAGCAAAGACCCTCTTCTTAATGCCGGTGATACGTTAACTGATGCAAATGATTCTTCTGGGTGGAGTGGGAGTTGAAGTTGTGATGCTGGTGGGGGGTGGGTAGGGTGGGGATGGGATGGTCCAAAACTGCCCTGGACTTAGGATTTGTCAACAGCTCCTGGCACAGCATCTGCAGAGAGGAAATTCTCATCTCTGTGTGTCTCTAGCTGTGTGATCAGGTAAATCATACCATCCCTGGGCCTCAGTCTCAACCTCTGGAAAATGAGAAGTATTGGTGAGACAGAATTCCTCTTTCCTAGCCTAAAGATGCCCTGATTTCCACCTTAATTTCTCTTCCTTTTTCTTGGAGGAAAATATGAAATCCACAAACTTTGGTTATTGAGCACATGACAAGACCTATGTAGTGCTTCCCAGATGATAAAACACATGTTGGTAAGAAGGTGTTATGCTGTAAAATTCATAAGAGAAATCTTTGTTCAGAAACAGTGTGTATTGGAAGTAAACTGAAAGGTATAGAGATGAGCCTTCTCTCTGAATCTTCTTCCACGGAGGTCAGTATTATGGCTGGGTTCATTATGACCTATCATGATGCCCCAGAGAAGTTCACGAAATAGAGGTCAGAGGGCTTCCTCCCGTCTCATTCGTCTCCTGATTATGCTAATAGAGTTTGGCTAGTTGGGGGCAAATACCTCTGTGTGTCACGGTCCTGAATTCTTTAATGTCTAAATTAATCCCGCCATGCACCGAGGGCTGAAAAGCAGAATGGATTTAGGACATAATGGGTTAGCGCTGTTGTGTAGGCCAGAGTGTCAGGTGAATCACTTTTTGACTGGTCTTTGTATTGTTTCTGAATCGTGTGTTTCTTGCTCTAAGAAAGATCTCGAGCGCCCCTGCTCAGAGAGGAGTATGTATTATTTCTGATTTCGGAAAAGAGTCCAAACAAAGGATTAAAACTCAGTAACCTCCAGGATTTACCCTCCCAGTCCAAGCACTTGGTGAGTTTTTCACTCGGCCTACTTGGGCGGCAAAATCATAGCATTTTGTCAGGTAGCTCCGTGAAAAGTGAATTTTAAAAGAGGAAGGTTGCCTTACTCAGGGTGTTCCCTCCTGCAGGGAAACGGCTAAGGTTCTTTTGAATGAAACAATAAGACACTGAGCTTATTTCCATCCTGTCCATGCAGTCAGTTTTACTTGGGGTTTGACAGTACAATGATGACAGCCACTGGAAGAAGTGATTCACTGAATAGTGCTGAAGAACCTCTCGCTAACAAGCAAGCATTTGATACATCATCCAACAATACTGATTTATCTCTCAGGTCTCCAGTTTGCAAATATACCTGTGGCATACATGCCGTTCTGTATGCCAGCTTCATAAAAACAAGAGAGTCAGGGTTAGTTATTGCTTCGCTGTGATTTTCTGGTAACCGAAGGATATAATCAATGCTGATATTCTGGAGATAGATGGGTATTCAAAGCTCTGTGGCTCTTTTTTTTTTTTTGCCTTTAAAAAAGGTATTTATTCTTGCAAAGTCATTTAAATATATATACTGAGTACTTTCAAAAATTGAAAATAGCAAAGGATTCTGTGTGTTTGTGTACAAAGTACTGTATTTCCCAAAGCGTCTACAAATGTCTTTCATCACTTGGCTGATAGAATGGTATATTTTATTCTCCTGTGTACTTACAAAAATATGACAGACCACTTTAGGGGGCCTCTAACATCTAAATTGCTTTGTATTCATCTTCTTTGTAAAATCTCTATTATCAAATTTAGCCATGAAAGCGATTTATACTGGTAAAAAGGAGGAAGCAGGTAAAAGCTATATACAGAAATACAAATACTTAGTTTGCCAATCTAAGAGCTGGAAAAAAAAATCATCTTTCAGATGACAGACATGCACTAGTCTCAGTGGTTTTCAAGGCCAAATCCTTTAAATCATTATGGTCTAAATTCAACCGAGATATTGCCTTTGAATCTCTACCTTTGTGGATCCCACCCTTGTTACTGACACTACCGATGTCCTGAGTCTGCACTAGTGTCAGACTGGAGGTGAGTCTCCTTCAGATTGACGACTACCTCCAAGGAGGTTTACATCTTTACTTCTACTTATCGTTCCCCGCCAAGCAAAGGTTTAGTTTGGAATTGCAAATTGTGAGAGCTGCATTCTTGACGTCCACAGCTCTGTGGTGGGGATGCATTACAGGGGCTTCCTGTGTAGAGGAAGAGCACAGAGCTGGGGTCCAGGCTGCCCAAGCCAGGAGCTTACAGAACCAGCCAGGGCCCCACGTGGGGACGGAGCCTGCACCCGGATGGCACACCTGCAGGGCACCTGGACACGGGCTCACCCAAACCGCCTGCTGCTACATGCACACAGCCTGCGTCAGTGTGGTCATTGACACTCAATGTCTTAGGTATGCTTGTCATTTAGAAGGCTGGAGCCATTCCAAATCTGGAGTACTTGATCTATTCCTTCCTTGTTTAGTGAGCTATAAGCTAAAACACCCTAGAAAACAGGTTTATTTCCTTTTTCATAAAGAATAAGCCATCAGACTTGAGGACACGGGGAGGGGGAAGGGTAAGCTGGGACGAAGTGAGAGAGTGGCATGGACATATATTTACTACCAAATGTAGAATAGCTAGCTAGTGGGAAGCAGCCGCATAGCGCAGGGAGATCAGCTCGGTGCTTTGTGACCACCTAGAGGGGTGGGATAGGGAGGGTGGGAGGGAGACGCAAGAGGGAGGAGATATGGGGGTATATGTATGCATATAGCTGGTTCACTTTGTTATACAGCAGAAACTAAAAGCCATCAAAAACCAAAAAACGAACAGATAATCACACGTATACTTTTGATAGCTAAGCGTTGCATGTGTATGTGTGTGAAGGAAGGAGGGAGGAAAGGCTCTCTGCAGACCAGCAAACTCATTCATTACGGCCTGTTTATATTTCTACTGTAAGTCTAATTAGTAAAACTCACTGCCTTTGATAGATTCATTAGTACCTGTCAGAAATAATGTGCCTGAGTTTCTAGAGGTTTGTACCTGCACGGGGAACTTGGGCTCAGTTGGTATTTTCTGGTTTAACTGTCCCATGGGGTCATCTTGCATTAACTAGCAAATTATTTTCTTCCATAACGGAAGTACAAACAATGATCCATTTCACGAATTTTAAAATTGTTTTCCCTGATACGATTGGGTCTCTACTAAGAGGCAATAGAGCTGTTAGGCTGACGGACTTTGCTACCAAACTGCCCAAGGGTGAATCCTGGCTCCCTTGCCTGACACCTGTGGTGCCTTTGACCCCTGTAGGGGCCACCTCGATTTCCTTGTCTGTAAAATGGGGATAATAATAGTCTCTACTTCAGAAGGTTGCTATGAAGATTAAATGAGCTAAAATATGCAACGTGCCTAGAACATGGACTGGCACATAGTAAATGCTTTATAAACATCATCTGTTATTATATTTATGGCCACACTTATTGTATACAATATACACACAATGCATGTTGAGAAATATATATTCCCAAACACAGAGGGGTCCCTGGAACAGACTAGGTTTTAACATAAAAGGCAAGTTTTAAGGAATACGGTTTTGATGTGAAAATGACCCTACTCTGCTGAAGATTTTAAAGTTACTAAATTATCACTACGACAAAGAGAAAAAAATATACACCAGAAAGATGAAATACTCACAAATCCTACCTGTGGGTGCCTTGAATGATATAACTAGAAACGACTCTTTTCTTCTCATAATGCTTTTGTGTATTTTCCAATTTTTAAAGTACGTTTTGGTGTAATTACTTTTATAATTAGGGAAAATGTTAAAGAATTTTCCTTAAGAATTTATAAGTGAGTGAGTTTTCTGTCACTGGATGTTTGTATGGTGTAGATTCTCATCATCTGCCATGGGGGTTTGCTATCTGGCATGGAAATGTCGATTCAGTGTCTGATGTAAAGTAAGATGCTATCTTTTTTAGTTCACCGAAATTGAAACTGGCAGGCTTAAGTATTATGAAGCAAGCATGACCAGGTACAGGGGAGTAGAGTCATGTGATAAAATACTTTCAAAATCACTTTTAATCACCAGAATACAAATAGAATAATTCTTCTTAAAAAGAATAACAAAAATCTAAAAACGGAAGCATCATTAAAGTAAACTTTTACATTTACAATATGAAAGATGATTAATACAAGATTAAAGTGATAGATTTAACAAAATCAGTGGTGTGATTCTCACAGGGCTGTGTTTGCATATATGAATGTCCTAGAGAAATTAAAAGCCCTAGGGCTGTCAAAATATATCAGTATTTAAAACATGAGATCATTCTTTAGGAGGACAATTTGTGAATGGATATTCTAGTAAAGGGGAAATGTAAAGAGGGCTCAGTTATTCTAATATGATGTAGCTTCTACCCTGCTTTCTCCTTAGTATATGATTACATTTGCTTTTAATGAGAGAATGAAAATAAAGAACATGGAAAACTATTCAGTAACGATGACTATTCAGTATAGCTAGTCAAGTACTGAACCACTAAGGGGACTGTTGCCAAGTGTGCATACATTACTGGATAAGTGAGAACTTTGTAGCATTAAAGATGCTATCGTTTTATCAAACCTGTAACAATTAATTTTGAAAATACATGGAGAACATAGTAAATATCATGCACATGAGGTCAGGAATATAGAGTCCCTCTCCAGAAATAATAAGAAACGGAGGAAAAGAATAATTATAGTCATTTTTTCAGGTTTTTCCCCCAAGGCTAGTAAATTAATACATTTTATGCGAGAAGATTTGCATGTCTGAGGAAATAAAATTAGAATACCAATATTTATTAAAAATATCCAAGTATGCCAGTATCCTTTTCAGAGTACCATATGTTAAGCATATGTAATAAATGCTGTAACATCCAAGATGACAGTTATTGATATAACAGTATGGAAACCAGAGAGTACATGTCAACTCAACTTCGGGGTATATCCTATTTTAGCCAGTGGAAAGTGCGAGAAGGTGTGCCCTGAAGAATGAAGGGGAGCTGGTCCAGATCTAAAATTAAATAATCCACATCAAGTATTTGGCCCTGCGCCTGACATAGAGTAAGAACTCCATACATAGTAACCTTTATTATGTGTATTATTATTTTGTTAGAACAAGTTAAATACGTTCTATATTCCAATATGTTCTCTCTCTATACCTTCATAATGACCAAAAAGGCATGTGATGAATTTAGAATTCTTCCAAATCTTGTACTAGTGAAGTTGCTGAATGGGGAAAGCGTCCTACCCCCTCCAGCCCCTAGCCTCCACGACAGGGAAATGCACACGTTTTGAGCTATTGGGGCATGGAATTCTGGGGTCCTAGAGATGGAATGAGGGATGAGGGGCCATGGTCCCTTGCTCCATGGGGGAGATGCTTGGTTCTAAGGTTGAGGACATGCGGTAGATAACTGTCCAATTAAATGAGTTGGATTTGGTGTCTAGGTACCTTGAAATCTCAACTCTACTAAGTTTTGGATTGACAGTATGATCTAGAAAAGAGACTAGATTGTGATCAGCTAGGCTGATCATGATTGGATCTCAGTTTCCTTAGCTGCAGAATGAGAGTATCTGATGTGATAACCTCTACAACCCCTTCCTGCTCTTAAAAATTTCATATAGTCTGTCATTACAATAGAAAGAAAACAAAGAGTATAACAAATCAGATTAGTAGCTATAAGCAACTAAGATGTCTCTCAATAGGTGAGGGATGAATTATAGTACATCCAGACAATGGACTACTATTCAGTAATAAAAAAACCAACTATTAAGCCATGAAAAGACATGGAGGAATCCCAAATGCATGTCGCTTAGTGAAAGAAGCCAACGAGAAGGCTATATATACTGTGTGATTTTTAACTATATGACATGGAAAAGGCCAAACTATGGAGACAGAAAAAAATCAGTGGTTGCCACGGGCGGGGGGAAGGGGGTGGGAGGGATGAATAGGTAGAGCACAGAGGATTTTTAGGACAGTGAAACTGTTCTGTATGATGCTGTAACGGTGGATGCATGTCAGACATTTGTCAAAACCCATAGCGTGTTCAATACAAAACCCCTAATGTAAACTGTGGACTTTAGGTAATAATAATATATAAATATGACGCATCAGTTATAACAAACACACTAGACTAAAGCAAGATGTTAATGGGGATTCCCTCGTGGTCCAGCGGTTAGGACTCCGTGCTCTCACTGCCGAGGGCCAGGGTTCAATCCCTGGTCTGGGAACTAGGCTCCCACAAGCTGCACTGTGAGGCCAAAAATAAATAAAGTGTTTAAAATAGGGGAATGTGCGAGGTGTGCACAGAGGAAGGGGATGCACGAGAAGTTTCTTGTTCTTTCCAGTTTTTCTGTGAACCTAAATCTGCTCTAAAAAAGTCTATTAAAAAAAAACAAAAAACAAAAAAACGCTAGTAGCTATAGACCAGCTATGCATTAAAATACAACAAATGTACCAGAAAAACACCTTCTTTAGAGTCTTCCTCATGTGGAGTTCATAAAAAATTAATAAGATAATGGCTGAAGAAGATGGAGACTATTAAGTTCTACTGAATTCTAATGTTTATTCACCCTGTCAAGGTAGAAATGACACAAAGAAGGTAGCGCTGCAGTTTCTATCTAAAATCTGAAAAATATGACTTCTAAAAACATCTTTATTTTGATCGATAGTGTCCACTTAAAATATTTGTAACTGCTCTTCTAGAAATATTTTTTTTCATAGTTTCTTGGAGAATTTGCTTATTTCTTTTAACCTATTAAACACGTAGGATTTAAGAGCTCATTCACATTCTGGATAAATACAAATCATTATAAAATGGTGGTAGAAGTTACACAGTAAGTTTTATTTCAACTTGTGTTGAAGGTTGTTTTCACTTTGCCAGTTTTCTGTCCCTGGGAAATTTTCATCACGTACTTTGTCTCCAAACTCTGGCTCTTAGATGGTCCCTCGCAATTTGTGCTTCTGTGTGTTACGCAGCCTTTACTGGAGCCCCTACTGCTGACGTGTCAAGCCCTTTCTTCTGTCTCCATGGTCCCGTTCCTGTCCCTCTCATTTCCGGCCTGGAGACACTTCCTACTTTATTTTTTATGGTGATCACCACCATGGTGAGCCCACCCGGATTTCCTCCTCTTCTTAGTCTCTCTCCCCCCCCTCTCCCTCACACGTCCTCTCTCAGAAGTGACCCCTCTCCTTGTGTTTGCTGTATCCTAACCCTTTCCTCTTCCAGAATCTTCCACCACAAATTCCTCCCTTCCTCCCTTTCTGGAGCATTCTCTATTACTCATAACCCTTGAACCCTGTGATCATAACAAGCTTCCACCTTCAGAAACACACTTTCTGAAAGACTGCCGTGTAACCGCCAAGTTCACCCGCCCCCCAGCTACCCCCGTCACCATGTCCTCAGCCTCCCAGTGGGATGCTTCCTTCTGTTCCCCCTAAATGACAGTCAACAGGTGGGCTCCTCACCAGCCTGGCCCCATGGGCCCCTCTTTCCTGACATCCTTCTCTCTCCTGGCTTCCGGTGACCCTACTCCCCTGGTCCCCCCCCCCCTCACCTCCCTGAGGGATCTGCGCTGTCACTTTCCCTCTTCTCCCCCCACCCTCCTTACGAGGGGGCTGTGCTTTGGTTTAGTCCTTGAACCACTTCCGTGGGTTTATCCCAACTCTCACGTATTCCCACAGTGTCAACGACTGCCTGTTTGCAGAGTCCTGCATTTTTCCTTTCCTCGAGGTGTGTGCCGTGTCCCTGCCAACGCACGTGGTCTTTAGTTGAACAGGGGGATGCACCTCCAGGTGCCCTGTTGTAAGAACGCTGGGAATGACACGTATTAGGCTGCCGTTTGCTATTGATCGTGTACTTTCTCTAAGACTGTCAGCTGAGAAAAGGACACATAAGTGACCTGATGAGAGGTGGATAAGAATGATTTTGAGGTCAAGGTAGAGAGTCCACAGGCTGCTAGGGGCACAAGATCAAGGGGACTTGGGTCGAGGGGGAGATAATGGACTTGAAGGGCACAGAGGGGTGGAAGAGTGGACACCAAGGGTGGACGTCCTCTCCTCTCCGCCAGCCTTTCTGGAACCTGAGGATGCTGGCAGACGTGCCCCAGTCAGCCAGTGTAATTTACCAGAAGACCATTTCTTTTTATTTTTCTTCCCCTACAGCTCCCTACCCCCAAGAACATTGTCTAGAATGCTGTGGGATCATTTTTTTAAAAAGAGAGAAAACATGCTTCTTGATATCAAGGGAAAATACTATTTAAATGGAGAAACCAAATAAAGGGGCAAACCACAGGAACGAAACCACCTTTCTAGGTCTTGTCAGCTGAGAAGCCTGAGGAGGTGAAAGATAACGGTCACTAAGTAGGATCTGGTGAATCTGAAAGATGTTTAGGGGGGAGAGCCTCTTTGACCCTTCAAAGGAGGGCGAGAGTAGCTTCGCAGACAAGAGAGGTTCCTTTCCAGGACACCCTTGAAGGAGATGCAAAATGTCCGTGTTTCGAGGGAAGCTGGTGTTCTGCGGCTTTGGGAGAACAGCTGATGGAGGAACAGACGAACAGGGTGGGCACACGAGCCTTGAAGAAACAGATCACGTAAAAGTGAGAAAATATCTGCGAGCTTAAAAGCAGGTGTGCAGAAAGGGCACAGCATCTCAGACGCAGCAGGCAACACGTGTAGTCACAGGATTCCTGCATACGTGTTCACTGATTGCCTATTATCACCAGGGTCTTGTGAGGGGTGTGTGTGTAAGACAAGCTTTTTGAGTACAACAGGAATTTACCACGCATCTACTGTAAATTGGCTCTTTTTGGTATGTTTACTGTGAATCTGACATGTGCTGAATCATACTTTAGTTGCACAGAAAGGACATCTGAAGCACATCAAAGTGATGTGCTATTTGTGAAATAACAATTTTCAAGCAATCTTCGTATCAGAAAACTGCCAGGGTCCTGTAAAGAGAAGAGACACTTCTCCGTTACTTACAAATGGGGACACACAAAAAGTTAATTCTTGTCTTAGTTCATGGATAAGTGGTTTTGAGGATGTGGGTTTTCTTTTCCTTGTTAAAATTGTGATAGTTGCTAGCGCTCCTAACTCAGCTGGAGGGTTTGTGGATTAAAGTGTTTTTTGAACGCTTCAGACGAGGTAGTTTCTGAGTAAAATGCTTGACCTGAAAAACCTTCTGGCGATCTCAGATGGATTTTACCTTCCAACTATGGGAATTCCAGAATGACACACTTTAAAAAAAGCTGCCAAGCTGAAGTCATTTTTCTTCTATTTCAAAGAATAATAACTTGCAGTTCATATGGTACTTTCTCCATGAAGGATTCAAACTTCTCCGCAAATGCTATTTTCTTTTTTAAACGTTATCCCTTTGGAGGCTAAAAGGGGACGACCAAGGTTCCAAAGAAAGGTTCGGTGACTTGTTGAAAGTCACGTGAAGCGGCAGGCGTCAACTCCTGCTCTGAAATCATGAGCAGAGGAGTGACCATGGTGAGGCCACACTGGAAGCTAAGCCTCATGTGTTCTATAAAGGGAAAGTGAAACTCAGTTTTCTTTTTCATGAAAGAGATGTTGCACAGTAATGCTGACAAAGAAGGGTCACCTGGTTCAGACAGGGCGTGTGGAAGTCGAGGGCAGTGGTGTAAATACACGAATTAACACTACCATCCTCACTCCTGACGTTCGGGAGCCTGCAAAGCCTTTGGGCCTTCGCTCACATTCAGCCTGGGGGGAGAGGCCCGGAGATGTGCTCATATGATCTAAAACGTCTTGTAGGTGTGAAATTGTAAGGCTACTGAAACTACCTGAACACAGATGGGCCTTTCAGGATTCAAAGGAGACACAGATGAATGCAGACCACAGTCCACTTTTCATTTCTAAGGAAAAATTAGTTCCCTAAAAAAAACCCCAAAGAAGTGTTAGATGTATCTTTTCCTTTTTTTTTTTTTTAAGAGATAATAGTCCCCAGATGGAGTCACTTGTGTTAAGCCCACATCGCCAAACTGAGACTTAATACCTAACCTGTTTGCAGTTCCAACCTTCCCCAGCGATGTAATCTTAAGCGGTCAGTCTGGATCTTTCTGGTCAGTGCGAGGCAGGTAATGCCCCTGCTAGAACCCTTCTTCCCTAAGGGAAGGTGGTCTCGCCTGAAACAGTCTGCTCTTTCTCCCCCATTTCTGCCAATAAAGTCTTCATTTCATGCAACTCCTCAGAGCTCCCTGTTAATTGCTAGATGGGATGCTGCCCAATTCGCTAGTCACTGAATAAAGCCAATTAGAATTCTAAATTTACTCAGTTCAATTTTGTGTCTTAACAGATTTAGTGATGGTGACGGGATCCGAAGGAAACATCTGAGGACAACACGAGACACAGGAAAGAACACTTCGAGTGCATCATCCTTCCCGCCGCTGCAAGGGCCGTGGGTAAGTTCCCCTCGGTTTTGATCTCTGCTCTTTGCGTCGGGCCCCTGATCTAATTTAATTGGCTATCCAGTCCCCCATTTGATTGGAACCACTAGTTCCATGCTGGGAGCTGCTGGTGGTTTAGTCTGCGGTTCCCCATCTGTTTGGAATCCTCCTCCAGATTCCATGCTGGGAGTTGCTGGTGGCAGCTGTGGTTCCCCATTCTTTGGGGTTTGCTGGTTCAGTCCTTCGCCCAGTCCCTGGTTCCATGTTGGGAACTGTTGGTGTGTAAGGTCTTTGCCTTGGCCGGGCTGCAGTGACATCTCTTGGTTACTGCTGGTGTGTTAAGGTGCATGTTTGTCTTGTGTAGATAAAGGCTATTGTTGATGGGAATTTCAGAAGCAAGAAAAGCCACAAAATTGGCGGGCATGGATCAAGCATTTAAACTGTCAGAATGCTCACCACCTCTTGTTTTAGGACAAGTTGGTCATGGAATGAGTTAGAGTGACACTAGGTCAGCTGCCAACCTCAAAATTTCCATGCAACGAGGCACACTATAAAACACCGCACAAGCTCCAACCCCGTGGCATACCCTCTTAGTTACTGACCTGGCTCTGAGAGACCCAAAGGCTTAGCCCGAAAAAATGAGACCTTTAAATTCTAAAGAGTTAAGTGTGCCACGTGCTTGTTTTATATCTAAGAACTATAATTCCGGAAGCTGCAGATATCTACAAAAATGGCAAGAATCTTACTAAAAATAACTCAGGATTGTTGTTTGGGGTTCTGAGAACTTAGCTTGGTAACTGTCACGATGGGGACTCCAAAATACGGCTGGACAGAAACGTGGTTGAACTACCTTTGCGGCTAAGGGTCCTACCAAACACTGCCGGCCGCCGGCCCTTGGAGAGATTGCAACAGCCATTATGAGGAAAGTTCCAATTAGTTGAGATCATCTGAGAAGTGCCCTTGAAAGTAAGGGCTCCCAAATCAAACAAACAGAATGGGGATACTTATTTTAACTGGCCTGCAGAAGCCTTCAGAAGGCTTCAAGATGCCAGACTAGCTTCACTGAAAAATTTGTTGCAAAAGGCTAATGAAAAATTAAAGGCACAGAGGTACCTAAAACAGATGGTAAAGTGAACGTTATATAACCTTTACTGCTCCCCTCTGTCCTCCTTTATTTGAATACTCATTCTAGTAATCCGGTCTGAATTGTCTTTCTACCCTAAAGAGGCAACAGGACCATAAAATCCACCAAGTTAGTGGCTTCACAGACAGCCCCCATATCTACCCTTAAAGGAGGGCCCCCAAAGGGCGCTTCCCAGGATGGTCGAGACTCTGAGGGATTTTCTGGTAAACTGCTACATTATTCCCTGAAGCAGCTAAGGCAAACTAAAATTAAAATGAATGAAAATATGGTAGATACCAGAGCTATACTGTCTACATTAAACCCCACGCAGAGCCTGCAGATGTGATCCCACGAAAACCGGCAGAAGCCAGCTAAGGTGAGGGTCAGCTCCTCTGGCTCTCTTGTAGTACATGATAAAGAGAGGAAAATATAACAACGATTGTATCCCCTTTGGGGACATCAAGTACAAGGGGATGTTCAATACTGCAAGAAATATCTGCTGTTTGTCCCGATTGAAAACTGGCAAGATATTTATAAGGATTTCTTTAAAAAGTAGCTCAGTGGTAAGAAGTTGGTCAGAAATTGGAAGCTCATAGGAATTTTTTTTTTTTTAGGCCTCTTCCCCTAAGCCAAAATAAAACTATGTACCCCCCAGGGTAAGCAAAACCTTCTAAAGCCTTTGTGAAAGGATTTACTAAAACATTCCAAAGGCAAACAGCTCTAAATCCAGAACATAGGATTTCCATCTTAGTTAGAAATCTTCTCCCTGATATAAAAGAAAAAAAAAAAAAAAGCGAATTAAGGATAATTTAGTTGGATGGGGTGGATCAATTTATGATGTCATTTAGGCTGCAACCCAATTCTTTGAGGAATTGAGAGCTACTGTCATGATCTTAAAAATTTTGCAAAACTAGAAAGTCAGCTCTAGAGGCAGTTCAAAAATCCAACTATTCTTATCACCCATCCCACGACCTCCCCTATTTATCTCAAAAGGCGTGTATGTATTGTAAAAATTCTGGCCTTAGGAAACCAAAGTCCTGCTTGGAGGAACTTACATTCTATCCCTGTGCCTTTGAGATGTAAACGTTATATAAACTTTAGGGAGGTAATTCGTATCAGAAGGAAAACGAAAGGGGGAAGGTCATTTGAAACTTAGGCGAACAAAAAATCTTGTAAGTGTCTTCCCCACAAACATTAGTGGAAAAGCTTTAGCCGTCTGAGCGGGTAACCTTAACTTACTCCCTCCACCAGGTAAACAACTTAGATATTCAGCTGCTTTTATAAGCAGTGAATTTTGTATTATTGTAGCTGATTCATGGTAGTAATTTTAAAATGAAAGCTATAAGGTCTCTGTACCTCTCTGTAAGCTTATGTGTCTGTGTATATGTGCTGTACGTGTATGGCATTTTTCACCTCCTAATGGTATTACTAAAATTGTAAAAGAAAAAAAGCTCAATTTAATTGGTTTGAAGAAAATTAAGCACTTATATGAATTAAATATTCCTAAAACTCCCAGAGATATACCTGCATCCTTTGGTGATATTGCAGGTTGAGTTCCAGACCCTCACAATAAGGCTAATATCATAATATACCAAGTCACACAAACTTTTTGATTTCTTAGTGCATATAAAGGTTATGTTTACACTATACTGTAGGCTACTAAGTGTGCATAATAGCCTTAAAAAATACATATATATATACCTTAACTAAAAATACTTTATTGCTAAAAAATGTTAATCATCACCTGAGCCTTCATCAAATCATAATCTTTTTGCTGGTGGAGGGTCTTACCTCAGTGTTGGTGACTGCTGACTAATCAGAGTGGTGGTTGCCGAAGGTGGGTGTAACGATGGTAATTTCTTAAAATAAGACAACAATGAGGTTTGCTCTATTGATTGACTCCTCCTTTCATGAATGGTTTCTCCATAGCAGGCAATGCTGTTTGATAGCATTTTACCCATAGAACTTTCAGAACTGGAGTCAATCCTCTCAAACCCTGCCACTGCTCTATCAGCTAAGTTTATATAATGATCTTCACAGCATCTTTACCAGAGGTAGATTCTAAACCGAGAAACCACCTTCTTTGCTCATCCATTAAAATTTGATCATGGGATTGCATCAACTCAGTCACATCTTCGGCCTCCACTTCTAATTCTAGTTCTCCTGCTGTTTCCACCACATCTGCAGTTACTGCCTCCACTGAAGGCTTGGATGCCTGAAAGCCATGCATGAGGGTTGGAATCAGATTCTTTTAAACTCCTGTTAATGTTGATATTTTGATTTCTTCCCGTGAATTACAAATGTTCTTAACGGCATCTAGAATGGTGAATTCTTTCCACAAAGAATTTTGCCCATATCCATGAGAGGAATCATCCACCAGAGGAATCACCATTTATGGCAGATTTAGTCTTATAAAACGTATTTCTTAAATAATAAGACTTGGAAGTTGACTTCACACCTTGATCTACGAGCTGCAGAATGGACGCTGTGCTAGCAAGCATGAAAACAATAGTAATCTCAGTTTATATCTTGATCAGGGCTCTCGGGGTGACCAGGCGCATTGCAGAGAGCAGTAATATTTTGAAAGGAACCTGTACTGTCATCCAGGCTTCGTTGTTCCATTTATAGAGCCAGGCAGGGTAGATTTAGCATAATTCCTAAGGGCCCTAGGACTTTTGGAATGGTAAATGAGCATTGGCTTCAACTTAAAGTCACAGCTGCATTTGCCCCTAACAAGACAGTGCCCCTAACAAGACAGTCAGTCGGCCCTTTGAAACCAGGCACCGACTTCTCTCTAGCTATGGCGGCGGCGTCTTCTTCCATCATAAGGCTCTATCGTCTACATTGAAAATTTGTTGTTAGTGTAGTGGAGCCACTTTGGTTAATTATCTTCGCCGAATCTCGTAGGTAATTTGTAGCAGCTTCTACGTCAGCCCCTGCTGCTTCAGCTTGCACTTTTATGTACATGGCTTCTTTCCTTAAACCTCATGAACCGACCTCTGCTGGCTTCAGCCTTCTCTTCTGCAGCTTCCTCACCTCTCTCAGCCTTCAGAGTTGGAGCGAGTAGGGCCTTGCTCTGGGTTAGGCTTTGGCTTAAGGGAATATGTGGCTGATTTGAGCTAGCCAGACTAGATCATTTTCTTAGCATTCCTGTGTTCACTGCAATAGCACTTTTAATGTCCTTCAGGAACTTTCCCTTTGCATTTACACCTTGGCTAATGGTTGGTGCAAGAGGCCTACCTTTCGATTTATCTTAGGTTTCAACATGCCTTCCTCACTAAGCCTAATAATTTCTAGCTTTTGACTTAAAGCGAGAGACGTGTGACTCTTCCTTTCACTAAACACTTAGAGGCCATTGTAGGGTTATTCACTGGCCTTACTTTCAACATTGTGTCTCAGGGACTAGGGGGGAACCCAAAGAGAGGGAGAGAGAGAAACGGCTGGTCAGTGGAGCAGTTACAGTAGTAACATCAGAGATCACGAAGCACAGACCACCATAATAAAAAGTTTGAAATACTGCAGGAATTAACAAAATGTGACACGGACATGAAGTAAGACATGAAGTAAGAAAACGCTGCTGGAAAAATGGTAGAGTTGCTCAATGCAGGGTTGCCACAAAGCTTTGATTTATAAAAAATGCAGTATTTGTGAAGTGCAATAAAGCAGGGTAGGCCGGTAATAGAAGCTAACCTAAATGCTTCTCAAATTCACATGGTCTGAGATAATCTTTGGTAAATAAAAGCTAGTTGAAGTTTGTTCGATTTTAATTAACATGTGTCTTAGCATTGAAAATAATGCAGATGTACGACTGTTTTACTGCTCAAATTATCTCTGTTACAAAGTTTTCAGCAAGCAAAACAGCTCGGGGGTGATGGTTGACTTTGTCTAATGTCTCACAAAGTTTTTGTGGGTGGTCTAAACATAATTATTGAGAACAAGTGAATTAAATAGATGTAAATGGGATAAAAGGTTTTAGGTAACTTTTAAAATAGTTTCCTCAAAACTTTGTGGTAACCAAGTTTTGCTAAGTTACATTAAATGATGCATAGGCATTAAATATCTAGATAATTTCCAAATAAGATAAAATATTGAAACACTAATTACTGAACACGGGTTTATCTACTTTTGGCTTCCTACAGATCAACTAAAGATATTTGGGTCTATTAGTAAATATTTTTTTGTGCTATACCGAAATATTTACTATCAGAAAGCATTTTAAAACCTATATTAAGCCACAGAACGCCTATTTCACAATGTCCTATGTGACCAAGTATTTTTAAACCTTTTGATGTTTTTGACAAAATTCCCACAAATCAAATTCTAAATGAAATCTTTCTGACCTCAAACCAACTTTGAGATTTTCCAGAGAGCCCCAGGAACATTTCAAAAGATTAGTTTAACATCTCTCTTTTTATAAGGAGAGAAAACAAGCTAAGTTTATTTGTTATGCTAAATTGCATGGGAAGCACTGTCAAAAAACACTAAGCCTCCTTTATGTTGTATTTGTACAGATATATAAGTATTCCCAAAATTGATATGTCCTGGTATAATGTAATCAGACATACTTCCAGTTATAATTTTAAAATGTATATCACAGAAATAACTACATTTCCTTATCAAATGAACTCTCATTAGATCTTTGACCATATTCTATTTTAAGTCTTTGTCATTACAGACAGTTACTGTTTAACTCAGATGCTTTTGCAAAAGTATTTCTTCAAAAGTGCCTCATCTTTGGAGGAGCTTCAAGATGGTGGAAGAATAAGACGTGGAGATCACCTTCCTCCCCACAAAGACATCAGAAATACATCTACATGTGGAACAACTCCTACAGAACACCCACTGAACGCTGGCAGAAGACCTCAGACCTCCCAAAAGGCAAGAAACTCCCCACGTACCTGGGTAGGGCAAAAGAAAAAAGAAAAAACAGAGACAGAAGAATAGTGACGGGACCTGCACCAGCGGGAGGGAGCTGTGAAGGAGGAAAGGTTTCCACACACTAGAAGCCCCTTCGCAAGCGGAGACTGCGGGTGGCAGAGGGGGAACGCTTCGGCACCGCAGAGGAGAGCACAGCAACAGGGGTGCGGAAGGCAAAGCGGAGAGATTCCCACACAGAGGACCAGCACTCACCAGCCCGAGAGGCTTGTCTGCTCCCCCGCTGCAGCGGGCAGGGCTGGGAGCTGAGGCTCGGGCTTCGGTCAGAGCGCAGGGAGAGGACTGGGGTTGGCGTCATGAACGCAGCCTGAAGGGAGCTAGTGCACTAGACAGGAGGGAATCCGGGAAAAAGTCTGAACGTGCCGAAGAGGTGCCGAAGAGGCAAGAGACTTTTTCTTCCCTCTTTGTTTCCTGCTGCGTGAGAAGGGATTACGAACGCCACTTAAAGGAGCTCCAGAGACGGGCACGAGCCGTGGCTAAAAGTGCGGACCCCAGAGACGGGCACGAGACGCTAAGGCTGCTGCTGCCACCACCACGAAGCCTGTGTGTGAGCACAGGTCACTCTCCACACCTCCCCTCCCGGGAGCCTGTGCGGCCCGCCACTGCCAGGGTCCTGGGATCCACGGACAACTCCCCCGGAAGAACGCACAGCGCGCCTCAGGCTGGTGCAACGTCACACTGGCCTCTGCCGCAGAAGGCTCACCCCACATCCGTATCCCTCCCTCCCCCCGGCCTGAGTGAGCCAGAGCCCCCAAATCAGCCCTCCCGGGAGCCTGTGCGGCCCGCCACTGCCAGGGTCCTGGGATCCACGGACAACTCCCCCGGAAGAACGCACAGCGCGCCTCAGGCTGGTGCAACGTCACACTGGCCTCTGCCGCAGAAGGCTCACCCCACATCCGTATCCCTCCCTCCCCCCGGCCTGAGTGAGCCAGAGCCCCCAAATCAGCTGCTTCGTTAACCCCGTCCGAGCAAAGAACAGATGCCCTCAGGCAACCTCCTCGCACAGGCGGGGCCAAAGATGAACCCCAGGAGCTGTGCCAACAAAGAAGAGAAAGGGAAATCTCTCCCAGCAGCCTCAGGAGCAGCGGATTAAATCTCCACAATGAATTCGAACAGGCGGGGCCAAAGATGAACCCCGGGAGCTGTGCGAACAAAGAAGAGAAAGGGAAATCTCTCCCAGCAGCCTCAGGAGCAGCGGATTAAATCTCCACAATGAATTTGATGTACCCTGCCTCTGTGGATACATGAATAGACAACGAATCATCTCAAATTGAGAAGGTGGACTTCGGGAACAATGAGATATATATATATATATCTCAATGATATAAATATCAATGATATATATATTTTTTCCCTTTTTCTCTTTTTGTGAGTGTGTATGTATGCTTCTGTGTGTGATCTTGTCTGTATAGCTTTGCTTTTACCATTTGTCCTAGGGTTCTGTTTTTTATTACTTAAAAATTTTTTCTTATTTTAATAACTTTATCTTCTTCTTTAATTTTCTCCCTTCTATTCTGAGCCATGGGGAGGACAGGCTCTTGGTGCTCCAGCCAGGCATCAGGGCTGTGCCTCTGAGGTGGGAGAGCCAAGTTCAAGACACTGGTCCACAAGAGACCTCCCAGCTCCACGAAATATCAAATGGCGAAAATCTCCCAGAGATCTCCATCTCAACACCAGCACCCAGCTTCACTCAATGACCAGCCAGCTACAGTGCTGGGCATCCTATGCCAAACAACTAGCAAGACAGGAACACAACCCCACCCATTAGCAGAGAGGCTGCCCAAAATCATAATAAGGCCACAGACACCCCAGAACACACCATCAGACATGGACCTGCCCACCAGAAAGACAAGATCCAGCCTCATCCACCAGAACACAGGCACTAGTCCCCTCAACCAAGAAGCCTACACAAACCACTGAACCAACCTTAGCCACTGGTGACAGACACCAGAAACAACAGGAACTACGAACCGGCAGCCTGGGAAAAGGAGACACCAAACACAGTGAGTTAAGCAAAACGAGAAGACAGAGAAACACACAGCAGATGAGAAACACACAGCAGATGAAGGAGCAAGGTAAAAACCCACCAGATGTAACAAATGAAGAGGAAATAGGCAGTCTACCTGAAAAAGAATTCAGAGTAATGATAGTAAAGATGATCCAAAATCTTGGAAATAAAATGGAGAAAATACAAGAAACGTTAAACAAGGACCTAGAAGAACTAAAGAGCAAACAAACAATGATGAACAACACAATAAATGAAAATAAAGAGTCTCTAGAAGGAATCCATAGCAGAATAACTAATGGAGAAGAACAGATAAGTGACTGGGAAGATAAAGTAGTGGAAATAACTACTGCAGAGCTGAACAAAGAATAAAAAGAATTGAGGACAGTGTCAGAGACCTCTGGGAGAACATTAAATGCACCAACATTGGAATTATAGGGGACCCAGAAGAAGAAGAGAAAAAGAAAGGGACTGAGAAAATATTTGAAGAGATTATAGTTGAAAACTTCCCTAATATGGGAAAGGAAATAGTCAAATCCAGGAAGCAGAGAGAGTCCCATACAGGATAAATCCAAGGAAAAACACAGCAAGACACATATTAATCAAACTATCAAAAATTAAATACAAAGAACAAATATTAAAAGCAGCAAGGGAAAAACAACAAATAACACACAAGGGAATCCCCATAAGGTTAACAGCTGATCTCTCAGCAGAAACTCTACAAGCCAGAAGGGAGTGGCAGGACATACTGAAAGTGATGAAGGAGAAAAACCTGCAGCCAAGACTACTCTACCCAGCAAGGATCTCATTCAGATTTGATGGGGAAATTAAAACCTCAACAGACAAGCAAAAGCTAAAAGAATTCAGCACCACCAAACCAGCTTTACAACAAATGGTAAACGAACTTCTCTAGGGAGGAAACACAAGAGAAGTAAAAGACCCACAATAATAAACCCAAAACGATTAAGAAAATGGTAATAGGAACATACATATCAATAATTACCTTAAATGTAAATGGATTAAATGCTCCAACCAAAAGACATACACTGGCTGAATGGATACAAAAACAAGACCCATATATATGCTGTCTACAAGAGACCCACTTCAGACCTACAGACACATACAGACTGAAAGTGAGAGGATGGAAAAAGATATTCCATGCAAATGGAAATCAAAAGAAAGCTGAAGTAGCAATTCTCATATCAGACAAAATAGACTTTAAAACAAAGACTATTACAAGAGGCAAGGACACTACATAATGATCAAGGGATCGATCCAAGAAGAAGATATAACAATTGTAAATATTTATGCAGCCAACATAGGAGCACCTCAATACATAAGCCAAATACTAACAGCCATAAAAGGGGTAATCAATAGTAACACAATCATAGTAGGGGACTCTAACACCCCACTTTCACCAATGGACAGATCATCCAAAATGAAAATAAATAAGGAAACACAAGCTTTAAATGATACATTAAACAAGATGGACTTAATTGATATTTATAGGACATTCCATCCAAAAACAACAGAATACACATTCTTCTCAAGGGCTCCTGGAATATTCTCCAGGATAGATCATATCTTGGGTCACAAATCACGCCTTGGTAAATTTAAGAAAATTAAAATCATATCAATTATCTTTTCCGACCACAATGCTATGAGACTAGATATCAATTACAGGAAATGGTCTGTAAAAAATACAAACACATGGAGGCTAAACAATACACTACTTAATAACCAAGAGATCACTGAAGAAATCAAAGAGCAAATCAAAAAATACCTAGAAACAAATGACAATGAAAACACGACCACCCAAAACCTATGGGATGCAGCAAAAGCAGTTCTAAGAGGGAAGTTTATAGCAATACAATCCTACCTTAAGAAACAAGAAACATCTCAAATAAGAACCTAACCTTACACCTAAAGCAATTAGAGAAAGAAGGACAAAAAAACTCCAAAGTTAGCAGAAGGAAAGAAATCATAAAAATCAGATCAGAAATAAATGAAAAAGAAATGATAGCAAAGATCAATAAAACTAAAAGCTGGTTCTTTGAGAAGATAAACAAAATTGATAAACCATTAGCCAGACTCATCAAGAAAAAAAGGGAGAAGACTCAAATCAATAGAATTAGAAATGAAAAAGGGAAAGTAACAACTGACACTGCAGAAATACAAAGGATCATGAGAGATTACTACAAGCAACTCTATGCCAATAAAATGGACAACCTGGAAGAAATGGACAAATTCTTAGATATGCACAACCTTCCAAGACTGAACCAGGAAGAAATAGAAAATACGAACAGACCAATCAAAAGCACTGAAATTGAAACTGTGATTAAAAATCTTCCAACAAACAAAAGCCCAGGACCAGATGGCTTCACAGGCGAATTCTACCAAACATTAGAGAACAGCTAACACCTATCCTTCTCAAACTCTTCCAAAATATAGCAGAGGGAGGAACACTCCCAAACTCATTCTACGAGACCACCATCACTCTGATACCAAAAGTAGACAAAGATGTCACAAAACAAAACTACAAACCAATAGCACTGATGAACATAGATGCAAAAATCCTCAACAAAATACTAGCAAACAGAATCCAACAGCACATTAAAAGGATCATACACCATGATCAAGTGGGGTTTATCCCAGGAATGCAAGGATTCTTCAATATACGCAAATCAATCAATGTGATAAACCATATTAACAAACTGCAGAAGAAAAACCATATGATCATCTCAACAGATGCAGAGAAAGCTTTTGACAAAATTCAACACCCATTTATGATAAAAACCCTGCAGAAAGTAGGCATAGAGGGAACTTACCTCAACATGATAAAGGCCATATATGACAAACCCACAGCCAACATCATCCTCAGTGGTGAAAAACTGGAAGCATTTCCACTAAGATCAGGAACAAGACAAGGTTGCCCACTCTCACCACTCTTATTCAATATACTTTTGGAAGTTTTAGCCACAGCAATCAGAGAAGAAAAGGAAATAAAAGGAATCCAAATCGGAAAAGAAGAAATAAAGCTGTCACTGTTTGCAGATAATATGATACTATACATCGAGAATCCTGAAGATGCTACCAGAAAACTACTAGAGCTAATCAATGAATTTCGTAAAGTGGCAGGATACAAAATTAATGCACAGAAATCTCTTGCATTCCTCTACACTAATGATGAAAAATCTGAAAGTGAAATTAAGAAAACACTCGCATTTACCATTGCAACAAAAAGAATAAAATACCTAGGAATAAACCTACCTAAGGAGACAAAAGATCTGTATGCAGAAAATTATAAGACACTGATGAAAGAAATTAAAGATGATACAAATAGATGGAGAGATATACCATGTTCTTGGATTGGAAGAATCAACATTGTGAAAATGACTCTACTACCCAAAGCAATCTACAGATTCAATGCAATCCCTATCAAACTACCAATGACATTTTTCACAGAACTAGAACAAAAAAAAGACCCCGAATAGCCAAAGCAATCTTGAGAAAGAAAAACGGAGCTGGAGGTATCAGGCTTCCAGACTTCAGACTGTACTACAAAGCTACAGTAATCAAGACAGTATGGTACTGGCACAAAAACAGAAATATAGATCAGTTGAACAGGATAGAAAGCCCAGAGATAAACCCATGCACATATGGTCACCTTATCTTTGATAAAGGAGGCAAAAATATACAGTGGAGAAAAGACAGCCTCTTCAGTAAGTGGTGCTGGGAAAACTGGACAGCTACATATAAAAGAATGAAATTAGAACACTCCCTAACACCATACACAAAAACAAACTCAAAATTGATTAAAGACCTAAATGTAAGGCCAGACACCATCAAACTCTTAGAGGAAAACATAGGCAGAACACTGTATGACACAAATCACAGCAAGATCCTTTTTGACCTACCTCCTAGAGAAACCGCAATAAAAAGAAAAATAAACAAATGGGACCTAATGAAACTTAAAAGCTTTTGCACAGCAAAGGAAACCATAAACAAGATGAAAAGACAATCCTCAGAATGGGAGAAAATATTTGCAAATGAAGCAACGGACAAAGGATTGATGTCCAAAACATAGAAGCAACTCATGCAGCTCAATACCCAAAAAACAAAAAACCCAATCCAAAAATGGGCAGAAGACCTAAATCTACATTTCTCCAAAGAAGATATACAGATTGCCAACAAACATATGAAAGAATGCTCAACATCATTAATCATTAGAGAACTGCAAATCAAAACTACAATGAGATATCATCTCATACCAGTCAGAAGGGCCATCATCAAAAAGTCTACAAACAATAAATGCTGGAGAGGGTGTGGAAAAAAGGGAACACTCTTGCACTGTTGGTGGGAATGTAAAATGATACAGCCACTATGGAAAACAGTATGGAGGTTCCTTACAAAACTAAAAATAGAACTACCATACGACCCAGGAATCCCACTACTGGGCATATACCCTGAGAAAATCATAATTTAAAAAGAGTCATGTACCAAAATGTTCATTGCAGCTCTATTTACAGTAGCTAAGACATGGAAGCAACCTAAGTGTCCATCAACAGATGAATGGATAAAGAAGATGTGACACATATATACAATGGAATATTACCCAGCCATAAAAAGGAATGAAACTGAGTTATTTGTAATGAGGTGGATGGACCTAGAGACTGTCATACAGAGTAAAGTAAGTCAGAAAGACAAAAACAAATACCATATGCTAACAACACATATATACGGAATAATAAAAAAAAATTGGTCAGAAGAACCTAGGGGCAAGTTGGGAATAATGACGCACACCTACCATGGAATGGACTTGAGGATATGGGGAGGGGGAAGGGTAAGCTGGGACAAAGTGAGAGAGTGGCATGGACATATATACACTACCAAACGTAAAACAGATAGCTAGTGGGAAGCAGCCGCATAGCACAGGGAGATCAGCTCGATGTTTTGTGACCACCTAGAGGGGTGGGATAGGGAGGGTGGGAGGGAGGGAGACGCAAGAGGGAAGAGGGAAGAGATATGGGAACATATGTATATGTATAAGTGATTCACTTTGTTATAAAGCAGAAACTAACACACCATTGTAAAGCAATTATACTCCAATAAAGATGTTAAAAAAAAAGTGCCTCATCTTCGAAGAGATTTATGGAGCGAACTATGGCAAACACAGGTTAATGATAACTTTACATCACAAAACTGAACTCGGTAAAAATTCCCAGAACTAATGGAAAAAAACTGGATTCAAGCAGAACAAGAATTAATAACACAGGACTGAATGAACTGAGGAGGATGATTAGAATTGTTATGACTTATTTGAAATATTGCTGGTACTTTAATGTTTTGTTTTTCCAGATTTGAGACTTCTCTTGAGTTATCATGACTTATAATTAGGTAAAGTATACTTTTGTAAACAAAGATGAAACATTTACTTTTTCTCTGATTCCTCCAGAATCCAGAAACTCTCAAGTATTCTTTTTATGGAAAAATAGTTATTTACGTTAAGTTCAGTGAGAGTCTGTTTTCGTAACAGGACACAATTGGATACACTGGTTATATTACCCAGACCTTGACTGGAACGTTATATGTGAGAGAGATGTGTATAGACTCAGATATGACCAGACAGATTTAAATAACTAAGGTTGACTTTAGGGAGTCAGTAAAGTCCCTTGGAAAAATTGGACTGGTACTCTGGTACCAAGGTTCCTGGGAGCTAACCAGGTGAGTAAGAAAGGTAATTTCCTGGTAGGTTCCAGGAAACTCAGGATATTTTTTGGACCTCAAGGAGAGAGAAATTCACCCAAAGCTACAGGTATTGCAGGTAAAATCTTACTGTGAGACTTTGCCTTAGCTTAAAGCCTCAGAGGCTTTAAGAGTTCACTGAGATTCCTTTCTAGAAAAGTTTTTTTTTTTTTTTTTTTTTTTGCAGTATGTGGGCCTCTCACTGTCGCGGCCTCTCCTGCTGCGGAGCACAGGCTCTGGACGCGCAGGCTCAGCGGCCATGGCTCACGGGCCCAGCCGCTCCGCGGCATGCGGGATCCTCCCAGACCGGGGCACGAACCCGTGTCCCCTGCATCGGCAGGCGGACCCCCAACCACTGCGCCACCAGGGAAGCCCTAGAAAACAGTTTTTAAAAGAGCTTAAATGGTCAGTCACTATTCTTGCTGCACTTATGTAATTAATCAGGCCAAGTTCAATGCAAATGAATGAGGTTTACTGTAATTCTCTTTGGTTAAAAAAATGGTGATGATACAGAGGAAAATTGTATCTTTGTAGATATTAGGTTCTAATCCTGGTAATTGTTTTTGAGGTTTTGTTATATACCTGTAAACTGGATTGGATCTTGAATACTTCTAGTTCCCTCAATTAACTGGCTGTGACTCTCCAAACTAATGTTTCCAATTTTCTCCCACCCTTCTGATTTGGAGTCACTAAGAACAAAGACTGCCCTTGTGTCTCCTTGGAAGGGACTCTACCAGATCTTCCTCACTAACGTGAGGGCAGCCAACCTGCAGGGGCTTGAACCTTGGGTACATATCTCACAACTGAAGAAGTCCCCACCGGATGTTGGGTACTGTACACCCGCTGAAGACCTCAAATCAAATTGAGAAGTAGCCGATGTTGAGGCAGACTGCTGGACAAGTAAACTTGACACCCTCTCTTCTTCAGCGTTTACTCTGGCACTGGCCTGGAAAGATAACATCATCATCCACATCTCCCAGGCCATTGCTTGGGTGTGTGGGGGGGTATCCTTTTAGATTGCTGGATTTATCATCAAAAACTCTGATCTATCCATGATGTTAGAGACCCTCTGGTCTGTTTCCCTCTCTCTGGCTAATAACCCCAAACCTGGGGAACTTTGTATCCAGGCTTTGTATACAAAGAAAGGGACACAAGGCTAAGGGGAAGCAAACCCTTTCTTTGTCAGGGCCCTACTTCTCTCAGCCAAGGCAACCTGTTGCACCTGGATGAACACTTCTGAGGAAGTTGAGGCTCAGTTACGTAAAAATACTGAACAAGCCACTTGCCTTAAACAGGTGACTCTTTCAATGGGGTCTTTCTTTGACTTATTTGATTTTGATTAGTTTGGGTCTTGGGGCTGAAGCGCACTCCAGATATTGGGAATTATCCTACTTCTCATAATCATAGTGATCTCCCTGGAATGCTGTATTCTTTCAAAGGCTTTAAATTCATGTTTGCAGCCACTGACCACCAACTAAATGATCTCCCTAAGAGTGGAACTTCAAGAAAGGAATGAAGAGAATGACTGACTGAGAAATTGTGACCCTGAACTCTGTGGCCTGTGAATACCACCGATTAAGTAAAAAAAAACATCCTGACCTACGAACACCACACAAAGGACCATCAAAAACCATGAGAACTTCAGAATGGTAGCTGGGAGTGGTGCTAATACCTTAAATTTTGATCACATCTCCCAGTTAAGTTGAGGGTCTGATCAAAAGAGGCAAAAGAGGGGGTGTGATTGTTAGAAAAGAGACAACAGTCCCCAAATGGAATCACTTGTGCTAAGCCCACATCTCCAAACCGGCACTTAATACGTAAGCTAACTGCAATTCCAAACATCCCCAGGAATGTAATCTTAACCAGTCAGCCTGGAACTTCCTGATCAGCACCAGTGAGGACGTCCATCTAAGGAAGGTGACCTTGACTGAAACAATCTGCTCGTTCCTTGTCACTCCCTACTTTCTGCCTTTAAGTCTTCCATTTCATACAGGTCCTCAGAGCTCCTTTCTGTTTGCTAGACGGATGCTGCTCAATTCATGAATTGTTGAAAGAAAGATAATTAGATCTCTAAATTTACTCAGTTGAATGTTGTGTTTTCTTTCCAAACCCTGTTATTTTCACCTAGGGTTATCAGAGATAGATCAGAGAAACTTTGTGTACTTGAGTTATTGAACTTTTAATCTAGCATAATTAAAAAGAGAGGAAAACTATTTTTCTGTGTTTTTTTCCCCTGTAGGTGAACATTTAGATACTACAGAGATAACATGTCACTAAGACATGGTATGAATATACAGGAGGCCCATATCTGGACAAAGACATGGTAAGATTGATGGCTGTTTCCCGTTTCCAGCTGAGTGGCCTTAAGGCAAGGTTCATCTTTCTTAGCTTCAGTTTTCTCATAGGTAAAATAGAGTAATAATATCTACTTCATTGGGTTTATAGAATTAAATGAGATAATATATTTAAAGTTCCTAGGAAACTATCTGGCACAAAATAGGCTTCAGTAAACCTAGTTTTAATCATATTTTTATTTTAATATATATGTTGGAGCAGAAATGGCTGGTTGCCTCCCTTTCTTAGTAAAAAAAAGTTATTCTGGATGACAATGTGCTTAAGATTCAACTTTCCAGCTTTCCTTACAGCTATGGAAGAGTCAGAGAGAGGTAAGCAGCAGTTTTTTGTGGGCCTTTTGGAAAAGTGACTTAAGAAAGAAGACTAAGCTGGCATGGGGTTGTTCTTTCTTCCCTAGAATGTGGCTGTGAGGGCTGGGCTCTAGCAGCCATATTGGACTGAGGAGTACCCTTGAGGATAGGAACTCAGTACAGTAGATGATGGAACAGGGAGCAGAGGGTTCCTAGATCTCTGACACCATGGAACTGTCATACTTGCTTTGAACCATGTATGTAACTCCTTTTATATGAAGAGAAAAACACTTCTATCTCATGTAAGTCATTGTTATTTTCTATCCCTGTTACTAGCAGCCAATGCAATTTCTAATTGACATACATGTTAATTCACATTTAGGTAATTCTGAAATTGGGAGATGGCTTCTAGTTTTTAAAATAATTTTGTGTATCAAGAAAACAGGGCGGTGACTTCCGGGAAGATGGCGGAAGAGTAAGATGCGGAGATCACCTTCCTCCCCACAGATACACCAGAAATACATCTACGCGTGGAACAACTCCTACGGAGCACCTACTGAACGCTGGCCGAAGACCTCAGACCTCCCAAAAGGCAAGGAACCCCCCACGTACCTGGTTAGGGCAAAAGAAAAAACTAAACAGAGACAAAAGGATAGGGACGTGTCCTGCACCAGCGGGAAGAGCTGCGAAGGAGGAAAAGTGTCCACACACTAGGAAGCCCCTTTGCGGGTGGAGACTTCGGGTGGCGGAGTGGGGGAGCCTCGGAGGCGGAGACTGCGGGTGGCGGAGTGGGGGAGCTTGGGAGCCGCGGAGGAGAGCACAGCAACAGGGGTGCGGAGGGCAAAGTGGAGAGATTCCAGCGCAGAGGATCGGGCCGACCGGCACTCACCAGCCAAGAGGCTTGTCTGCTCCCCCGCCGGGGCGGGCGGGGCTGGGAGCTGAGGCTTGGGCTTCGGTCAGAGCGCCGGGAGAGGACTGAGGTTGGCGGCATGAACACAGCCTGCAGGGCGTTAGTGCACCGCGGCTAGCCGGGAGGGAGTCTGGGGAAAAGTCTGGACCTGCTGAAGAGGCAAGAGACTTTTTCTTCCCTCTTTGTTTCCTGGTGCACGAGGAGAGGGGATTAAGAACGCTGCTTAAGAGAGCTCCAGAGACGGGCGCGAGCCCCGGCTAAAAGTGCGGAGCCCAGAGACAGACATGAGATGCTAAGGCCGCTGCTGCCGCCACCAAGAAGCCTGTGTGCGAGCACAGGTCACTATCCACACCCCCTTCCAGGGAGCCTGTGCAGCCCGCCACTGCCAGGGTCCCGGGATCCAGGGACAACTCCCCCGGGAGAACGCACGGCACGCCTCAGGCTAGTAACGTCACGACGGCCTCTGCCGCCGCAGGCCCGCCCCACACTCCGTGACCCTCCCTACCCCCCCCCCCCCCCCCGGCCTGAGTGAGCCAGAGCCTCTGAATCAGCGGCTCCTTTAACCCCGTCCTGTCTGAGCAAAGAACAGACGCCCTCCAGTGACCTACACGCACAGGCGGGGCCAAATCCAAAGCTGAGCCCCTGGGAGCTGTGAGGACAAAGAAGAGAAAGGGAAATCTCTCCCAGCAGCCTCAGAAGCAGCGGATTAAAGCTCCACAATCAATTTGATGTACCCTGCATCTGTGGAGTACATGAATAGACAACGAATCATCCCAAATTATGGAGCCCTGTGGATGAAAGGCTCTTGGTGCTGCAGCCAGGAGTCAGTGCTGTGCCTCTGAGGTGGGAGAGCCAACTTCAGGACACTGGTCCACAAGTGGCCACCCAGCTGCACATAATACCAAACGGCAAAAATCTCCCAGAGATCTCCATCTCAACGCCAGCACCCAGCTTCACTCAACGACCAGCAAGCTACAGTGCTGGACACCCTATGCCAAACAACTAGCAAGACAGGAACACAACCCCACCCATTAGCACAGAGGCTGCCTAAAATCATAATAAGTCCACAGACACCCCAGAACACACCACCAGACGTGGACCTGCCCACCAGAAAGACAAGATCCAGCCTCATCCACCAGAACACAGGCACTAGTCCCCTCCACCAGGAAGCCTACACAACCCACTGAACCAACCTTAGCCACTGGGGACAGACACCAAAAACAACAGGAACTACGAACCTTCAGCCTGCAAAAAGGAGACCCCAAACACAGTAAGATAAGCAAAATGAAAAGACAGAAAAACACACAGCAGATGAAGGAAAAGATAAAAACCCACCAGACCTAACAAATGAAGAGGAAATAGGCAGTCTACCTGACGCACCAGACCTAACAAATGAAGAGGAAATAGGCAGTCTACCTGAAAATGAATTCAGAATAATGATAGTAAAGATGATCCAAAATCTTGCAAATAGAATAGACAAAATACAAGAATCAGTTAACAAGGACCTAGAAGAACTAAAGATGAAACAAACAATGATGAACAACACAATAAATGAAATGAAAAATACTCTAGATGGGATCAATAGCAGAATAACTGAGGCAGAAGAACGGATAAGTGACCTGGAAGATAAAATAGTGGAAATAACTACTGCAGGGCAGAATAAAGAAAAAAGAATGAAAAGAACTGAGGACAGTCTCAGAGACCTCTGGGACAACATTAAACGCATCAACATTCGAATTATAGGGGTTCCAGAAGAAGAAGAGAAAAAGAAAGGGACTGAGAAAATATTTGAAGAGATTATAGTTGAAAACTTCCCTAATATGGGCAAGGAAATAGTTAATCAAGTCCAGGAAGCACAGAGAGTCCCATACAGGATAAATCCAAAGAGAAATACACCAAGACACATATTAATCAAACTGTCAAAAATTAAATACAAAGAAAACATATTAAAAGCAGCAAGGGAAAAACAACAAATAACACACAAGGGAATCCCCATAAGGTTAACAGCTGATCTTTCAGCAGAAACTCTGCAAGCCAGAAGGGAGCGGCAGGACATATTGAAAGTGTTGAAGGAGAAAAACCTGCAACCAAGATTACTCTACCCAGCAAGGATCTCATTCAGATTTGATGGAGAAATTAAAACCTTTACAGACAAGCAGAAGCTGAGAGAGTTCAGCACCACCAAACCAGCTCTACAACAACTGCTAAAGGAACTTCTCTAGGCAAGAAACACAAAAGAAGGAAAAGACCTACAATAACGAAGCCAAAACAATTAAGAAAATGGGAATGGGAACATACATATCGATAATTACTTTAAATGTAAATGGACTAAATGCTCCCACCAAAAGACACAGATTGGCTGAATGGATACAAAAACAAGACACATATATTTGCTGTCTACAAGAGACCCACTTCAGACCTAGAGACACATACAGACTGAAAGTAAGGGGATGGAAAAAGGTATTTCATGCAAATGGAAACCGAAAGAAAGCTGGAGTAGCAATTCTCATATCAGACAAAATAGACTTTAAAACAAAGACTATTAAAAGAGACAAAGAAGGACACTACATAATGATCAAGGGATCGATCCAAGAAGAAGATATAACAATTGTAAATATTTATGCAGCCAACATAGGAGCACCTCAATACATAAGGCAAATACTACAGCCATAAAAGGGAAAATCGACAGTAACACACTCATAGTAGGGGACTTTAACACCCCACTTTCACCAATGGACAGATCATCCAAAATGAAAATAAATAAGGAAACACAAGCTTTAAATGATACATTAAACAAGATGGACTTAATTGATATTTATAGGACATTCCATCCAAAAACAACAGAATACACATTTTTCTCATACACATTTTTCTCAAGTGCTCATGGAACATTCTCCAGGATAGATCATATCTTGGGTCACAAATCAAGCCTTGGTAAATTTAAGAAAATTGAAATTGTATCAAGTATGTTTTCCGACCACAATGCTATGAGACTAGATATCAATTACAGGAAATGGTCTGTAAAAAATACAAACACATGGAGGCTAAACAATACACTACTTAATAACAAAGTGATCACTGAAGAAATCAAAGAGCAAATCAAAAAATACCTAGAAACAAATGACAATGGAGACACGACGACCCAAAACCTATGGGATGCAGCAAAAGCAGTTCTAAGAGGGAAGTTTATAGCAATACAATCCTACCTTAAGAAACAGGAAACATCTCAAATAAACAACCTAACCTTGCACCTAAAGCAATTAGAGAAAGAAGAACAAAAAAACCCCGAAGTTAGCAAAAGGAAAGAAATCATAAAAATCAGATCAGAAATAAATGAAAAAGAAATGAAGGAAACGATAGCAAAGATCAATAAAACTAAAAGCTGGTTCTTTGAGAAGATAAACAAAATTGATAAACCATTAGCCAGACTCATCAAGAAAAAAAGGGAGAAGACTCAAATCAATAGAATTAGAAATGAAAAAGGAGAAGCAACAACTGACACTGCAGAAATACAAAGGATCATGACAGATTACTACAAGCAACTCTATGCCAATAAAATGGACAACCTGGAAGAAACGGACAAATTTTCTTAGAAATGCACAACCTTCCAAGACTGAATCAGGAAAAAATAGAAAATATAAACAGACCAATCACAAGCACTGAAATTGAAACTGTGATTAAAAATCTTCCAACAAACAAAAGCCCAGGACCAGATGGCTTCACAGGCGAATTCTATCAAACATTTAGAGAAGAGCTATCACCTATCCTTCTCAAACTCTTCCAAAATATAGCAGAGGGAGGAACACTCCCCAACTCATTCTACGAGGCCACCATCACCCTGATACCAAAACCAGACAAGGATGTCACAAAGAAAGAAAACTACAGGCCAATATCACTGATGAACATAGATGCAAAAATCCTCAACAAAATACTAGCAAACAGAATCCAACAGCACATTAAACGGATCATACACCATGATCAAGTGGGGTTTATTCCAGGAATGTAAGGATTCTTCAATATACGCAAATCAATCAACGCGATACACCATATTAACAAATTGCAGGAGAAAAACCATATGATCATCTCAACAGATGCAGAGAAAGCTTTTGACAAAATTCAACACCCATTTATGATAAAAACCCTGCAGAAAGTAGGCATAGAGGGAACTTTCCTCAACATAATAAAGGCCATATATGACAAACCCACAGCCAACATCGTCCTCAATGGTGAAAAACTGAAAGCATTTCCACTAAGATCAGGAACAAGACAAGGTTGCCCACTCTCACCACTCTTATTCAACATAGTTTTGGAAGTTTTAGCCACAGCAATCAAATAAAAGGAATCCAAATCGGAAAAGAAGAAGTAAAGCTGTCACTGTTTGCAGATGACATGATACTATACATAGAGAATCCTAAAGATGCTACCAGAAAACTACTAGAGCTAATCAATGAATTTGGTAAAGTGGCAGGATACAAAATTAATGCACAGAAATCTCCTGCATTCCTATACACTAATGATGAAAAATCTGAAAGAGAAATTAAGGAAACACTCGCATTTACCATTGCAACAAAAAGAATAAAATACCTAGGAATAAACCTACCTAAGGAGACAAAAGACCTGTATGCAGAAAATTATAAGACACTGATGAAAGAAATTAAAGATGATACAAATAGATGGAGAGATATACCATGTTCTTGGATTGGAAGAATCAACATTGTGAAAATGACTCTACTACCCAAAGCAATCTACAGATTCAATGCAATCCCTATCAAACTACCACTGACATTTTTCACAGAACTAGAACAAAAAATTTCACAATTTGTATGGAAACACAAAAGACCCCGAATAGCCAAAGCAATCTTGAGAACGAAAAACGGAGCTGGAGGAATCAGGTTTCCTGACTTCAGACTATACTACAAAGCCACAGTAATCAAGACAGTATGGTACTGGCACAAAAACAGAAATATAGATCAATGGAACAGGATAGAAAGCCCAGAGATAAACCCACGCACATATGGTCACCTTATCTTTGACAAAGGAGGCAGGAATGTACAGTGGAGAAAGGACAGCCTATTCAATAAGTGGTGCTGGGAAAACTGGACAGCTACATGTAAAAGTATGAGATTAGATCACTCCCTAACACCACACACAAAAATAAGCTCAAAATGGATTAAAGACCTAAATGTTTGGCCAGAAACTATCAAACTCTTAGAGGAAAACATAGGCAGGACACTCTATGACATAAATCACAGTAAGGTCCTTTTTGACCCACCTCCTAAAGAAATGGAAATAAAAACAAAAGTAAACAAATGGGACCTAATGAAACTTAAAAGCTTTTGTGCAGCAAAGGAAACCATAAAGAAGACCAAAAGACAACCCTCAGAATGGGAGAAAATATTTGCAAATGAAGCAACTGACAAAGGATTAATCTCCAAAATTTATAAGCAGCTCATGCAGGTTAATAACAAAAAAACAAACAACCCAATCCAAAAATGGGCAGAAGACCTAAATAGACATTTCTCCAGAGAAGATATACAGAGTGCCAACAAACACATGAAAGAATGCTCAACATCACTAATCATTAGAGAAATGCAAATCAAAACTACAATGAGATCATCTCACACCAGTCAGAATGGCCATCATCAAAAAATCTAGAAACAATAAATGCTGGAGAGGGTGTGGAGAAAAGGGAACCCTCTTACACTGTTGGTGGGAATGTAAATTGATACAGCCACTGTGGAGAACAGTATGGAGGTTCCTTAAAAAACCACAAATAGAACTACCGTATGACACAGCAATCCCACTACTGGGCATATACCCTGAGAAAACCATAATTCAAAAAGAGTCATGTACCAAAATGTTCATTGCAGCTCTATTTACAACAGCCCAGAGATGGAAGCAACCTAAGTGTCCATCATCAGATGAATGGATAAAGAAGATGTGGCACATCTATACAATGGAATATTACTCAGCCATAAAAAGAAACGAAATTGAGCTATTTGTAATGAGGTGGATAGACCTAGAGTCTGTCATACAGAGTGAAGTAAGTCAGAAAGAGAGAGACAAATATCGTATGCTAACACATATATATGGAATTTAAGAAAAAAAATGTCATGAAAAACCTAGGGGTGAAACAGGAATAAAGACACAGAGTTACTAGAGAATGGACTTGAGGCTATGGGGAGGGGGAAGGGTAAACGGTGACAAAGCAAGAGAGAGGCATGGACATACATACACTACCAAACGTTAAGGTAGATAGCTAGTGGGAAGCAGCCACATAGCACAGGGAGATCAGCTCAGTGCTTTGTGACCGCCTGGAGGGGTGGGACAGGGAGGGTGGGTGGGAGGGAGGGAGACACAAGCGGGAAGAGATATGGGAACATATGTATATATATAACTGATTCATTTTGTTGTGAAGCTGAAACTAACATACCACTGTAAAGCAATTATACTCCAATAAAGATGTTAAAATGAAAAAAAAAAAAAGAAGAAAACAGGGCATCTAATTATTGATGGTATCTTAAAATCAAGAAAGCAGAATACTACTCTTCCAAGCTAGAACTTGTATTTTTCTATTTACTACTTAGAATTAGGTAGCAAAAGGAAATAGTTTTCTAATTTAATCCCCATATAGTTTGAGTCTTGCCTCTGTTGGGGAAACACAGAACTTAGCAGGTCAACAAGAAACATTTGTTAACAGTGACTTTCTAAAGTAATTTATGACATGTATTTTCAAGGTTTTATGATTAAGTTGTTTCTAATAGATTTTAATTTGTTTGTGAGTACAGTTAAAAGATTCCTCCCATGGACACACTGATGTACACCTACACAGAAAGCAATTTCTCCTGAAGAACAAAGAGCTGATTGAACAGCTTCTGCACAAGAAATGACAGCGGGACCAAGACCCAGCATCAACAGGAAACACCCCTGACACAGCGATCTGCAGTAGAGAGGGATACCACTGAGAGGCCTGTGCACAGACTTGCCCACCTTGGTGCTCAGTGAGAAAAAAAACCCCAGCAATTTAAAGGACATTTTAGACCATATTTGAAGGAAATCCATTTTCTGCCAGACACATGGGGAACTGCTGGAACTCTCTCCAGGGTTGGAGGTGCTGTGCATGGATGGAAAAACAGTCCAGACACTGTAGCCAGCCTGCCAAGGCCACGTAGCATGCCCAGGCCTGCACTAGCTACAGCCATGCTACCGGGGTGGCTTTGGTGTGGTATATATCCTAGGCCACTCTGGCTCATGTTGCTCCAGCCATCCTGCCAGGGTGGCCACAGGACACCCTGCCCAGAGACACCCCCCACCCCCTGGCCCATACCTGCTCCAGTTCCAGCCCCCCTCACCCCTAGGCTGAGCCTGACCCAACCAGACTGCCAAAGCTGCCCAGCCCACACAGGGGGTGCTCCTTACACAAGGCCACCTTTAAAACCAGGAGACGTAGCTGTCTTACCTAATTCATAGAAACAAACCAGAAAGTCAAACTAAATGAGGAGACAGAGGAATATGTTCCAAGTGAAAGAACAAGATAAAACCCTGGGGAAAACACCCTAATGAAATAGAGATAAGTACATTACCTGGATTTAAGAGTTCAAAGTAATAGTCATAAAGATATTCACTGAACTCGAAAGAAGAATAAAGGAACACAATGAGAACTTCAACAATGAGTCAGAAAATATAAGAAAGAACCAATCAGAACCGAAGACTACAATAACAAATGAAAAACACACTACAGGGAATCAATAGCAGATTAGACGATACAGAAGAATGGATCAGCAATCTGGAAGACAGAAGAGTGGAAATCACCCACACAGAACAGCAAAAAGAAAAAAAATTTAAAAATGATAGTTTGAGGTACCTCTGGCACAACATCAAGCCTACTAACGTTCACATTATAGGGGTCCCAGGAGGAGAAAAGAAAATGGCTGAAAGCTTCCCTAACTTGGTGAAGGAAACAGATATCCAGGCCCAGGAAGCAGAGAGTCCCAAACAAGATGAACCCAAACAGATATACCCCAATACACATTGCAATGAAAATGGCAAAAATTAAAGATAAGAAAAAGCAGCAAGAGGAAAGCAACTAGTCACCTACAAGTGAACCCTTATAAGACTGTCAGCTGACTTTTCATCAAAAACTTTGCAGGCCAGAGGCAGTGGCATGATAAAGTGCTGAAAGGAAAAAACTTAAAAGGAAGAAAACTTATAACCAAGAGTACTCTACCTGGAAAAGTTATCATTCAGAATTGAAGAGTTTCCCAGACAAGCGAAAACTAACGTAGTTCATCACTGCTGAACTGGCCTTAAAGAAGACCCTTTAACATTTTTTGTAAGTGAAACGAAAAGGCCATAAACAGAAATATGAAAATATATGAAAGAAAAAATCTCACTGGTAAAGGAAAATATATAGGAAAGGCTGTGGAACAGCCACTTAAACTAGCATGAAGGCTAAAAGTAGTAAAATCAACTATAACTACAATAGAAGTGAAGGGATACACAAAAAGACGTAAAATATGACATAAAAACCAAAATGTTGGCAAGGAGAGTACAAATGTAGTGCTTTTAGAATGCATTCTAACTTAAGTGACTTTGAGCTTAAAATAAACTCATATACGTATACGAGAGAGAGAGATGAACTTCATGGTAGCTGCAAATCAAAAACCTATGATGGGGCTTCCCTGGTGGCGCAGTGGTTGAGAGTCCGCCTGTCAATGCAGAGGACGTGGGTTCGCACCCCGGTCCGGGAAGATCCCACATGCCGCGGAGCGGCTCGGCCCGTGAGCCCTGGCCGCTGAGCCTGCACGTCTGGAGCCTGTGCTCCACAACGGGAGAGGCCACAACAGTGAGAGGCCCGCGTACTGCAAAAAAAAAAACCAAAAAAACCAACAAAAAACAAACAAAAAAACAAACCTATGATGTACAAAAAATAAAGAGAAAGGAACACAAACATCACACTAGAGAAAATGATTAAACCACAAGGAAAGAGGCAAAGAGAATAAGAAAGGAACAGAGAAGGGCTATAAAATCAACCAGAAAACAATTAACAAAATGGCACTAAGTACATATCTATCAATAATCACTTTAAATGTAAATGGACTAAATGCTCCAATTAAAACACAGTGGCTGAATGGATTAAAAACAAAAAACAAGACCCAACTATATGCTGCCTCCAAGAGACTCACTTCAGACCTAAAGACACACACAGAGTGAAAGTAAGGGGACAGAAAAAGATACTCCATGCAAATGGAAATGAAAAGAAAGCTGGGGTAGCAATATTCATAGCCAACAAAATAGGCTTTAAAACAATACTGTAACAAATGACCAAGAAGGACATTACATAATAATAAAGGGGTCAATCTAAGAACAGGATTTAACATTTGTAAATATTTATGCACCCAACATAGAAGCACCTATTAACAGACATAACGGGAGAAATTGAAAGTAATACAATAGTAATAGGGGACTTTAATGCCACTTTCAACAATGGGTAGATCATCCAACCAGAAAAATCAATAAAGAAACACTGGCCTTAAATGACAGACAGAACATTCCATCCAAAAACAGAATACAGATTCTTTTCAAGTGCACATGGAACATTCTCCAGGTAGGTTATGTTAGGCCACCAAACAAGTCTCAATAAATTTAACAAGACTGACATCATACCAAGCATCTTTTCTGACCACAATGGTATGAAACTAGAAATCAAAAGAAGAAAATTGCAAAAAACACAAACGAATGGAGGCCAAACAACATACTACTAAATAACCAATAGGTCACTGAAGAAATCAAAGAGGAAATTAAAAATACCTTGAGACAAATGGAAATGCAACTTTCCAAAGTCTACGGGACACAGCAAAAGCAGTTCTAAGAGGAAAGTTCATAGAAATACAGGCCTACCTCAAGAAATAAAAATCTCAAACAACCGAACTTGACACCTAAACGAACTATAAAAAGAAATAAAGCCTGAAGTTAATAGGAGGGAAATAATTAAGATCAGAGTGGAAATAAATGAAATGGAGACAAAAAATAACAGTAGAAATGACCACTTAAACTTAAGAGCTGGTTCTTTGAAAAGATAATGAAAACTGATAAACCTTTAGCCACGTTCATCAAGAAAGATGGCCCAGATAAAATCAGAAATGAAAGAGAAACTATAACTGACACCACAGAAATACAAAGAATCATAAGAGGCAACTATAAACAATTATATGCCAGCAAATTGCACAACCTAAAAGAAACGGATAAATTCCTAGTAACATTCAATCTTTCAAGACTGAATCAGGAAGAAACAGAAAATCTAACAGACTGATAATCAGTAATGAAATTGAATAAGTAGAAAAAAAAAAAAAACTCCCAACAAACAAAAGTTCAGAACAAGATTGCTTCACAGGGGAATTCTACCAAATACATAAAAAGAGTTAATACCTATCCTTCTCAAAATATTCCAAAAAAATTAAAGAGGAAGGAATACTTTTGAACTCATTCTGTGAGATCAGCATTACCATGATGCTAAAACTAGACAAAGACACCACACAAAAATTACAGGCCAATATCCCAGATGAATACAGATGCAAAAATCCTCAACAAAATATAAACAAACCAAATTGAACAATATATTAGAAGAGTCATACACCATGATCAAGTGGGATTTATCCCAGAGATGCAAGGATGGTTCAATAGCTACAGATCAGTCAACGTGATACACCATATTAACAAAACGAAGGACAAAAAACATATCATCTCAATAGATAACAGAAAAAGCATTTAAAAAAATTTAACATCCATTCATGATAAAAACTCTTATCAAAGTGGGTATAGAAGGAATACACTTCAACATATTTAGTGAAGGCCATATGTGACAAACACAGCTAACAACTTATTCCATAGTGAAGAGCTGAAAGCTTTTCTTCTAATATCAGGAAAAAGACAAGGATTCCAACTCTCACCACTTATATTCAAGATAGTATTGGAAGTCCTAGCCGTAGCAATCAGACAAGAAAACGAAAGATACCCAAATTGGAAAAAAGAAAGTAAAACTGTCACTATTTGCAGATGACATGATACTATACATAGAAAACCATAAAGAAACTGTGAAAAAACTAATATTAGACCGTATAAAGTTGCAGGATACAAAACTTATATGCAGAAATGTGTTGCATTTCTGTATACTGCGTAAAGAGAAGGTACGAAAACAATCCCATTTACAGTTGCATCAGAAAAGAATAAAATACCTAGGAATTAATTTAACTAAAGACGTGAAAGACCTGTAGTCTGAAAACTAAAAGATACTGATGTAGAAGATTCAAGATGATACAAAGAAATGAGGAAGGATATCCTGTGTTCATGGATTAGAATACTTAATATCCTTAAAATGTCCATACTACGGAAAACAATCTACAGATTTAATGCAATACCTATCACAATACCCACAGCATTTTTCACAGAACTAGAACAAATAATCCTAAAATTTGTATGGAACCACAAAAGACCCCAAAGAGCCAAAGAAATCTTTGCTTTGTTAAGCAAGTCACATATGCTTGGAATCCTCGTTGTTATATAAGTTAAACCAAATTCTAAAAAATAAGCAAGCAGACAAAATAATCCAGAAGTAAAGCCCTTTCCCAACTGACTACATTAAAAAATTACCCAGAGGAAATCATGATTCATATCGACTGCTGCTGTTTACACTCACTTGTGGCACTTGGTTATTTTGTTTGACATACAAGGTTTAAAGAACAAATCAGTACTATTAAGTATAAAATAAGTTACAAGGATATATTGTACAACACAGGGAATCTAGCCAATGTTTTATAATACGTATAAATGGAGTATAACCTTTAAAAATTATGAATCACTATATTGTACACCTATAGCATAATATTGTACAGCAACTATACTTCAATAAAAAATGAATAAAATTAAAAAATCAGGACATCTCAAATCAGGGTACTTCAGAAAGTATAATGTAAGCTTTGCCTCTCCCTGCCCCCCCATCTCTTATTTCTAAAAGGACTCAATTCCTTGAAATCTAAGTAGTGAGACAGTCATTTTTACATTTGATATGTACATTCTCTGACACTTTTTCTCACGCATTTACTTTTCTGGTTTTGGTAAAGCATTACATAGGCTTGAAAGAAGCAAACTCTGCCTGAGGCTCTAACTGACAATCAGAGAAGGAAACATACCTATTTTCTGCAAAGTGGGATTCACAACAGCCTTCCCTACACGGTACGAAAACAATGATACAAACAAATATATAGAAACAGCAGGGAAAGGTGCCGAGTGAAACTTGATTACATAATGCCCCTAGAAGCCTGGTCTGAGGTGTATTTAGTATTTTGATAAAAGTCCCACAATATTTCAAGAGGGAAAAATGAGACTGTAACTAACCACAGCAAATCTAGAACACAGACCAGGAGAGTGGGACAGAGTTGCTTACTTTGTCTTCCAGTAAAATATCTGCACCATCCCAGACCAGCAGATATTTACGATCTCCAGGAGGAAATTTCTAGCAGGAAATCTTTCTAACCCTCCTTATCAGAAATTCCAAACTCCTTCCTGCTGGAAAACATAAGCCTACTTTTAAAGAGCTTATCATAATCCCTTTATTCCTTCATGCCTTCTTGTAGCCCCTATACCTCTGCTGTCCAAGACCCTTTCTGCCTATTCTAATTTCTATTCAAATTCTACTTTCTAGTTTTCTCAGCTCTGGTGCTTAGAGTCTGCATTCTGCAATTAATATTACTCACCACTGTTAGAAGTGTCATTCTTGCCTCTTTACTTTTTTATAGTATGAAATTCTCCAGGTCAGGAACTGTATTCGCTCTATATCCTTCACAATGCTTTGAATACAGTCTGTGATCATTGAGTGCTTTTTCATGGTCTGGTTTCTCTCTATTTTAGCCAAGTATATTTATTCATTTATTCCCGAATTAAACACTTGCTGAGAAGCTACTGGGAGCTGGAGAAGTGGTGATGAAACCCCTAGTGACCGTCCACATTTTCTGGCTGACTCCCAGTTTCCCCACTAACGCCTCCTGTGGCTGGAGGCATCTTGAGGTCCTCGGTTACTTGTCCTAAGGTAGGACATTCTCATCAAGGCTTGAAAGAGAACAAGAGAAAAACTCCTCATGTTCTTTGGACCTTAACCATATGGCTCCACATGGGTCTGCTGATTATTCTAGGCTACATACATAGGGATATAGGGTCAAGTAGGGTAGAAAAATAAAAAGAGAAAATCATTATGTTTGTGCAGGAAGACTGAACTACAAGGATGTTCATTTCAGTGTTATTCGAATCAGAACAAAATTTAGAAGTAGCGTAATTAGATAAATTGTAGAAGAATACCCACAGATGTGAGGAAATGTAGAGAGTGTTGAAAATGCAAGTTACAGAACAGGAGGTATTTCCAGTAGGTCATTATTTTTACCTTTAAAAATCTAATGGGGGAAAAATCTAGAAGGATAAACTTAGAAGTATTAACGGTGAGTATACCCAAGTGATGGGATTACATATGATTTGCTTCTCTGAGCATATAAGCACTTTCCAAATTTTCTAAAATGATCTCTGAGCATATAAACACTTTCCAAATTTTCTAAAATCAATTTTCTAAAAATGATTTCTTCTCTGAGCATATAAGCACTTTCCAAATTTTCTAAAATCAATTTTCTAAAATGATTTCTTCTCTGAGCATATAACCACTTTCCAAATTTTCTAAAATGAGTCAAAAACGAATTTTTTTTTTTAATTTTAAGGAAAAAGGAGATCAGGAGGAGAATTCTCCCAGAAGAGACACTTCTGACAAAATTCACCCTTTTACCACAATGCTCAGGGCCTCACTGATGAAGCCCGCTCTAAAGGATGATCTTCTACTGGCCTTAGAAAGGAAAATAACAGTGCACACAGGTTTTGATCTATTTTTCCAACTTTCATCTCTTCAAATACACATATGGTAGATGAATAAACAGATGTCACTTTTTCCCTCTCACAAAGCACTGCCTTGTTAAGCGAGTCACATACTGCTTATATAAGTTAAACCAAGTTCTAAAAAACAAACAAATCCAGGAGTAAGGCCCTTTCCCGATCAACTACATTAAAAAATTCTAAGTAATATTTCAGTGGTGTTTAGCGCAGAAGAAACTTATTTGGATGGATGGAAGAAATATACGGAGAGAGTATCCCATGTCTCCAGATGAGGGCTGCCAGGAGCACCCAGATTTACTGGGGTGAGAGGTAGAGATGAAGGACAGCCTTACCTTGGTCTGGAACGTACAGAACATGTGCGTTAAGAACGGATGCTCCCAGGCCAAGGAGAGAACTCTCTTCTCTACCATTGTACACTCCACGTCGTCGTCCATCAAAACCACATCTTTCTTTAAGGCTTTTATTGCGAAAAATTGATTGGTTTTCTTGAACTCCGCTAGGAAGACCTAGAGGGAAGGGGAAGACACTTTATTTTAGAATTTGGATTCACGCTCATTAAAGAAGAGTCACGAAGTCCTGAGAGAGATGTATTGGGTGAGAAAAGACGACTTCTCCAATCCTCCTCCACCCTCTTTATGGAGACAAATAGAGCTTCACAGGTGTGGGATGATACAGAACGGTTTCATCCTCTCTCTACCTTTCAAAGGGTTTCACAAAACTATGGTGCAATGGGATGGGTTATTCTCAGCCACTGAGAAATTCTATTTAAAAAAGTGTGCCCTGTCTACCCAGGGACCTGAGTAAGTTTATAAAACCATTCAGAGGCAAATATGTATTGAAGGAAGCAGCAGCAAGTAGTGGAAGGAGGACTTGATTGTTCTTGAAGTATCACTGAAAATGAGCATAAAACCTTACTCTAAGTTTTACCCACTTTTTCAAGGCAAAAAAAGAATATGTGAGGAATTGAGCTTTCCTGATGTGCTTATAGAATGCACAGCATTTCCTCTGATGGCACAGACACTAATATTATCTTCAAGACCTACTATGTGTCAGACATTCTGCTATGTGCTTCACATGTGCTATCTAATTTTAGTATCTATTTAATTCTTAGCTCAGAACACTCTGCAACACAGATAGATAGTAATAATTTTAAAGAACTAGGCTCAAAGGGTAACTTTCTCAAATTCATGGAGCTACTCAGTGGGAAATCTGACTCCAAAGTTTACTTTTTCCACTTGATTTCATGAATCTTATAAGAAAGGACACCAGATGGCATGTAATGGAGAGTTTCACCAACTTTCACTTTTGCAAATGATGCAGCCACAGACGATTGACAGGAGTGAGGACATGGCATTTGGAGACAGAAAACCCCAGCTCAGGCCTCATTTCACAGATACTTACTAGCTGTGGGAATGTGGGCAAATTAACCTCCCTGGGCTGCTTCAGTTCCCGAATGTGTAAAAGCGGTAACTATCAACACACCGCTGACTTACAGGACTGTTGTGAAAGTCAAATACCAGGTGGTAAAGTGATTTGTGAACTGTAAAATGCTTTCTAAATGACAGTTACTGGAATCTAAGAAACAAAACAAATGGATGTATATGACAAAACAGAAAGTGACTCACAGATATAGAGAACAAACTAGTGGTTACCAGTGGGAAGAGGGGAAGGGGGAGGGGCAATATAGGGGTATAGGATTAAGAGATACAAACTACTATGCATAAAATAAGCAACAGGGATATATTGTATAGTACAGGGAAATACAGCCATTATTTTGTAATAACTTTAAATGGAGTATAATCTATAAAACTACTGAATCATTATGTTATACATCTGACACTAATATTGTAAATCAACTATACTTAAAAAAAAAAACCACTTGCCATTTGCTTCTTTTAGTGACTTTTAGGGATTGTTGACGTTAATGATGTTACACCAATAGTGAAAATGCACGTGTCTGTGTTTAAAATAATACAGTGCAGACACATAACTGTGGGGTAGCTGGCTTGATAGAGGGGGTAGAGCTTAGATGAGAATTCAGGCAAATGGATGATGTACATACATATCCCCAGAAAACATGCAATTTGTTCTCCTGGGCCTAAAATCGATGGAGAACCAGAATACAGAGGCTACCATTTTGATGAGGAACCATACTTCCCATATAGAGTGAAAAGAAAAAAGAAAGACAAGTTTGAGTATTCCTAGTGTTGGAAGAAAAGGAGATATGGCTGCCCCTTTTTGCTCTGGTGCTTCATCCCCCTGTCCTTGGGCCCCAAGGTGCAGCCCCCTCAGAGTGCAGGGATCCGGGGTCCTGATGGTGAGGGGCTTACTGCTTTGGACACAGAGCAGAGGATACCTGAAGCTCTCAGCTGTCCCTTGGGTTATTTACTAAGGCATCTAGGTTTAACTTAATGTCTTCTTAACTTTGTTGAAAAGTAAAATCCACACGGGAACAAAGAAAAGCTTTTCTTTAACAATTAAAAGTCCCCTTTTGGTAATTGCTTCTTTCAATAAAACATCCCCAAATCAGCCATAAACTAAGAAGCTGGGAAAAAAGCCATTTCCATCTCTATAATGTGCTTTCAGTTTTTGGAAACAGGTTATAAACTGCACATTAATTGATGCTAAATTTTAATGAAGACTGGCTGTAAAATTGCCTCTTACACTCAGATTAACACCAGACGAGCCTGCTACGGTTCATGTTATCGTGGAAACAAGATAAACGAATTAATGGATATCAGCTACAGTTTGTAGGGCAGAGTGGATTTTGCCGAAGGCAATGCCTTGGTATTATATAGAAACCCCAACTGCAGCACAATGTCCTTCAGCTATGGCAATACCCAGTTACATTATTATTAAATAAACTGGGTAAGTTTTGCAGCCAAAGTCTAGTGAGCAGGTGCTGAGCACAATGCTGGTCTTGGCTGCACAAATTCATGGAACAGTAGCCTTCAGCTAAAACTTTCCTAGACGTTGCATCCAATCTAAATATAAAACAACTGAGAGTTCCATTAATACACGTGGTATCCTTAATATCCAAAATAACCTAAAAGCCTATATTCCATGACATCCCTCTTTACAATCACTGGCTTGAAAATCTCCTCTTGTCACTGAGAGCTGATTATAATTTCTTCCATTATGTCTCCTTCCTCCTCTCCTTGCCCTCTGTGACTGACTAATGGCCCATAACCTGAGTGAGTGGCAGGAAGAATTTAGAGGAGGGACTTCCTCTGTGGAACTTTTCCTAAGACGCTCAAGCTAGGGCCGTGTTCTGGGCTGAACTGTGTCCCTTCCAAAGAACTGATATGTTGGAGTCCTAAACCCCAGCAGCTCAGAGTGAGACCATATTTGGAGACAGGGTGCTTACAGAGATAATTATGTTAAAATGAGGTCATTAGGGTGGGTCCTAATCCAATATGACTGGTGTCCTCATAAGCAGAGGGTGTTAGGACACAGACATGCACACAGGAATGGCCATGTGAGGACAGAGGGAGAAGACAGCGTGGACACCCAGGAGAGAGGCCTCAGGAGAAACAGCCCTGTCCACACCTTGATCTTGGACTTCCAGCCTCTAGAACTAGAAGAACTAAATTTCTGTTGTTGAAGTCTCCCCATCTGTGGTATTTTGTTACAGTAGCCCTAGCAAACGAAAACAAGGCTGAGGACATTTGGTAGAGAAGAAATCATACAGAAGGTAAAAACCACACTCCAGGTTTGAGAAAGGAACAACACAACAACAAAAAAACCACCAATGAAACAAACATATCTGTGAAACAGGAACCGGCTGAGGCACCTTCTCATTTCTTTGGTGTCCAAAGACACCAAACACACAAGCTCGTGGGACGAACACCTTCCAAGTGAAATGGCTTGAATCGTTGTTCCCGGGAAGCAGAGGCTGCTAGTCCCCAGAGCTCCCCGGGTCCCTATTTATTCAGATGTCTCTCTGCCCTCTAACATACATCACATCACATGACAGTTCCTGACCAGGAATGCGCTCTCTGCACACCCACGTATGGTTCAGTTCCACTGGCCAGATCTGCTCTTCAATTTCTGGAAGTTGGGCCACAGAATTCTACACACAATATCATACCTTGCCAAAACTTCCTTTCCCCAACATTTTGTGCAAGGTAAAATCCTCGATTTTTAATTTCATACGTAGAGATGGTCTTTCTACGTTAAGTTCAGGTTCTGGACGATGGCCTATTTTCTCCATCTCATCCAAGGGAGACTCCCAGGAGATCCCCTGAGGCTCTGAAAATGGCAAATCAGTGGTTAAAAGGAAATAAGGAACAGCGGAAGGTCGTCCTAGCTACTTTGAGAACACGCTTGCTTTTCCACATCCCATTCTGAAGCTCCATTCAGAGCGATGCAGAAAGGGGTGCCTGCAGGGCAAAAGCAGCACCTCCTGCCTGGGAGCCTGGTGTCTGGGGGATGGACTGTGTCTCTTTATGCAACAGACTGGGGAAAATATCAAGTTAAGAAACATTCCAATCAGCAAAAGACCATCTATGCAACAGGAATGAGCACCTTTGATAACGCCGGATCACAGACAAATAGGGATTTTAACCAAATTGGAGGGAAAATGGTTCTCCGTTGCTTGCGTGGCTCATAGGCACAGTGGCGTCAGTTTCTGTGACCGACCACGTGGGGACGAAGAAATGGATAGCAGATCGTTAAAGATCTGAAATGCATCGTTCGCCACAGTCTTCGAGTCAAGATGCTACCTACCTTGATCATGTCTGAGACACACGGTCTACTCCTCTGCCCGGAGACCCTTCCCAAATCTAATCCAAACCCTTCTTTAAAAAATTTTCAGGACAATTTATTCCTCACCCTCCTGCCAGAGAAGGTGTAGAAAAACGTTTTTGGAGCCTTCCTCCGACCCCCTTATAACATTCCTTTCTTTTAAATTGAAATACATTGACATATCACATTGTGCTAATTTAAGGTGCATAACATGTTGATTGACACATTTATCTACTGTGATATCACGAGATAGTTAGCACCTGTATCACATCACATAATTATGTCTTTTTTTGTGGTTGGAATAATGACATTTATTTTCCGATCTCTAGGTTTATCTTTCGTATTCTGAGTCCAAGGAAAATAAGTATTTTATAATGTATGCTGAAAACTATTCAGAATCACATGGTCATATCCTCTCATGAAGGACCTTCAAAGAGGAGGCTGGATAAACTTCCATAACATCAGAAATGTTAAGGACATTAGGCTATTCTTCCCCTTTCTAATCTTTTTTTTTTTTTGAGTTTATTTATTTTATATAGCAGGTTCTTATTAGTTATCTATTTCATACATATTAGTGTATAGATGTCAATCCCAATCTCCCAATGCATCCCACCATGCCCCCGCTTTCCCCCCTTGGTGTCCATAATCCCCTTTCTAATCTTAAAATTTTCCAGAAAAGTCTCAAAGGTACAGAATAAGATGGTCAGTGGCATTCCTACCCTAGAGCTCTATGGAGGATTTATTTCTGTAAAACTGTTTAACCACGGCAGGGAGTAATGTTCTAAAATTCTAAGGAAAAGTTTGCAATTGTTTCCTCCAGAGATGCCGCATTTTCTTCTCCCACCTCAACCTCTCACCACCACCACCTGCTTATGAAGGTTTTCTAGTGGGGTATATTTCGGTTTTATAATACTTCTAAGAAGTAGGAGACTCTCTGTTGGTGGCTAGGTCTGTAATCTCGAACTAGAAAAGAATCGTTTATCAGGCCAGGTACGTGGAGAATTTAAATCCAGGGGACTCAGGTTAATCAAGGTGAATTACTGACGATTCTACGGTGGATCAGGGTAGCTACCTTTTTTCCCCGGTGCTGGTCCATACGGCAGCTTTGCTTCACCTTTTATGGAGCATGGGAGACCAATTTCAACTGGACCTTCTCTGAAGATGTGTTCAGAGTCTCTTAAGCAGCGAGCCTGGGTTACAAACAAAGAGTCAGACTACCCACCTACCCACCCACCCACCATTAACGGGACAGTGCAGCCTGCTGTCCATGGGCGTGAAAGCCATTTCAGATCCCTAAATGTGTAGGATAACCGAATCTCTCCCTCCCCCTGGCACTCTCTTAGGGATCCCATATCCTGTGGATGTCTATCATATTTTACGTACCAGCAGAACGTATTCGCTTCCTGCATACTTTTCTGGGGGCCAACTGGTTTATCCCATGCTATCCACATTATTCGGTCACAAATAAGAATCAAAGGCCAATGGATGGAAAAATAGCTTACGTAGGCAATGCCAAGTCTTAAAGAGGGTTTGTCCTTGGATGTGAGGATTCGGCATGCTAGTAAGTAGCAAGGCAAAAGTTGCCTTGGACTCAGTGTTTTGAAGGCATTCTAGGGATGATTCTAGCAAATATGTTTTTTCCCCCAGGCTATTATATAGTTGTCATATACAGGTATAAAGCTGGCAATGACTCCTCAATAATTTTAATGAATTTATTTGTTTCTTCCCCTGCTCATTCCATGAAGAATTTAAGATCTTATAAAGATCCACACGATGCAAATGCATTAAATAAATAAGTATCTCATGCGGGGGATGTGGACACGAAGATGAAAGTCAGTGTCAAGGCAAGTACTCGGAAATGGAGTCCACGTCGCCCTGTAGAGCTGCTACAGAGCACAGAGCGAAGAGACTGGAATAGTCCTAGTTGAGCTGAAATTGTGGGAACTTGTCCCCTAAAAGCCGTTCCTACCTGTTGAGCGCTCTCGATCATTGCCAGTGCTTCAGCCATTAGCTTCTGGTTTATGCCACAAAGGTTGGCGACCTTTGTCTGGCATCTGTGATGTACGTTCATGCCACATGCTGAAAGGAAGAAAGCGACACCTTGAACAAGGGCAACAGAACCAACTTCCACGGACTCTGCACGTGATCTGTTTTAGGTGCATGTATGCCCAAGGAATCACTGGCAAATCCCCGGCGCCATCTTCCCAGCAGAGGGAGACACTGAAGGCAAACAGACCAGGGCAGGGCTTTTACGATGCCACCGCACATTCACCTCTGATTCCCTGAGACCTTCACCCACACACCAGATGCTCCTCAGCGTGCTGCTGGGAAGTGACTTCCGCTCAAGGCAGAACCAGAGCCTGTGGATGGGGAGGAAGGCTGCTCCCAGAATGCATGTCCACTGTGCCATCGCTGAGAGTGAAAAACTGAGGTTGGCTCTTATTCCAGGGATGATCCCAGCAAATAAGTTGGTGGTAATGTGGAATGCTGGGTGGAAGGTCATTCACTGCCACTTAGACTGGGGTCCAAGCATCCCCTTTCCCACGTGGGCTGCGAGAGGCTTCTCCACCCTCTAGGCTGAAGCCTAGGGTACAGCCTCCGTCGAAATGGAAATTGAGACAGTGGGGTGGTCTGTGCATATGTGAGAGGCGGGGGTGAAAGGAAGGAAAGTGTCCGGAGACCGTGTTCTCACCACATGGGAGAGTTGGGCTACTTGAACTAAATGATCTGTATAGGCTTCTAGCTCTGAGACCTACGATGCTGGAGGAGTATCCTGATCCATTAGTCCTAAAAACAGCACGACCGTGCTGTGACTGTGGGAGCCTTCTTGTACTGGGGGTCGGGCACCTGTGTGTCTGTGTAAAGACAATATCGCTTCATGTCATTAGTCTTAGAAAAATGCAAATTCTGCTTATGAAACATCACCGTTATGCCAAAAAACAAGGTACCAAAGATTTCCCAACACCAGCAGATAGAACTCTGATCTCACGTCCTGCTAGGTTCTATAAAGGTATATCAACAGGGATTGTTACAGTGGAATTAGGCAGAAGATATAAAATCATGCCATTTTAATCTTCTTACCTTATTACTTGCCCATTTGTGTGCAAAAACTTAGCACAGTGATTGGCCTCCAACAGGTGTTCACGAAAGACAACTTTTCTTTCATCTTTATTATTTACTACAATAAAATATTCTTGAAATATTTAGGTGAAATTTTAGCCATCTTCACCTTTAGTTTTCACTAAACAGTTCATAACAAGACAAAACAGCATTTTCTAGCAGGTAAGCATAAACTATTACTCATCCCAGTATGAAGTCATAAAAATCCACCTGAAGTGGAACCTTTAATATAGTAGAGGTGCTGCTCATAATGGCTTCTGCCCTCTGAACTCTGCCTCGTTAGCTTGACTCCTCCTGGGCTCCCGGATGCAGGTTTTACGCTGGGCGGCCCCATTTACTACTTATTTACTGCAAGGTAGAGCGAGGTCTGTAGCGAGCATCGAGCACCTTGCTCTTTTTTTTTTTTTAACGTCTTTATTGGGCTATAATTGCTTTACAGCGGTGCGTTAGTTTCTGCTTTACAACAAAGTGAATCAGTTATACATACACATATGTTCCCATATCTCTTCCCTCTTGCGTCTCCCTCCCTCCCACCCTCCCTATTTGTAATGAGGTGGATGGACCTAGAGTCTGTCATACAGAGTGAAGTTAGTCAGAAAGAGAAAGACAAATACCGTATGCTAACACATGTATATGGAATTCAAGAAAAAAAAGTCATGAAGAACCTGGGGGTAGGACAGGAATAAAGACACAGACCTACTGGAGAACGGACTTGAGGATATGGGGAGGGGCACCTTGCTCTTTAAAACTGTAGCGGATCTAAGCTCCTCTCTGCTGTGCCGTGAAGAGAGGCCCCGTGCCCACTAGGATCACAACGTCCTAAGTCTGTTACTAACCTAGCAGGTGATAACTGGACCTCGGTGAGTGCAAACAGTCCCTCCAGATGACTACTTTCATGGCAATTTCAGTGGTGAGAGAAAGGAGACAGGGTCAGGAGGAGTGGGGGCCCTACTTAGGAAGGAGGCTCACAGGAGAGTAAGAAGAGAGAGTGAGGAAGAGGCGGGGAGAGACCCAGGGGAGAGAGTGAGAGGCGGAGATGCAGATGAGGGTATGGTGGGGGGGGCAGACAGCGCCCAGCCTCTCGGGGTTCCAGGGAGTGACTTGGGGAAGGAGAGGGGGGAGGAGAGGGGAGAGGAAGGGGAGAAGAGAAGAGAGGGAGTAGGGTTAAGGAAGCACAGGAGGACAGGGAATGAGGAAAGAGAATGGAATGAAGAAGGTATGTTCGAAAAGGACAGAACCCAGCAGGGCGTGGTGGAACAATGCCAAGGAATCCTGGAAGTTCTGAGCTCAGAGGCACAACCGTGCTGTTGGGACCAGCTCGGCCTCTGCAGGTGGGGCGCCTGGGCTCCAGGGAAAGAAAACCCGACGAGTGAGAGTATCACAGGAACAGGGGTGCCAGCAGACGGGGATCTGATTATTCCTGTCCGTTTGTCCCCGCAGAACACTCCAATATTACCTGTTGCCTACGACTCTTAAAGACACTCTATACAACGCCCAGCCCACCCACCCACGGACTCTTAAACAGGTGTAGAGAGGAAAGTGCGTGGTGGTACTTTGGGTGATGGAGGGACTGTTCAGGTGAATTTTGACTACCTGTGGGTTTGCCTCCAGTAATGATTTGGAGACCTAACCCCTCCCGCCTCCATTAAGATGTCACTCCAGGCTCCACCAGACACGTGGATGCAACTGGGATGAGGACAGGCAGGCAGCTAAGGGTGATCTTCCTCCTTAGGTCGACGCCCTTTATCACTTAAAAGATACAACACGCATTAGCCAGTGGCATAAGTTAAGATGGGGCTGCCCAGAAAAAATAAAGTGGCTTCTGTGTTTAATCAATATCCTATGATAAACCATAATGGAAAAGAATATATAGTAAAAAAGAATGTATATATATGGATATAATATATATATACACACACATATATAATGTATATATATATATGTGTGTATAACTGAATCACTTTGTTGTACAGCAGTAATTAACACAGCATTGTAAATCAACTATACTTCATTAAAAAAATTTTTTTAAATAAAACAAAATACAAAGGTCCCTGCTGAGCGAGGCACCTCTGTTTTGAATGTTATCTGGGCTCTGTCCTCCCCTCAGCTGCACTCCTAAGGGCAGAAGTACTTTGTTAGTTCTTGTTGGACTTTTTCCTCCCTACCCCCTAATCCTGGCATAATAGCGTCTCAGTTTCTATAAAGGTTTTTGCCTTCGCAGCCTGGACTTTCAGAGAGAGAGAGAGCTCTTGTGCTTTTTCTCAGGGTCCGGCTGAATAACTCCACGGTGGAGGGCAGCAGGCTCGGGCTCTGCTCTCAGGCCGTCAGCATCAGAGCTGGGCCTCTTCCCGTGCACGTGGAGTTCACAGCACGCTTTGGGGACAGGCTCGCCAGCTTAAGTCAGGCAGTTTTCTGCACAGGACTAACCAGCAGCGAAACAGACGTGCCAGGCTCGCTCCCTCACGGAGCCACAGACAGAATCGCACTCGCTGGTGCTAAGGAGAGCGGCAGGGGCAGGGCTGGGGCTGCGGAGGTCAGGAAGGGGCAGCTCCAGGGGAGGGAGCCAGTCAGAGGAGAATCAGGCAGGTACCACAGAAGGCATGGGGCCAGGGGCTGTGACATTTGACCTGGAAGACTGGGCACTTCTCTGGGAAACAAGGCATGGGGTGGAGACAGGTGGAAGGAAAAGAACAGCAGTGGCTTGTTATCGGGGAACTTCTCATTCAGGATCACGGGGCTCTTCCGGGCTGGACGGAGAAGCCAGTCACCTCCATCCTCCCCTCCGCCCCGCTCCCTGGTTCTCTCCATCAAAGCTGCAAATCCAGCCGCAGGGGGTTGCAGGGGGGCCACGCTCATTAAGCTCACCGTCACACTTGAGGCCTTGCCTCGCCAGGCCCCAGAGCAGGGTCCCACAGTGCTCACAGAAGGTGGGGCTCTTGTAATTGTAGACCTTAAATCTGTGTGGCATGTCGATTTTGAACCTCTCCTTGTGGAACTGAAAGGGAAAAAGAATGCGTGATGGTCGGTGTGTCCCCACTTCCCCACTTTTCACGTCTTAGCAGATACTTTAGCACAGTGAACAGAATAATAAAAACACTGCAGTGATGTTTATTAGAACCCATAATTTTTACTTGTCAAGCCTTATAGTCATGTCCAAAGAAGACAAGAAGCCGTTAGCTCTTCTAGGTCAAGGGCAAGGGGGCAAGTCTGCGGCCTTCCCACAGACGGGCTAAGATTTCAGGAAGAGGAGACCAGGGTTATTTATTTAAATGGGAGCTAAGTAAACGTACTTCCCTTCTTCTTTTTTTTTTTTTTTTTTTTTTTTTTTTATTGCGGTACGCGGGCCTCTCACTGTTGCGGCCTCTCCCATTGCGGAGCACAGGCTCCGGAAGCGCAGGCTCCGCGGCCATGGCTCACGGGCCCAGCCGCTCCACGGCATGTGGGATCTTCCCAGACTGGGGCACGAACCCGTGTCCCCTGCATCGGCAGGCAGACTCTCAACCACTGTGCCACCAGGGAAGCCCTTCCCTTCCTATTTTAATATAAATATTTCCTTTTCTCTTTTAACCTAGCGCTAGTGCTTTAACCTTTGGAAGATGTTATATAATGCCTCCTCTAGAGAAATCGGTTTATTAGTGTGGGAGCCCAAGGTGGGAAGGCTTTTCACACTGCTTATACATGAACTGAAGAGACAAGAGGTAGCTAACAGTTCTGCCAGGTGCTGTGATAGACACGTTAGACACGTCACGTGTTATCTTTTACATGTGTGATATCTCATACAACCCTCAAAATACCTCTTTTGAAGCAGCCTCTGTTAGCATCCTGCTTTGATAGGTGGGGAGATTCAGCACAGATAGGGCCAGACACTTGTCTAGGACACACAGCCATCAACTGAGCTGGGATATCTATGAGCCTGACAGTCCGAATCTGAGCCCATCCCCTCTTTCACCATTACTCTTCGCTCTCTCAAAATAAATGTGATGGTTTAAGGGATGGAGAGAAGGGAGATGACAGAGGGATGCTGATAGTAGATACAGTGAAGGTTTTCTTTTTTAAAGTGTTCTAGAGTTTAAATTCTCCCCTTTAATCAAACTTATTACATTAACAACAACAAAAAATCAGGCACTCTGATTCCTGGCAAGAATACCAATATTCTTGTGCAGTATAAAAAGTTTTCTTTACTTGAGACTTAAAGTCTCTACAAAAGTTTTTAATTAAACAATTTCTCTGAGAACATGTACAGTAAAGTGGCCTTATTTGTTAAAGGAATACATATTCTCATGGTGGCTTTCGGTCAGCATTTAGTCTTTAGAATGGCTACTTAGAATGGCTTAAAAGCTGCCCAGCACTTACTCGAGATATTTTCAACCAAGAAAAAGTGCCTTTCAGAACTCCTATTTCGTAGAAACTTTTCCACATAAATATGAACAAGTGATGTCAAGGTCCAGGCTAGGAGACTTCTACTTCAAATCCTGAACCCAAGTCCAAATGGTTCAAGATGTGTCTGTGAAAGACTACAGATCTGTACTTTCCAACACGACAGTCACTCACCCACATGGGCCAACACTTACAAGGTGTTGAAAAGATGTGCTGTAAGTGTAAAATACATACTGGATTACGACAACTTTGTATGAAAAAAAATGTAAAATATCTCAATTTTGTATATTGATTCTATCCTGAAATGATAATATTGGAGCAGATTGGGTTACATAAAGTATATCGTTAAGATGAATTCCACCTGTTGCTTTTTCCGGTCTTTAATGTGGCTACTTGAAAGTTTAAAATTTGACCTGTGGCTCTCATTCTAGTCCTACTGGACGTTAGCCATTGAAGTTCACAGTCATGCTTACAATTTGTGATTTTGCCAGGAAAGCTGAAGGCATCAGATAAAGGGAGCAGGCGGGCGGGATGAAAAGAGGCACTGTGATTTCAACGAACAAAAGCCTTAGTCTGGGAGACTGAGATCCGAATTCTAGTCTGCCAGGTGAAAGTGGCTGACCTTGGACAAACTACTTCAACCTCTTTGAGCCTTGGCAGGGTCACTCATAACAGGAGATTATCCCCTTCTGGCTCTAAATTTTAAAAGACATTCTACTCTGGAAAAACCCAAACGATCTGCTGTCTCTTTGCCTACCCCTTTGCTGGAGAAAATCACACACCCGGGAGATGGCTGCCCTCAAACTCAAATGGACTTGCAACTGTGCTTGGCAATCCTGCTGCTTTCCTTGAATCCCCTTGCCCTGCCATCTATGAGATAATTATTTTACAGCTCCTTCTTCCTCCTCAAAGACACTTGCTGCCTTCTTTCTTCCCCTAGTCCTCAGACTTCATCGAGGACCTAAGTCATCTAAGGGACGCTCCCTCATCCGTCCTTCCCCAAATCTACAAGCCTACCTTCATCTACAACCATCTCTCCAACTCCTTCCTGTCCGTCAGAGTTTCATGTCCATGTGGCTTTGGACCTCTTCCCTTCTTGCCAAGACTGACTGCTTTGGTTGCCTCTCTCTCTCTGCAGCTCCATCTGCCTCCCTCTCCCACAGAGTAAAGTCTAACTTGCCCCCAGATGATACATCTCTAAGTTCATTCTGAAAGAAATACTTGCCTCTCAATATAAGAATTACATATCTGTTACCCTCCCTTGTCAATGCTCACATCTGCATTTTATAACCATTGCCTCTACTCTTTAACTGTCACTTCTAGCTGTAGATGCCACAGGAGTCGTTCTCACATAATTGATCAGAACTATGCTTTCTGGCCACCTTTCTGTGATGTTTTTCTGGAAAAGGTAGAATCATTAAAATTCTTCTTGTGCTCTCTCATTCATCCCCTAGTTTTGGATCTCAGTAACCATCACCACTGGAGAGGGTGTGCAAGGAAAAATATAAGTATTCAAATTCAGGCATTAGGAACAAGAATTAGCGGGCTGTAAAATCTAATGTCAGGATAAAATCATCGTATTTCAGACAGAGAGGAATCTAGATCCGTACCATGGTTTCTCGGCTGTTGATAGCTGATCCCGTGCACTTCGCTATAACCTTATCGATACACTTCTTGTGAATTGCTGCATTACATTCTGAAAAGAAATGACTACAGCTTGAGATTTTCAGAAGTTAAGGGACAACTAAACGAAAAGAATGACGATAATACATAAGAAATCCTTCTGACTTACGTCGACACTGGTAGCCCTGTTTGTTCAGACCCCTGCAATAAAGCACATGTTTGAACATTTATACGGACCTTTGAGTCAACAGTAGTAGCAAAAACATTTAAAAGATGAACAAGATCCCATAGCTTTCTGCCATCACAGAGCATTTTCTGATCTGAAGCACTAGTCTATTATTAGCCAAGAGTGTTAACATGTGCTTTTATTTATTTATTTATTTTTTGCGGTACGCGGGCCTCTCACTGTTGTGGCCTCTCCCGTTGCGGAGCACAGGCTCCGGACGCGCAGGCTCAGCGGCCATGGCTCACGGGCCCAGCCGCTCCGCGGCATGTGGGATCTTCCCAGACCAGGGCACGAACCCACGTCCCCTGCATCGGCAGACGGACTCTCAACCACTGCGCCACCAGGGAAGCCCTGTGCTTTTATTTTAACCTGCTTTGTGAAAAGTCTGATAATTAGATAAATGAGGAGTTGTTGATTTCCCTCCCATTTGCATATTTTCCAAACAAACATGTAGAGATAAAAATGCCTGACCAAAAATGGATAAAGGCGGGGGGACTTCCCTGGTGGTTCAGTGGTAAAGAATCCACCTTCCCATACAGGGCACACGAGTTCGATCCCTGGTTGGGGAACTAAGATCCCACATGCCGCAGGGCAACTAAGCCCGTGCGCCACAACTACATAAGAGAAAACCCGCATGCCACAGCTACTGAGAAACCCGCACACTGCCGCAACTAGAGAAGCCCGTGTGCCGCAACGGAAGACCCTGCGTGCCTCAACAAAAGACCCCGCATGCCACAACTAAGACCCGATGCAGCCAAAAAAAGAAAAAATTTTTTAAATTAATATTAAAAAAATGGAACACGGGATCGTGGTAGCAAATTTCCACGTCTACGCTTAAAAATTCAATGTCTCGCTAAGCTCAGTACAGATAAGCAAAGATATCTACATTTATAACATTTTATTTTATAACATTTTATTCCCTCTTTCTGAGTATCTGAGAATATGTGCAGCTAATGAATTCTCAAGCTTAAGACCGAAGCCTGAGTAACATTCACTCTTAGAAAGGAAGGAGGTTCAAGTCGTTAGATGAAGACAGTTGATGGAAATCCACCAAAAGTCTACTTGACCTCTGGATACCCTGGTTACACAGGGGTTAAGGAGAGAACACCCCAGAAGAGGCGAGGAGGCTGAGGCCAGAGATAGGAGTCATTTCAAGTCTCCACTCCCCCACAGCCTTCGCTGTGTGTTTACTGAGGGTTGAACCAATCTCTCTGTTTGAGGGCTCTTAAGACACCCAAGAGCCTTGTAAACATTGAAACTCATTAGCTCCAACGGGCAAGTGTTGCCTTTTGCAGACATTAGTAGCAGCACGGTTGGGCTGTTGAGCGGGTGGCAGTTTTGGCTGTAAAACTGTGCTTACGATAAAGACCTCTCCTTCTTCTTTCCCTTCCCGCTCACCCCCATAAGCCTCCCATTTAATTGGAAACTGAAGTCCTTGGAACCTTTCCTAAGGAGGCTGGTTTCCTGGCTCTACAGGAGTTATATTATGAAAATATTCTAGAGAGTCACACCCTTTGAACCTTCTCCATCCAGGTGAGGCCACTGGAAACTCTCAGGTGGTACCTATTCCGGCACACTTCCCCAAGGTGGGGCATGCCAGACCTGGTGGATCGAGAAGAGGCGACAGAATGCATAACTTGAAGCTTGGAGTGCAATGCTGAGTTACCATACCAGACAAACTCATGGCAGACGGAGCAAAACGTGGGTTGTGGGAAAAAGGTGGCCGTGAACTCATGGCACTTGACGTGGTGGACCTTGGCCTGTTTGATGGCTCCTCGGCGCTGATGCAGAGCAAAGAAGCCTTCGTTCTCGAATTCACTCATGTCCTTTGTGTCTGCAGGAAGAGGACAGGGGACAGAGTGACATTCTGCCATATGACAGAGCCTGGGGGAGCGGGGCTGGGGGAGATGGGGAAGGGACAGAGACTGACGAGGAATGAGACAAGCATCGAGACCAGCAAACCCCAAGTGCTTCTTTTTTTTTTGAATTTTATTTTATTTATTTTTTACACAGCACATTCTTATTAGTTATCTATTTTATACATATTAGTGTATATATGTCAATACCAATCTCCCAATTCATCCTACCCCACCCCTCACTTTCCCCACTTGGTGTCCATACGTTTGTCCTCTACATCTGTGTCTCTATTTCTGCTTTGCAGATAGGTTCATCTGTACTATTTTTCTAGATTCCACATATATACGTTAATATACGATATTTGTTTTCCTCTGACTTACTTCACTCTGTATGACAGTCTCTAGGTCCATACGTGTCTCTACAAATGACCCAATTTCGTTCCTTTTTATCGCAGAGTAATATTCCATTGTATATCTTTATCCATTCATCTGTTGATGGGCATTCAGGTTGCTTCCATGACCTGGCTATTGTAAATAGTGCTGCAATGAACACTGGGGTGCATGTGTTTTTTTGAATTATGGTTTCCTCACGGTATATGCCCAGTAGTGGGATTGCTGGGTTGTATGGTAATTCTATTTTTAGTTTTTTAAGGAACCTCCATAGTGTTCGCCATAGTGGCTCTATCAATTTACATTCCCACCATAGCGCAAGAGGGTTCCCTTTTCTCCACACCCTCTCCAGCGTTTGTTGTTTGTAGGTTTTCTTTTTTTAAATTTTTTTGCTGATTTTTTTTAACATCTTTATTGGAGTATAATTGCTTTACAATCGAGTGTCAGTTTCTGCTTTATAACAAAGTGACTCAGCTATACATATACATATATCCCCATATCTCTTCCCTCTTGCATCTCCCTCCCTCCACCCTCCCTATCCCACCCCTCTAGGTGGTCACAAAGTACTGGGCTGATCTCCCTGTGCTATGCGGCTGCTTCCTACTAGCTATCTATTTTACATTTGGTAGTGTATATATGTCCATGCCACTCTCTCACTTTGTCCCAGCTTACCGTTCCCCCTCCCTGTGTCGTCAAGTCCGTTCTCTAGTAGGTCCGCGTCTTTATTCGTCATCCTTGCGTAGGGGCCATACTAATCTTCTCTGTATTGTTCCAATTTTAGTATATGTGCTGCCAAAGTGAGCACTGTTGTTTGTAGAGTGATGGCCACTCTAAGTGGTGTGAGGTGATACCTCATTATAGTTTTGATTTCCATTTCCTAATAATTAGTGATGTTGAGAAGCTTTTCACGTGCTTCTTGGCCATCTGTATGTCTTCTTTGGAGAGATGCCTATTTAGGTCTTCTGCCCATTTTTGGATTGGGTAGTTTGTTGTTTTAATATTGAGCTGCATGAACTGTTTATATATTTTGGAGATTAATCCTGTGTCCTCTGATTTGTTTGCAAATATTTTCTCCCATTCTGAGGGTTATCTATTCGTTTTGTTTATAGTTTCCTTTGCTATACAAAAGGTTTTAAGTTCCATTAGGTCCCATTTCTTTATTTTTGTTTTTTATTTCCATTACTCTAGGAGGTGGATCAAAAAAGATCTTACTGTGATTTATGTCACAGAGCGTTCTTCGTATGCTTTCCTTTAAGAGTTTTATAGTGTCTGGTCTTACATTTAGGTCTTTAATCTATTTTGAGTTTATTTTTGTGTATGGTGTCAGGCAGTGTTCTAATTTCATTCTTTTACATGTAGCTGTCCAGTTTTCCCAGCACCACTTATTGAAGAGGCTGTCTTTTCTCCATTGTATATCCTTGCCTCCTTTGTCACAGATTAGTTGACCATAGGTGCGTGGCTTTATCTCTGGGCTTTCCATCCTGTTCCATTGATCTATTTCTGTTTTTGTGCCAGCACCATACTGTCTTGATTACTGTAGCTTTGTAGTATAGTCTGAAGTCAGGGAGTCTGATTCCTCCAGCTCCGTTTTTTTCCCCTCAGGACTGCTTTAGCTATTCGGGGTCTTTTGTGTCTCCATACAAATTTTAAGATTTTTTTTTTCTAGTTCTGTAAAAAAATGCCACTGGTAATTTGACAGGGATTGCATTGAATCTGCAGATTGCTCTGGGTAGTATAGTCATTTTCACAATATTGATTCTTCCAATCCAAGAACATGGTATATCTCTTCAACTGTTTGTGTCATCTTTGATTTCTTTCATCAGTGTCTTATAGTTTTCTGAGTATAGGTCATTTACCTCCTTAGGTAGGTTTATTCCTAGGTATTTTATTCTTTTTGTTGCAATGGTGAATGGGATTGTTTCCTTCATTTCTCTTTCTGATCTTTTGTTGTTAGTGTTTAGGAATGCAAGAGATTTCTGTGCATTAATTTTGTATCCTGCAACTTTACCAAAATCATTGATTAGCTCTAGCAGTTTTCTGGTGGCATCTTAAGGATTCTCTATGTATAGTATCATGTCATCTGCAAACAGTGACAGTTTTACTTCTTCTTTTCCAATTTGTAATCCTTTTATTTCTTTTTCTTCTCTGATTGCCGTGGCTAGGACTTCCAAAACTATGTTGAATAACAGTGGCGAGAGTGGACATCCTTGTCTTGTTCCTTATCTTAGAGGAAATACTTTCAGTTTTTCGCCATCAAGAATGATGTTGGGTGTGGGTTTGTCATATATGGCCTTTATTATGCTGAGGTAGGTTCCCTCTATGCCCACTTTCTGGAGAGTTTTTATCATAAATGGGTGTTGAATTTTGTCACAAAGCTTTTTCTGCATCTACTGAGATGATCATATGGTTTTTATTCTTCAGTTTGTTAATATGGTGTATCTGATGAATTTGTGTATATTAAAGAATCCTTACATCCCTAGGATAAATCCCACTTGATCATGGTGTATGATCCTTCTAATGTGTTGTTGGATTCTGTTTGCTAATATTTTGTTGAGGATTTTTGCATCTAAATTCATCAGTGATATGGGTCTGTAATTTTCTGTTTTTGTAGTATCTCTGTCTGGTTTTGGTATCAGGGTGATGGTGGCCTTGTAGAATGAGTTTGGGAGTGTTCCTTCCTCTGCAATTTTTTGGAAGAGTTTGAGAAGGATGGGTGTTAGCTCTTCTCTAAATCATTGACAGAATTCACCTGTGAAGCCATCTGGTCCTGGACTTCTGTTTGTTGGAAAATTTTTAATCACAGTTTCAATTTCACTACTTGTGATTGGTCTGTTCATATTTTCCATTTCTTCCTGGTTCAGTCTTGGAAGGTTATACCTTTCTAAGAATTTGTCCATTTTTTCTAGGTTGTCCATTATATTGGCATAGAGTTGCTTGTAGTAGTCTTTTATGATGTTTTGTATTTCTGAGGTGTCTGTTGTAACTTCTTTTCCATTTCTAATTTTATTGATTTGAGTCCTCTCCCTCTTTTTCTTGATGAGTCTGGCTAAAGGTTTATCAATTTTGTTTATCTTCTCAGAGAATCAGGTTTCAGTTTTATTGATCTTTTCTATTGTTTTCTTTTTTTCTATTTCATTTATTTCTGCTCTGATCTTTATGATTTCTTTCCTTCTACTACCTTTGGGTTTTGTTCTTCTTTCTCTAGTTCCTTTAGGTGTAAGGTTAGATTGAGATTTTTCTTGTTTCTTGAGGTAAGCTTGTATAGCTATAAACTTCCCTCTTAGAACTGCTTTTGCTGCATCCCATAGGTTTTGGATTGTCATGTTTTCATTGTCATTTGTCTCTAGGTAGTTTTTGATTTCCTTTTTGATGTCTTCAGTGATCTCTTTGGTATTTAGTAATGTATGTTTAGCCTCCATGAGTTTGTGTTTTTTACCTTTTTTTCCCTGTAATTAATTTATAGTCTCATAGCATTGTGGTCAGAAAAGATGGTTGATATGATTTCAATTTTCTTAAATTTACTGAGGCTTGATTTGTGACCCAAGATGTGATCTAACCTGGAGAATGTTCCGTGCACACTTGAGAAGAAAGTGTAATCTGTTGTTTTGGGATGGAATGTCCTATAAATATCAATTAAATATATCTGGTCTGTTGTGTCATTTAAAGCTTGTGTTTCCTTATTAATTTTCTGTTTGGAGGATCTGTCCGTTGGTGTGAGTGAGGTGTTAAAGTCCCCCACTATTATTGTGTTTCTGTCAATTTCCTCTTTTACAGCAGTTAGCAGTTGCCTTATGTATTGAGGAGCTCTTATGTTGGGTGCACATATATTTATAATTGTTATATCTTCTTCTTGGATTGATCCCTTGATCATTATGTAGTGTCCTTCCTTGTCTCTTGTAACATTCTTTAAAGTCTATTTTATCTGATATGAGTATTGCTACTCCAGCTTTCTTTTGATTTCCATTTGCATGGAATCTCTTTTTCCATCCCCTCACTTTCAGTCTGTATGTGTCCCTAGGTCTGAAGTGGGTCTCTTGTAGACGGCATATATATGGGTCTTGTTTTTGTATCAATTCAGTAAGCCTGTGTCTTTTGGTTGGAGCATTTAATCCATTCACGTTTAAGGTAATTATCGATATGTATGTTCCTATTACCATTTTCTTAATTGTTATGGGTTTGTTTTTGTAGGTCCTTTTCTTCTCTTGTGTTTCCCACTTAGAGAAGTTCCTTTAGCACTTGTTGTAGAGCTGGTTTGGTGGTGCTGAATTCTCTTAGCTTTTGCTTGTCTGTAAAGCTTTTGAGTTCTGCATCGAATCTGAATGAGATCCTTGCTGGGTAGAGTAATCTTGGTTGTAGGTTCTTCCCTTTCATCACTTCAAATATATCATGCCACTCCCTTCTGGCTTGTAGAGTTTCCACTGAGAAATCAGCTGTTAACCTTATGGGAGTTCCCTTGTATGTTATTTGTCATTTTTCCCTTGTTGCTTTCAATAATTTTTGTCTTTAATTTTTGTCAATTTGATTACTATGTGTCTTGGTGTGTTTCTCCTTGAGTTTATCCAGCCTGGGACTCTCTGTGCTTCCTGCACTTGGGTGGGTATTTCCTTTCCCATGTTAGGGAAGTTTTTGACTATAATCTCTTCAAATATTTTCTCGGGTCCTTTCTGTCTTCTCCTTCTGGGACCCCTATAATGCAAATGCTGTTGCGTTTAATGTTGTCCCAGAGGTCTGTTAGGCTGTATTCATTTCTTTTCATTTTTTCTTTATTCTGTTCCGTGGCAGTGAATTCTCCCATTCTGTCTTCCAGGTCACTTATTTGTTCTTATGCCTCAGTTATTCCACTATTGATTCCTGCTAGTTTATTTTTCATTTCAGTTATTGTATTGTTCATCTGTTTGTTTGCTCTTTAATTCGTCTAGGTGTTTGTTCCTTAATTTTTCTAGGTCTTTGTTAAACATCTCTTGCATTCTCTCGATCTTTGCCTCCATTCTTTTTCTAAGGCCCTGGATTATCTTCACTGTGATTATTCTGAATTCCTTTTCTGGAAGGTTGGCTACCTCCACTTCATTTAGTTGTTTTTCTGGGGTTTTATCTTGTTCCTTCATCTGGTACATAGTCCTCTGCCTTTTCATTTTGTCTATCTTTCTGTGAATTGGTTTTCATTCCACAGGCTGCAGAACTGTAGTTATTCTTGCTTCTGCTGTCTGCCCTCTCCTAAGTACTTCTTAAGGTTGGTACAATACGAAGCATCTTACCTTAATTCCATAACAGGATTATCAGAGGGTGTATTGTTATAGGATTGGAACCATGAGGCTGGATTACTGGCTTGACCCTTCACTCCTCTTTCATGACACTGAGCTATATCCTCTTTCAATTTTTAAAAACAAAAGTCAGAACATTCAAGGTATTTACCAGCCTCTCCTATTCACTGTCAATGATGATTCAGCCAGAAAAGGCAGGAAGCAGCAAATACTTTACCTGTAATTCTAGAGAATAACGTGGTTACTGACAGTAAGTTGGAAACGACATTTTTTTTAAGGTCCCAGGATGCTTTGTATCTGGTTGTTTATGGACAAGAAAAAGTAGGAGGGAGCTGGCCAGACTTCTGAAGACAAAAGAACTTTGGGAAGTTGTTTATGCTCTGGTTCCTGAGGCCCACAGTAATCAGAGGCACCAGCCATAGATTACACAGGTCAATGTGGAAAGGGCCAGAGATGAACAGATCACTGCAATTAAAAAAAAAAAAAATGTAATCCTGGATGTTACCTAGTCACCTACATCAAACCATCGCATTCACATTTCTTCAGTTCACCCTGGGCTCTGGATATTGGTGAAGGTACTTTGGGTAGTAACTGTCCACAGTGCCCAACACCCAAATGACATCTTCCCAAAAGACTGGTAGAATTCCGAGAATACCAGTGAGACTATCAGCCCTGGCTGAAGCCCAGGCCCAAAGAAACCACACAACAGCAAGGCAGTCGTGGTTTAATAGCACGATGGAAACTCTAGCATGTGAGAGAGTGTGACATGGCGAACAAGAAAGAAATAACAAAAATAATCATCATCACTAAAACAAGGGTAATGAACTTAATGATTATAGTTCCTACAACCACGATTTTAAATAGCTTGAAGATTCTTGGATGACTTATTCTATTTATTTTTTCCAAATACAATAAATGGAGGTTTAGCGAGAATAAGGGGCTCATGTTTCACAAATGAAAAGAGTTCACAATATTTAAACTAAATTATTTCCATCCTGGCTAAGCCATGGCAGAGACTGGACAACACACTTGAGGCAAATGTTCCTGCCAAAGTACTTTAATTTCCCCACCCCTTAGAGTGGCCAGGCTAGAAACATACTGGGTGGACAAAGGTGGGGCATGGAGGTGGAGACCTCTCCCCCAGGATGCAGCCTAGTCTCAGGACTCATTTTAGGACAAAAGTCTTCTCCACAGAGCTCCACAGGTCTGTTTTACGGAAACTCCAAACTTCCAGATAAAAAGCCTTCCTAATAAAGAGCTCCTTAGATAGGGCCGAATATTTTGCCTAATACTTCATTAGGCAATTTAAGTCTTTTTATTAGGAACTGGGTCAGAAATAAACTAGGCTTGGTGAATAAGGGATTAAATTTAGGGTCACTAAGGCAACTGCCTTCTTCTTCAAGTTCTGGTTTAAGTGTAGAGATCAATTTACAACTTGGGACTGGCATGGTAGGCCATTTGTCAGTAAGATTTGACTCATTTTTATTTTGGTCCAGATGTAATAAAATAAAATAAAACATAAAATTACTTTTAAATTCAGGGATGGAAGTGGATTATTCTGGGAACCCTATCTGTATTACTGTAAAACAATTTTATATATATATATATATATATATATAATTACGTAAAAATTATATATAGTCTAATACATAAACTATTATATAATAGTACAGACTACATATAACTATATATTTATAAATATAAAATAGTCTGTATTAGAATATAACATTGTACATTTAAAAAATGCCAGAGAGTATTAAAAAGGAATTCATTCCCTTGCTCCTTCCTGTGATTTCCTTTATCCTCTGACCATTTCAATCATTACAAGAAAGTAAATGTATAAAAGCTCAGAATTTTAAACATTCTCCTTGTATTTACTGTTTATTTCTGAAGTAATTTGGTCTTCTGTTTGTTTATTGGCTTGAATAAGTGCGTTGGTTTTTGTATGTTTGGTTATTTCTTTTATAGTAATGGCGCCCAATCTATTTATTTAATCTGTCACTTGTTTGTAGTCAGTTAAATCACAAATATTTCCTGGCCAGCTATGAGCAAATTGTTGTGCTGAATGGTCTAAAGAACTATGAGACATCACCCCTAATTCTGAATGGCTAATAGCCCAGTCAGGAAGACACGGCACTCACACAAAGAATAGACTTGTTGATAAGTACACACCCATATTTTTTAGGAGGTAGGAAAAGGAATTACAAAAGAGGCCATGAACAGGCAGCTGAAAAATTAAGAGGAAAACTTGAATAATATTACATCAAGCAATCCAAGAAAGGATGGGTTTCTCAGCGTTGACTGAAACAGAGATGTCAAGGGAATTGAAGGTTAAGACACATGCATTTGTTTTGAGGATTTGTTCTCTTGGAGAAAGCCATTTAGCAGATTGGTTGAAATATAAGCCAGACTCTTAGGGTTTAAGAATTGACAGAGTAGTGAAGAAACAGGGACTGATACATTAAACTACTGTCTCAAGAAATGTGTCAGGGAAGGAAAGGAAAGAACAACTCATGGAGTTTAAAACATTTAAAAAATTTTTCTTTTCAGGTTGGAGAAGATGGCTTAATTATGTATGTCTTGGCAATGAGGCAGAAACCAAAGAAAGACAGAGAAGTTGAAGGTGCCAGAGTGGAAGTGTGACTGATGTTACAGAGCTGCTAGGGGTGAGAGCCAGGAGACCAAGAAAGGGAGAGACTTTCTCCGAGGCAGAAGAGCAGGAAGAGATGCAGGACGAAGCAGCTGAATCCTAAAGTGCAGAGACACACAGAAGACGTAGTGTCTCCCAACTACACTGGAGGTAAAGCCAACCTCCAAGAGTAAGAGAAGATAAAGACACCTTCAGAAACCAAGGAGTATGGGCATGTTTGGAATAGCCACTGTGTGGGAACCAAAAGAAAATAAAAGGAATTTCTAAATGCCAGAGTGAGTCCAACTGAACAGTTCAACAAACATTCATCGAGTACCTCCTACGTACTCAATGAAATAGGAATATGAATGAAATCATGCCATTTGCAGCAACATGGCCAGACCTAGAGATGATCGTACTAAGAGAAGTAAGCCAGACAGAGAAAAGACAAATATCACATGACATCGCTTATATGTGGAATCTAAAGAAAAAGAAAGACACAAATGAACTTATTTACAAAACAGAAATAGACCCACAGACATAGAAAACAAACTTACGGGTTACCAAAAGGGAAGGGGGTGGAGGGATAAAAATAGGAATTTGGGCTTAACATATTCACACTATTATATATAAAACAGATAACCCACAAGGACCTACTGTATAATACAGGGAACTATACCCAATATTTTGTAATAACCTGTAAGGGAAAAAGATCTGAAAAAGAAAGTATATATTGGGTTGGTCAAAAAGTTCGTTTGGGTTTTTGTGCAACTCCTTACGGAAAAACGTGAATAAACTTTTTGCCCAACCATATATACACATGTGTGTGTGTGTGCGTGTGTGTGTGTGTGTGTGTGCGTGTGATGTATATAAAATAGATATATATATCTGAATAACTTTAATGTACACCTGAAACTAACACAACATCGCAAATCAACTATACTTTAATAAAAAAAAGATTTTAGGAGTAGTAACATTTGATCCATTGACACAGCACTTTGACAACAGGATATAAACGCAACAGGAAGAACTGACGGGCTATCACAGGCACCAAGCACACTGCCTGTGAATGTAACTTCTGTGAACGGCATCTGTGTGTGAGATGGAAGTGAAACTCTTTAGTGATGCATTTTTTCCCTCCTTGTTCCTAAAAGGATTTGAGGTGACTAACTTGAAGCATTAGTATTTTGCTACTATAGTGTTATAGAAAATATTTATTGGTTTCTTATTTATTTTGTATTCTACTGATGGTGTGACAACTTGTTATATCACATCATTTATACACAGTGTGTACACACAGAGCAACACATTAGCAGAGCCTTTGGTGTTTACATTAAATTCCCAAATGAAAATACAGACAGACTAGAAAAGCACTGGGCATATGAATTCACACCATTTAAAAACGAATGCTATAAATGTTTTCTATTTCTATGTGGATCTGGCCCCATAGAGTGTATATTCAACTCATGCTTGAGCACCACTGGGAATTTTAAGAAAATTCCTTGTGCTTCTATCTTCTTTGCTCTCAGAAAAGCAAAGTGAAATAAGTTGCAAAGGAGAGGAGACATGCCCGCCACACCCCCAAACAGGAATAAGAAATGCCACTTGCCACTCATTTCCAGAAAGTATCTTGCGTTCATTAGCATTCGGCCTTGAGGTTTCAGCTCTAACTGGTGTAAGGAAGGAAAGAAACAAGGGTCAGAATGTGACACAAGTGCTGAGTTGAATGACATCACAACGGGCGGGTTTGGTGATGGCAGGAGATCCCCAGCGCAGGGCCCACCCCTGTTCCCTTTCACTTAACTTACCCATATTATCATCAGACTAGCACAGCATCCGTGAACATAGGCTTTCTTTTATTAAAACACCTCAGCAACTACCTAATTTGACTTGGAGACCAAAACTTCCTTAAGGAAGAAACCAAATTCTAAAACAGATTCTATGTGACTTCCTTGCCCTGCGCTACAGCTTATCTTAAGAGTTGTAATAGGGTAGATTCATATCTTGATGCTGACAAAAGAATCATGGAGGCTGGGGACTAGCTCACTTGGAGAACAAGTAGGTTCCCTTTGGAAGGAAAGAGAAATCCTGCTTTGAGGATGCCTGAATACACTTGCCCCTAGGTTAATCGGGTATTAAATGGGAGTGGCCTTTTTCTTTCACACAGAGAGCCTGTTTCCTTTGGAAAGTGCTGGAAATTTTCACACTGCTAAGGGAAATTTTAATTAGATTGGTAGAGGAAGGGATTTAAAAAAACGTATTTCAGGACTTCCCTGGTGGCGCCGAGGTTAAGAATCCACCTGCCAATGAAGCAGACACGAGTTTGAGCCCTGATCCGGGAAGATCTCACATGCCGCGGAGCAACAAAGCCCGTGTGCCACAGCTACTGGCCTGCGTTCTGCAGCCCGTGACCCACAACTACTGAGCCCGCGTGCTGCAACTATTGAAGCCCACGCGCCTAGAGCCCGTGCTCCGCGACAAGAGAAGCCACCTCAATGAGAAGCCCACGCGCCGCAACGAAGAGTAGCCCCTGCTCACTGCAACTAGAGAAAGCCCGCGCACGGCAACGAAGACCCAACACAGCCAAAAAGAAAATATAAACAAATAAATAAATTTAAAAATATATATACACATATATATATTTCAGTATCATTATGTAGAAGGGATGATGCAGGAAATCATGTGATGTGACATAAGGGGGAAAATGGCAAATCTGACACGACCTGACCACTACTGATTATATAGTAAACTGTAACAATGTACTATACATATGCTAAAAAGAATACGAAGGTGAACTGCAGGGCACTGCCGATCATTACATCCAGGGGTAACTAGAATAACTGAAAAATAGTAAGAAGGGTCTGGTCAAAGTCAGGACTGAATATGAATCATGGCTAAATAATTCAAGGTCATGGTGACCTTGTGCCTGTCACCAGACCTTTAAAGATCTCGGAGAACTGACATAATAGTGATGTCGATGTTACAGCATCACTACTATTAGAATTTTATGATGTGACAAGCCTGTACTGCTTGGTTATCTACACATTCTCATGCAAGCTTAAATAGATTAATGAAAAGAGAAGTGCTTTTGACAACAAGTATATACACCATTATTTTCTGGTTTATGGAATAATAAATAAGGAGGCAAAAATGAAGCTAGAAGAGCAAGGGAACAGGGGGTCAGTCCCAAAGGAAGTGGCAAAAATTGGTACCAGGTGACTGCAACCAATATTACCAATATTCAATACCGATATTCAGGAATTAGCGGTGATGGAGGAAATTAAACCAGTTAGCTGCTGGAAGAACAACATTCACAGAAAGTGACAGTCCATTATGTTTTTGAGAGTGAACAGGAGATAACCGCACCAACAGGGAAAATCTTGGGAAAGCAGAAGGAAAAATCTTAATGTTTGGAAACTGGATGGTGTTTATGGAAGTGAGAGGCAATTCTGAGAAAATCATTTTTGGTTTTTTTTAAATAGAGAAGCTAATTTTAAGAAAGCACACTGCAATAGAAGCAAGGGAAACTATAAGTCCAAAGCAACCTGTTGACCTTTAAACATTATAAATAAAAGTGAACTAACAAATAACCCTGAAAACAGCAAAGGTGGAAAATGTAAGAAGGTTGCTAGTAGTTAAATGAGGATCCAAGGGCTTATGTCGCAAAAAGTGTAAAAAGTCTGATAAGGATAAAAATCAAAGAAAGTTGAGGCAAGAAATCAAATGCAACTTTAAGAAATACAAACAGAAAAGCAACTTGTTTGTCAGTGATGCTTAACAAAAGAATTTTTAAAATAGTTATCCTCTCATTAATTGAAACGGAAATCAAATAGCCTGCTACTTAAAAAATTAGAGATTTGGTGACTCTTCCCTTTTTTTAAAAAAATGGGGCAGAAAGTGGAAAATAAATGGGAATAGGGGAAAAAACTGAGGAAAACTTTCTCCAGTTTCTCTCTTCTTTCTCTGAGCCTAGCCAAATGCTCCCATGATTCAGTTGTACCTACAGCCTCACCCCCTCACCTACCGGGTTTGTATAAACCTTTAACACTAAGTCACATACCTGTGACATTATCCACTTATTTAAACTCTTCCTACTTGTATAACTAGCTACCCAAGAGGAATTCTGCTGAATGCGGAAGTTCTCAACAGACACACTGAACTAAGTTATCTAAACACATCTAAGCATAGGGAGCTTTAAGAAAAAATCTTGATATATCTTTATCTTTAAAGATTACTTTAGTGATACAAGCAAAGATACATGTACTTTCCTAAAAAGTACCCTTTTTTTCAGGTCAAAAATACGTAATTGACACAAAAATCTAGGTTTTAGGCTTGTATCATTCCCATTTTGAAACCTGCGACCTGAAGATCTTTTGGCTGGAGTTCTTAAGAACCTGCACAAAGCAGAAAGGTAAGAATCTCCTTTGCATAAATGATACAGACATGTGAAAACACTCTCTGGGTTTCAGACCATGTAAAAGCAGTTTTTACTAGTATATTTTCTTCAATCTTTGTACCCCAGAAATTTTCACTAGAATTTGTTATGCTTTCATATTTTACTTCTCCCTTTAACTTTCTAAACATTTGCTACCAAAGTAGTTATAATCTAAGTTTTCGAAAACTTGCTGTGGTGACACGGATTGTGTATAATGTACTTTTTAGAGTAAAGTAAGCTAAGTGAACAAATCATGGCTAAAAAAAAAAATTATAGGGATTGAGATATCAAACATTAAACGGATCTTTGCTCTCTCTTCTCACTTATCCACCCATCATCTTATCTAAAATATTTTATCAAGATATCACATAGGTTCCTAGATATCTTGATATCTACGTGACACCTTGATAAATAGGCCACAGGTAGGTTCCCAAGTTATGGAAAATTTGTGATATTTCCAAGCTTACTTTAACAGTTATAAATAAGTCAATAACAGTTCTTCATAGCCTAAGAGACCTTCTTCCCCTTACATAAGAATCAAAGAGATCTGAGTAAACCAGTACGTTCTAAGACTGCAATGAATAATCATCATTATTATCAAGCCACCCATGAGTCCGTGGTAGGGAGTCAGTTTACTTAAGGCCAGTGTATCATACCTTCAGGATGACACTGAAATCTTGAGCTAGTCTTCAACTACTATGGTTCTTAGCACTTAATGGAATATACACTTAAAATAAAGCTCACAGCTTGGCTATTTACCCATATTTCTGTCTTCCCATTGTTTTTCCTACATCTCTCGGCCAGGGAGTAGAGCTCCACAGTTGTTTCGGATATTAGGTCCACATTTTTGCCCTTTACGATGATCTGCATTACTCTTCCCTTGTTGATATGGGCGTCAAAAGTGCTGTCCCAGGGAGGGTACATGGTTGGCTTTTTCTGGATGTACATCTGCCCATTCTCTAGGAACAGAAAGATATGTTCTCATTACTCCCTTAACCAGCCCTGGGAAATAATTCAACTCAACAGTGACACCTATTCCCTCTGCTCTCCGGGATATATCAGTCTGTTGGGAGAACAAAAATAACACGTAAAGGAATTAAGAGATTGATCTGAAAGATACAGGGGCATAATTTCAGGCTTACAATGAGTGCTCCTTTAAAAAGATATTTAAAACTTTTCCATTTGACATAAATACACTAAGAGGCAAAACCTTTAAAACATCATGAGCCGTTATTTCCTTCCCTCATTTGCAAATGAGGATATATTTTACATAAGCCATGCACCCTAAGCAAAAATTAACAAGTATTCCGGAGGGGTGGTGGTCCCCATCCCCAGAGCCAGTGAAGCCGGCTGTAGACCTGCAGGCCGGTGGGGGTCTTGGAAATGGTTAGTAACAGGAGCCAAGGTCAGGATGATATAGTTTAAGGGAACTTCCCCAGAACCACCAGGCGACTGGACTTACTCGTGGGATTAAGCAGTGTTGTCCTATCTTTCATCCATATTGGATTTTCCATAGTAATTGTTCTTTAATCATTTCAGGAGCGGAAAACTGCAGCTGTATTTCAGTGTGTGTTTCTTGTGATCATAAGCACACAAAGTGGCAGATTTAGCAACGCAGAGATGTTGATAAAGCAAAAGGAAAAATTCACTTAAAACAGGGCAACAAAGCAGTTCTGAATCCTGATTCTCTCCGGCGCATGATGCTAAAAGCAGAACAGGCATTTGTTAAATTATTCTTCGGGAGGTATACAAGGATTTGAAGAAGCTGAGACTTCAAATTTTAGGTAAACCTGGCTATTAGTGGTATAAACTCTGACAGTGTTGAGCGCGGAATAGGAAGGGGAAGATTTTTGTGTCTCGTTTAAAAGAAATTTAACTCAGGATCGGACTATAAGAAAAAGCAACGGCAATATTAGTGATCGGAGTAACGTTTTACTTCCACAGGCTTGAAGCCACCCCTCATAATTCCTTTAGTTCCTCCCAAGCGCAACCATTCTCCACACCCCGAAAAAGGACAGAAATTCCCACGGCAAGGCATTTTTTACACCTTCATTCAGTAATGTTTGCAATCACTTAAAAAGAGAACCAGAACTCAGGCTCCTATCTATTTAAAGTGGGTTTTGCCATTTTCAAAGGCTCCCAGACGGACAGCACTGTGTCCTGTTTGTCCCTGTTCTACTGCTTTACGTAAAATGCAGCCTCACACCCCCAAGACTGAAATGTGCTTAAACTCTAGAGAAGTAATATTTGAATGATCAAGTTCAGAGTGATTTCTTTGCCGAACAAAACTACAACAAAATCGACACCCCAAACCTCTAAACTCCACAGCCTAACCTTTTGGAAAAACCAAGTCTTTTTCGACACGTTCTCTGGATCCACACGGCTGATTAGACTAAGTTCAAAGGCAAGGCCAAAAGAAGAAGAAATTTTAGAAAGGCTCTCAAGAGGCAAATGTCAGCGAGAGCTGTGGTTGTAAAGGGAACTGGATCCCGGGGACATTAAGTCGAAAGCAGCTTTGAAAAACTCAGACATTGCACACTTCAAAGATTTTGGTGACCTTTGGAAGGTCTTAGATTGGGAGCAAATGCCATTCTCACTTTTAACTAAACAGGAGAGAAACCTGGGCAGAAGGGAAATCGAGATCATCAGACAGTCTTCCCCGCTTTCATGTGCTCACGGGGTCTGGAAGGCTGAAGTCAGTCAACCACAGAGCAGAAGTCTTAGAAGGGAGAGAAAAGCCAACACACCAGGATTTGAAACCCCAGGGTTCTGAGCTGGAAACATCTAGCTGGAGGTTCTCAGCTGCAAAATCAGGTTCCTCTTGCACCTGTGAATGTCACCCCCTTAAAGGACTATTTTTTTTGAGGACTTCGGTCTCTCTCCACCTGCCTCTCCAGCCCCAATCCTTCTCTCTCCCCACTACCCTGCTTTAATGTCTTCATTTCACATGACTTACTACATGGTATTTTTCTTTCTTGCCTATCTTCCTCTGCTAGGAAAGAAGCTCTAGAGGAAAGGCACGTATTCTGACCCAGTATACAGTAGGTGCTCCATAAATGCTTTCTCTGTAAACGAACTATAATGGCTCCTATTGTTACTGGGACTCTGCATTGGTGGCAATCAGACTTCCCTACGAAGTCTCTGTGAAAACCAGAATGTGTGTAGGAAGGCAGTGAAGCTGGAAAAATCATGGGATGTAAACTTCCTCCCGCCTTTTTTTTTTTTTAAAGAAAGTCCATGAGAATCTTAAAATACAGAGGCAGGGATCAGGGAGGGTGGGAACAGTTGAAGTGATCATGGAGAGATTCCAGACAGAATAATTCTTTTAATGGAATGATTTAAACCCACAAAGGAATCCGGGAAGACTGTCACTCTCTCCCCCTCACCATGAACTTCTCATAAATATTTAAATTTGACAAAATATGAGTATTCTTTCACTCAACCAGGGTTCTAGTAAACACAGAAGTTAAGTTTTCTGTAATTTGGACTCTAAGCGCTAATCATATATTCTTTGTACTATTCATCTGAGCTTGGCCAAAGAAGCAGTAAACCATCTTTGGGGTTAATTCTAAGATTATGCAGACTTTATCTATAATCATTGACAACAACCAGACTTAACACCACCACGTTTTACTTCAGCTCATTAAAGTAGATTTTTTTTTCCCCCGTTAACTCTTCACAATAATGTCCTCAACTCATTTCTCCTTTCCTTTGTTTATGTGGAAGATGGGACCATGAAACATTGTAGAACATGAGGCAGGAGACCAGGTCTAGCTCAGAGGCTGTTACTAAGCCCATATGCCTTTGAGAAAGCACCTGGCTTCCCCGGGCATCAGTTTCCTGAGCTGGAAAATTAGGCTGCGCCAGATGACCTTGAAGATCCCAGAAAACCTTGCTTCCCAGTTCATAGCAGGGTCTTCCTCCTCCTCTCCCACCCCACCTACACCACCCACTCAAGCTTACCTGATTCAACATATTCTTTGACAAGCACAGCACAGTAAGGGTTAACGGCCTCTCCCTGGCACGGCTGGCAGGACCCACAGTCAAAGTTGGACAAACCAATTCGAAGAAACGGTGACATGGCCGCTCCCTGAAAAGCGACAAAAGACAGAAGCTGTTTGGGGGCTGTAAAATATATTATTGTGGGTGTCCCACCCCCACTGAACCAGTGCTTTATCTCTGACAGCCAGAGCCTGAAATGGCTCAACTATCCATTCAAACAAATGTTTTACTTCCCCTTCTGCACAGTACACTATTGGGCTCACCCCAAACCACAGACTGACGAGCCAAAGAAAGTGGCGTTCAGGACTTCAGCGTTATTGAACCTTGTCAGTTAGACCTAAGCTCCACTCTTAATCGAATAGAGTTTTATTTAATAGTTGCAGAGAGAAGCAGAGGCTTTCCAACATTTTACTTCTTCTGTCAATATTATTCAAGAAGGTACCCAGGAAACAACACGCAGTAATAAGAAAATGAGTTTACAAACAGTGCGTCTATTTTAGTCACACCAGTTGAACATGACACCACGAAATTCTTACATGGGCTATTTATGTGTGTGATGGAATTGGCTCTAGATATTTATTTAGCAGCTGATCTCTGTTTAGTTGAGACACACATACACACATATAGATATAGATATAGATAAATTAAGCTCTTGAATATTACAAACCACTTAAAAACCCTAAATCACTGACCACCGTAAAATACCACTTCACTGTGGAAGGAGAAACAAAGTCCTTCGTAAAAGCCAAAAAAGAACTAATAATTACACTTTCCCGGAGATATCGGTGAAAATCATCGTAGTGTTGGCTACAAATTCCAGAATTTTCCAGTCTGATTCTTCACCTGTTGTTCCTTCCTTGTCTTTGTTTTGTCCATTTACTTCAACCCTTTTTTGAACCTACTTTTCCAGGAGGTTCCATGAATCTGAAACTATTGCCTGGTATTCAGTGATAGAGTTACGTCTTTGCTTCCTCTTTCTCTTGAAACAATTTTGCCTCACGAATTTTCCCCTTCTTACGCAAGCCAAAGATATCAAGAAGAAAGCATTAGCCATCTTTCCTACCTTTTTGTGAAGGAAGAAAACTACTCAGAGTAACAGGATCCCAGGTGTGAGAATCAACGACACAACTGGAAATCTTGGGCCCATAACCCTGAATCCGACAGAGCCATAAAAGATTGCCAGTCCTCTGGAATGCCGGCAGCCTGGGTATTTTTTGAACAAACAGAGAGACAAATTAGGGGCTCTTGATCACTGCTGTTAATTTCATGGAGGTTAAGAGAGTCCCAATTTCCTGCAGTTCAGCAGGTTTAACTAAAGGAGATGGTTATGGAATCACCATGATTTGTCAGGAGTTCTTAGCCTTGGAAACACATTCTGTATATGTCCCTCTTCTGAATTAGCAGCTAGATGACTTCCAGATTTGTCTTTAGGGGGCCCCCTTCCCCCTCTGAGCTTAGAACTCTTGGGCAGAAGCCTGGCTAAGAACTGAGAATTCTCCAGAGAAAACTTTGAGACCCCCATTCCTGGACCACGTAGATCTTTCAGACAAATCTATATTCCTCCACTAATCAGGAACAATCACCAAGAACCAGCATCATTTATGCGAGTATTTACCACGTGTGGACTTTCTGAAGATTTCCTTAACACAAGTGAAGGTAAGTAATTAATTCTGACTTGAGCCTCGAGGGATCACTGACTCATAAAGTCCGAGTTACAACCACTCTGACCTTTACTGATGGATGTGTCACTCTGCTATTTCCAGGCTGGGTTCAGAATTAGGCAACAGCAGCTCAACATGCACCTGGGAAAATCTGTCTGGGGAACATACTGAAAGGTCTAGTGTCCCCAGGGGTTCTATCACAGTAAGGAACAGAGTTACTGCAAAACCCCCTCCCCCAACAGGGCTGGCTTAGACATCAACTGACTTCCTATCCACAGCCATCCTGATTCCCTTGCCAGTTCACCAGACTCGCCTTCCCTATCCCCTCACCCAATAGCATTTTGATGATCTGCCCAATGCATCCATCTGTCTGGTAGCCAAGCCACGGTCTTTCTAAAGGTCTAGTCACAGTGACATTTTGACATTTAGAAAGCAGAACTGGCATCTGTGTGCTTAACCTCACACGTTGTTCAATAAAGCCTCGAGCTCAGGGGCTGCCTTTTAAAGGCAAAAGGTAGCATTTTATTGCTGAGCTGCCCAGAATCTTTTCCCCTTCTGTAACAGTAATAGGCAATCATCATGAAATGAAGAAAATACACAGAATTGGTAAAACACTCCTCATAGTTCCACCGACAGAAGCAAATCATGGTTACTATTTTAATGGATTTTCTCTAGTCTATGGTTTTGTTTTATATGCTGTGCTCATACTGTGTGTATGAGATTGTATCTGACTTTTAACTTTTACCAAAAAAATTGTCCAAGCTACTATGTCATCTCTGTAAGCATCCTTTGAATTCTTACATGACAGCCCACTGAGGGACAGCTCCATCATCTGCTTTACTGAAGTCTTATAGTTCCACATTTAGATTGTGTCCAGTTTTTCCATAATAGAAATAATGCTGTGATGAGCTCCTTTTACATTTTTTTTAATTTAGGAAGAATGCATCAAACTAGATCACCAGACAATTCCAATATTACTAGATCAGACAATATCACTATGTGTGAGGTCATACACACTTAAAGAAAATAACAAAATGCAAAGGCAAAGACTTAAGGAAAATATCTACGGTAAATGCAACAGAAAATAAGTTAGCATCATTCTTATATAATAAGCATACACAAATGTATAGGAAAAAAAAAAACCCCAAAACCACTACCCATGACCCAACTAAATAAGTGGCAATGACACAAACTACACAAAATACAAAAAACATACTCGTAACTAGTTTGTAGGAAAATGTTCAGCCTTGTGAGCAATTTAAGATGTCCAAAACAAAGCAGGAGACTATATAATTGCATTTATATGACATTCTTGAAAAGACAAAACTATGTGGAGAAAAGAAGCAGTGGTTACCAGTGGTTTGGGTAGGGGACAGGGTATGATTATAAAAGGGTGACACGAGCAGGTTCTGGGGGAAGATCCAACTGTTCTAGAGCCGGATTGTGGTGGTAGTCACAGAAATCTAGACTTAAATTCACAGAAGGATGCACCCAAAACAAAGGTCAATTTTGCCATATGATAATTTAAAAGCCAAAATTAAGAAATATGCCACTGGCATTCCAAGGCATAGATTATAAATTCAGAGGTTATATAAAGAATATACATTAGGAAACTGAGAATTCATATAATAAAATATTAAACTAAAATCTGAAGTAATCCAGCACAGTTTCAGTTTACTAAAGGGAAATGGTTAGAGCCGTAAGAAAACACCTTTTACTCTGTAGTATGTAAGGTCTCCTGAAATTTTGCATTTTGGTGCAAACAGCTGAGAAAAAAATAGCATTGGAACTTGATAATGCATTCTCTTTGAGGATCCATTAATATTCAATTCAATTTAATAATATCATTTTATAATAATAAAATATTATAAAAATAATTTTATTATATTTTATATCAATATCAATATAATTATTAATATTAATATAATAATAAATATTATTATTATTTTAAAACAATAATATTATTTTACCTGTGCAATTAGCAAATATTTTAGAAACGCTCTTACCTAACACTGGCAAGGACAACATGCATCATACACTTCCATACAATGCTGTGTGAGCGTAAATTTGTTGAACACTCATGTGTGTATGTACCAATATATGTATATGTATGTATATACATGCAAATCTCAAGAGCCTAGAAGATGCGTAACACGCACATGAGGATGAAATTAACATAACAGAATTTTGTGGGCTGGTTTTTTGTGCGCAGAGCTGATGGTAGAGGAGAAGGGGTGCTAAAATAGAAAGGAAAATTACTTGTGTACAGAAATACACGCACTGGAATCGCATCTCTCAGGACTGTCTTCCCCCAGTCTCTCTGTGGAGTGTGGATTTCATAATCTCTTTCTTGCCAATCACAGTAGCCTCGCCCTGTACAGCAAACAATGTGTGCAGTAAGACTGACTGGCCAGCTCAGGCTGTTCCGGCAACACACGGGTCCCTCTACGGACCGCTCGTCCGAGGAATAAAAGCACACATCCAGTCTCTCCTGGACAGCTCCCGGGGACCCCCCAACCTGCCAGGTGCGAAAGGAACTCACTGTCTTGCCTTTGGAATCTTCCTCTTCTTCTGTTTTACCAGCTCAGTGACTGGGACCATGACTCCCAGCCTAGCACCCTGCTTAGACATCACCCTTTCTCTCATCCACCGCAACCAACCTGTCCTTCTCCTTCCCCATCTCCTCTCCTCCTTCCTTGGGGTCTTGGCGGGATTCTGCATCATCCCTCGTTGGACCCATCATAGCAGCTTACCTGTCTCTCTCCCCTAGTCCTGTCACCTCTCACTCCCAGTCCCAAAGGATCTTCCCTAGGATCATGCAGAGCCACTGCCATTTCTCCAGCTTGTCATGCTGTTTCGGAGCTCTAGGCTCTTGGCCATACTGCCTCCTCTCCCTGGACCGCCTTCCTATCTCACTCCAGCCTCCATCTGCCCCACCCCCGCTTCCTCATCTTTCAAGCTCCCGCTCAGTCTGTACCTCCTCTGTGAAGCTCTTCTTCCCTCACCTCCATCAGCCTCCCTCGACACATCTTGGTGGAATTTACTCAGCGCTCGCCCAGCCCCCCATAGCTCCCCGGGTACCCTGCGAGACAGCACCTGTCATATTTGTTCACCTCACCTTTGCCATTTCAAAAGTCTGAGTGGGGTAGATCCTGTACCTCCCATTCTCTGTCTTTGTCTTCAGCTCTTAGCCCCCAAATTTGGGGGACATAGTAAGGTCCCACCAGGATTTCTCCTACATAATCCTTGAAGAGGGTGGGATCTACTCATATCCCCAGAAGACGGGTGGGACTCAACCTATAGAAGCCCCTCTGGTTTCATCTGCGGTATATCTAGCAAAAACCCTCCAGAGTGAGTGCATGCAGGTGCCTTACTTACTGGACTCTAGCTGTGATGAGGGGTCTCCTCTATTACCACGTTCCTCTGGGGAATGTGGGGCTGGGGAGGAGACCAAATGCTCACACAGCCGTATTTCCCTATAATGCTTTATTCAATGTATTAGTTCCTGTTGGTCTTCCCAAACAAGACTTTGGGCTCTGAGAGCAGAGACCATACCTTAATCATCTACGTACCTCCTGGGTCAATCCCTCTGTCTGATATCGAGCTGATGCTCAATGCCTTTTTGCTAAGAAACTTAATTTTCAAAAGCAACATTTTACATCATCTTTTAATCTTCATGCATTTCTTTTACCTGAAAGGGTATTCTATGGTCCGATTAGGTAGCAGACAGTTACAGAGGAAATCAATACAAAGGAAACATCCCAGGCATTGTTACTGGCAGAGAATCGATGCCATTATGAGCTCAACTGCAGGAATTATTTAACCTCTCTGCTTTCTCATTTGGAAAATGGTGATAATACTATTACTCGTCTCAAAGGGCTATGAGGATGAAATGGGAAAACACATGGAGGTGCTTAGAACAGGGCTGTCACACAGTAAACTCTCAAAGTAATGTTAGTTATTATTATTATTGCAACTGATATACTTTCTAGTGTACTTTATGGTCATTATTAGTATATACCAAAAAAGGGTAGGAAGAGAATGGAAAGAGTCTTTTAGGAGCATATCTGGGCTGAATTAAGTGACCTTCCTCTGTGCTCTGCCACCGAGCTCCCATAAAACCCCTCACGTATCTCTCCTATAGCACTTATTTTCCCCTAATGGAGTCATCACGATGCTGGCACTCATCACGATGAACTCTCAGTGTGTCCATCCAATCTTCTGCGCTTCTGCCATCCCAACTGCGAAATACCATCCTAATGTGTACTTTAAATTTGTGGAGGACCTTTACTCTTACAGCTCAATGTTTTCACCTTTAAGTGTGATCTCATTTCTCTTCGGCAGGTAGTGACAATGCAGGGAGATGATCAAGTATCGCTGCTCAGGGGCACGCTTGAGGTCATATGCCAGCAAGTACTGAATGGAGAATTCTGGTCTCTTGCCTCCCTGATGCTGACTGACCTACTTATCCAGATGGACTCACCTGCCACAATTCAAAGCCACCAAATACTTTCACGGTGACCTGAAGGATTGCCACCACCTAACAAAAGCGGATGGGGGAAAATTCCATAGAAACAGAAAGCAAGAGAAGAAGTTCTCTATACTCTCATCAGCTAAAACGTATCATGACTTCTCTTCCTCTGCAGCAAGTGAACTAAGAATGAGCATACTTCTTTATTTTAAAAAAATCTGGATGTCACTTTTATTGCTATAATTTAGCTGGCGGTGTCTTAGGGACACAGGGAGAGTCTCAAAGAAATATCAAATCTTTACCATATAGAGAACACAAATGAATCAACAGTAAGCTTGGGGATGAGGGGAAAAAACATTCAATGGGTTCCAAACACATCAGCTCAGCCAAAATTTGGTCAATTAAACATCAGGCAAATTTTGGCAAATTAAGTTTATCGCTTTCACATTTAAGAGATAGAAAGGTTTCTCAGGTAAAAGTGGCAGCTGAATAAAATGACTTACTGCTGTAGAAAAAAAGCTATAATAAAAAAATTAATTTGCCTTGCAATGTGCATGGAAGAAAGACTGTAACTAGTGGGGAAGTGTTTTATGCCCTTGCTAAGATGTCTACAAAGTAGTACAATAAAAAGAGTCAGACTAAATATTAGCCTCTCACCCCTAAATATGGTCTCAAAAGTGAATTAAAATAATAAGTGTGAAATGAAGATAATATTTTAAAATAACCCTGACCATACATGCTACATGACAAAAGGAAAGAGGCCTAACCTTCAACGAGTAAGGAAGGGGGATTTGTGACAGAGCTAGTCATGCCCTCCTACCTGCGAACGTTAACAAGACTCCCCCCAACCCCAGTTATGGACTGAATTGTGTCCCCAGCAATTCATATGTTCAGGCCGTAAGCCCCCGTGGGACTGTATTTGGAGGTGGAGCCTTTAGGGAGATAATTACGGTTAAATGAGGTCATAAGGGTGGGGCCCTGATCCATTAGGACAGTGTCCTTACAAGAAGAGAAAGAGACACCAGAGCTCTCTTTCTTTCTTTGCCACGTGAAGACACAGTGGGAAGATGCCATCGACACACCTGGAAGAGGGCTTTCATCAGAAGCCAGCCTTGAAGGCACCTTGATCTCAGCCTCCAGAACAGGGAGAAAACAAACTCCTGTCATTTAAACCCCTCAGTCTGTGGTACACTGTTCTGGCAGCCTGAGCAGACTAATAGAACATAGCCCTTCTCCCACCAAAAAAAAAAAAAGTGTAGAAATAAAACAAATATTGAAATATAGGAAAGAAGGAACCTGGGATGGCATTATTAATATTCTGACACTAATTTTAATGGGTGACATGAATAGACAGTCCCGCGAAAACACAGCTCTGATCACATTATACAAATACTCAACTGTCCACATCCTTGCTGAATTAAATCATGATTCAATCTGTTATTTAAAAGCCCCCGTGTGTTGGCATCAACGTACTGACCGCACACCACACAACTCAGCCTGTTTTCTGAATACACCCTGGCAGTCCACCTCGACGGCTCTGTTTACACCTTCCTTCTGCTTGGATGCTCTACCGGCTCCACGTGTACACGGTTGCCACCCCTCAATCTTTCTCATCTTTCAAGGACTTCATTTCTGTACTACTTCATCCAGAAATCCTTTCCTGCTCCCCGTGAGAAGAGGAGCGATTTATCTGACAGATGAGTTTTAGAAGAATAAACTATGCTTGCCCAGTCCAGCCCCCTCCCCTCTTTTGGGGGGATCTACCGACTTTCAGAGCCCATGTTTCTCCACTCCCCTCTGCCACGCCATAAGCAGGGCGGGGCTCATCTGCCAGTCCCGGGAGGCCAGCCTTTGTGCAGTACTGCCTATGACACTGTGAACAACGACCAATGGATTTGCTTGGACACTTTGGCCATACCCACCAATCCAGCCTTTATCACTAGTCAAGTTGAGTTTTTTCTTCTCCATCTCCCTGACTCCTGATCTATCTGTCCATTTGTTCCAAGCACACGCATAGCCTAGACAGTTATTTATTAGGTCTCCGACAGTTCACAAAACTTTGCAAAAAGCTTTCCATAGCTTGTGTTATTCAACCTTCTCACCAAGCCCGTGAGATAGGTATAATGAGCTCCATTCTACAGATAAGAAAGTTGAGGCCTAAGTGGGTAAGCAGCTTGCTGAAGGTCACACAGCTAGTAAGCAACTGAACCTGTATTCCAGCCTTGGTTGCTAAGTACCTCCACTCAAACTAGTCAATGATTCCTTGTTAGAAAATGGCTTTTAAGGTTAGGCCAGGGAGGAAGTGAAAGCATGGAGAGTTCCCCATAGATTGTTTCCATCTGTTCAACCAGTTCCTAATTAGCAAGGACCCATGACAGCTGTCAGACAGGCTTTCCCAGCAGCCTCTGTACTGCCTACTTGCCCAGTTACCTTGGGTACCAATTTGACGTTTCTTTTTGTCAGAACCTGTGGTTTAATGATCTTTCTACTGCATGGCTATAATTTGAAGAGTTAAAGAGTGAGTAATATAAACGGAGTTGAAGTTTCTTGGAAGAGCTTAAGCTCTCTTTCAGAAGTGAGGTCAAAGCTGCTGACCTGGGTAATTCTCCCAGGTGGTCATAAGTGTGTACTGTCCACCTCTGCGCCTTCTCCATTCATGCCTTTACTGGTGGCTGGCTGGTATCAGTTAGGATTCCCGGGGCCAAAGTCTAGAGCAGACAGAGCTCACTGCTTTGTACAAAGTCGGTCTCCTCGGCACTACTTTCTACCCGGGGTAGGGTAACCACTTACCGAGGCCAAACATGCTGCCTGGTACAGGAAGCAAATTTAATGATGGGTCTGTTCACTGCGTCAAATTTTACTCTTAAAAGACACTCTTCACCACACAAAAAAAGGAGACTATGTGAAATGATGGATACGTTAATGTTTGATTGTGGTGATTATTTCAGTGTATACGTTTATCAAGTCATCCGATCGTACACCTTAAATATATATCCAACTTTTAACTGTCAATTATATCTCAATAAAGTTGGGGGGAAAGAGACAATTTTCTCAGTGACTCTACCATCATATTAACTCAGTAGCTCTAATGAGACACAGGATACTCTGGAATCTTCCTAACGCATCAGAGGAAGAGTTCTGCCTGTCAGGTGCTCAGGTAGGAAAAACACCCCACCTGAATGGATGTGGGGCGTCCAATCAGAGGCAGGGCCCAGTGTGCCCCGGTCAAAGGACATCTTTTTTTTTTTTTTTTGCAGTACGCGGGCCTCTCACTGCTGTGGCCTCTCCCGTTGCGGAGCACAGGCTCTGGACGCGCAGGCTCAGTGGCCATGGCTCATGGGCCCAGCCGCTCCGTGGCATGTGGGATCTTCCCGGACCGGGGCACCAACCCATGTCCCCTGCATCGGCAGGCGGACTCTCAACCACTGCGCCACCAGGGAAGCCCCCAAAGGACATCTTGACTGAGACGGTCAAGTTGAAGTCCCTGGCCACATGGTCCCTTTTCCCTGGCCTGGCATGGCAGTATACCATCAGGAAGGAGAGGACACAGGCAGGAGCTCACAGGTGTGTCAACGAGAGGGCCATGGTACAAACGCCAGCTTTCCCCAACTGCATAGTCATAGACCAGTGACCTAATCTCTGTGCGACTATGTTTCTATTTCTGCAACATGGGGAAAATAACAGACCCACTTCACAGAGCTGTCGGGAGGATTAAATGAATTAACCATTAAATGAAACGCTTACAACAGTGTTTGGTGGAAAAGGTAGCTATAACATTATAGGACTTTTCCAAAGTAACCGCGGAAATTCTCCCTGATGAAATTAACTACCGATGATGATGATGATGATGATGATGGTGATGATGATGATGATGATGGTGATGATGGTGATGATGACGACGATGATGACGACGACTGACTCAGTGGATTATCTGACGTGGCCTAGAACTCACCTAAACTATCGGCTAAGGAAATGAAGTGACATGTACATTTGTTTATTGCCATCACTCACTAAGTATCTGCTAAACCTGCCTCCTAGGTATAAAGCCTGGTGCTGGATGCAAAAATGTGACAGGGTCCCTGTTCTAAATCAGCCTTGGGACCTCAGAATGAAGTAGACCCCTGCCTAGAGGGGGACAGAGAGGAGGTTCTGACAGCCTGGACTCCACTTTCTCGCTGTTCATCCTGCGAGTAAAATGACGTGGCCAGTCAGTGTGGACTCAACATTAAGAGACAGAGAAAACAAGAACTGCAAAGCGGGCTGTCACTTGTGGGTACAGCGGGAGCGAAACACCCCTGTCCCCCCAGTGGTGTTCAAACACCACACCCCACTTCCTCCCGAGGGTGTGTGACACTTTTCAAAGAAAATACAGTATTTGGTAGTATCGTCATAGCAAGAGGAAATAGCAATGTTCAGTCCAAAGATGAACTAATAGTTTTGTGAAGAATAATAACACACACACAGCCCTGCGTGTGCCAGCACGACATGCACTGCTGTCGAAGTCACTGCTGGAGATAAAGGGAAAGGGAGACCAGGGGCGGAGACCAGGAGGAGAAGGCCGAGCGGGGCTCAGACGCTCCAGGATGGATGTGTGCATGCAGGTCTAGGTGAACCACCCATGTCTCTCGTTGCCCACGGATGTCCCCACCTTAGAAATGAGTGGTTTGTAAAAGCCTGTTTGTGATCAGAGCTTAGAATCCGCGGAAACTGAAATTAGATACTATTTAGGTACCTGGACAAGCCCATGAACAACCCATTCATCTGTTATTACAGAATGAAATCAAAAGGATGAAACGAAGCACCTTTTCGTCACTGTTCCAGCTTAGGAGGTCCTCCCCCGGTTTTATTTCCTGTGACCTTTCAGGTTTATTGTGGGTTTAGGAGCCCATCGGGGTCTAATTTCTCAATTTAAAGACCACAGATTACTCTGAATCTCAGCAAACACTGGTCGAACGGGTGAGGCGAGAACATGTATATTCTTGGCCACAGCTGCAGTGGACACCCGTCACCTGCGAGATGGGAACCCCCGAGCCCAACGGTTCTCAAAGTGTCATCCTGAGGGACCACCAGCATCGCACCAGCACCGCTTTAGACATGCAAACCCGCCAGCCCCACCCGGACCCGCTGAATTAGAAATTATGGAAGCGGGCGTCTGCAGTCTGGGTTCCAACAGGCCCTCCACTGACTCGCTGCACATCTAAGTTCTAGAAGCACTGCCCTGGAATAAAGGCCTCAAGACAAGGCTGTGTATTTCTCTTCTTTATTTTCCTGGCATCCAGCACAGTATCTGGCACTGAGGTGATTCTAAATCACTGGATCTCAACCAGGGCAACCTTGCCTCTAGGGGACATTTGGCAACGCCTGGAGACACGGATGGTCGCCACAAACGGGTGGAGAGGGTGGGACCGGCATTGGGTAGATTGAGGCCAGAGATACTGCAGACAACCTACAATGCACAGGACAGCTGCCCATCATGAACACATCAATGGTGCTGAGGCTGAGAAGCTCTGTTCTACACAAATACATGAAATGTGGTGATGCCAAGACAATTCCCCCCATTCATTCCTCCCTGTCTCTCATCATTTCCCCATGCTTAGTGAATTCTAGTGCCACAACAAGAAGGGAATTCGGAGACTTGGGGGAACGCATCTCTCTTTTCCATACTGCCTTCTCATTCGGCCGCCACGATTAGCACAGTAACTGACATGTAATATGTTCACTGCAAGTGTCTTTTGAATACGTACACGGATACATCGGTTATGAATGAATCAATCTGTGAACAAATCAGTTAGTTGATCTGTTCATTTTTCTTTTTGAGAGCCGAAAGTGCCTTTAGTGATCAAACTGTCTGCTGTCTCTTGTAACAGCTGAGGAAACTGAGGGTCAGAGAATTAAAGCAAGTGATCAAATCTACCTAACTGGTGGAAGAAATGTTACTAGGACTCAGGTCTCCTAGGTCCTTATTTATTCATCTTTCCACTGCGCTCTTATTTTATTGTAGATATCACTCAGTGAGGAATGTGATTTGAACAGATGACTAGATTTTCTCCTACACAAAATATGAGTACTGCCTACACCCCCCGATGCCAGACCCTCGGCCCAATCGCACTTAATATTTGTGACGGGTCCCAATTTTGCTAATTTTGGACACTGCAGCATCCTCACATGCAGTAGCAAGCATTCAGTTAGTGAGTGCAACTAGCTAACTGCTGATGATTCATATTCCAAGGGGGGCTTTTCTGTGTTCATCACACACACATAAAATATGAAGACATTAAAAACTTTGTGTCTTTGAAGATAAAGAATGGTAAAAAGAAAAAGAAGTACTTGAGTATGTGGCAGACCTCTTGAAAATGCCAAGCTTTGAGCTTCCGTGGTGTCGCGGTGGTTAAGAATCCGCCTGCCAAGGCAGGGGACAAGGGTTCAAGCCCTCTTAAGAGGAGAGCACAGTATTTCACAAATACGCTTTCACTGTTCTGCAGAGTAGAAGGTGGGTGGACTGAATAAATATCTTCATTTCGACAAAGAATCCACTACAGATTAGTGGCAAATAACTAATAGGCATAGAGCATTGACAGTTTACACACAGCTTTTCAAAGATGAGGTTAAGAAAGAGGTTGCTAGTCTTAAAAGATATTGGAAATTGTTTTTTTTTTAATTGGTCCTTCATCACAGTTTTTTTTTAATGTAAATTTATTTATTTATTTATTTTTGGCTGCGTAGGGTCATCGTTGCTGCGCAGGGGCTTTCTCTAGTTGCGGCGAGCAGGGGCTACTCTGCGTTGCGGTGTGCGGGCTTCTCTTTGCAGTGGCTTCTCTTGTTGCGGAGCACGGGCTCTAGGCGTGCAGGCTTCATTAGTTGTGGGTCGCAGGCTCCAGAGCACAGGCTCAGTAGTTGTGGCGCACGGGCTTAGCTGCTCCACAGCATGTGGGATCTTCCCAGACCAGGACTCGAAACCATGTCCCCCTGCACTGGCAGGTGGATTCTTACCCACTGCGCCACCAGGGAAGCCCCCTTCATCACAGTTTGAGAAGCACTGTTCTCTGGTGCCTATTTGTAACACAATATTTGAGAAATGCAATTTCTTCTAGTTTTCTATTTAGCTTTTTATACTCTCCCCTTGGAGGTAAGCTCTGCGATTTCAGGAGTAATGTCTAGTTTTTGTTTTTTTAATAGACTTCATTTTTTTAAACAGCAGTCTTAGAGTCACAACAAAATTCAGCAGACGGGACAGAGATCTCCCATGTATTTGCTGTCCCACCCGTGCACAACATCCCCCATCATCAACAGCCCCAACGAGATGGTACGTTTGTTTCCTACACTGACACGTCACCATCACCCAGAGTCTACAGTTTACACAAGGGTTCGCTCTTGGTACTGTCATTCTATGAGTTTGGACAAATACATAATGACATGTATCCACCACTCCTGTATCAAACTAAATATAGTTTCACTGCTCTAAAAATCCTGTGCTCCACCTTTCATCCTTCCCCCGCCCCAGCCCTAACAGATATGAAAATAAAGATGTAATAATGGAAATAGTGTGGTGCTGGCAGCAGCAGAGTTGGAGATATCACCAGAACAAAACCAAATGTTTTGAAACAGGTCCAAATACTTATGAAAGCTTATGTACAACGATGACAGTAAAGTCCTGGGAAAAGGAAAGATTGTTTAATAAATGGACTGTGCCCATCGGCTAAAACTCACATTAAAGCTGACATCAAAATACAATTCAGAGAGATTGATGATATTAACATAGAAATAAAAACCTCTAAACTACTAAAGATACTAGATATGTAGATTAATGATTATATCCTTTTGGAATTAGGAAAGATTTCTCAAATATACCATAGACAAGCTCCATAAAGGAACAAATTTCTATCCTATTTTACTAAAAACTTATACGTGTTACAGCCAACATCATCCTCAATGGTGAAAAACTGAAAGCATTTCCACTAAGGTCAGGAACAAGACAAGGTTGCCCACTCTCACCACTCTTATTCAACATAGTTTTGGAAGTTTTAGCCACAGCAATCAGAGAAGGAAAAGAAATAAAAGGAATCCAAATCGGAAAAGAAGAAGTAAAGCTGTCACTGTTTGCAGATGATATGATACTATACATAGAGAATCCTAAAGATGCTACCAGAAAACTACTAGAGCTAATCAATGAATCTGGTAAAGTTGCAGGATACAAAATTAATGCACAGAAATCTCTTGCATTCCTATACACTAATGATGAAAAATCTGAAAGTGAAATCAAGAAAACACTCTCATTTACCATTGCAACAAAAAGAATAAAATACCTAGGAATAAACCTACCTAAGGAGACAAAAGACCTGTATGCAGAAAATTATACGACACTGATGAAAGAAATTAAAGATGATACAAATAGATGGAGAGATATACCATGTTCTTGGATTGGAAGAATCAATATTGTGAAAATGACTCTACTATCCAAAGCAATCTACAGATTCAATGCAATCCCTATCAAACTACCACTGGCATTTTTCATAGAACTAGAACAAAAAATTTCACAATTTGTATGGAATCACAAAAGACCCCGAATAGCCAAAGCAATCTTGAGAACAAAAAACGGAGCTGGAGGAATCAGGCTCCCTGACTTCACACTATACTACAAAGCTACAGTAATCAAGGCAGTATGGTACTGGCACAAAAACAGAAAGATAGATCAATGGAACAGGATAGAAAGCCCAGAGATAAACCCACGCACATATGGTTACATTATCTTTGATAAAGGAGGCAGGAATGTACAGTGGAGAAAGGACAGCCTCTTCAATAAGTGGTGCTGAGAAAACTGGACAGCTACATGTAAAAATATGAGATTAGATCACTCCCTAACACCATACACAAAAATAAGCTCAAAATGGATTAAAGACCTAAATGTAAGGCCAGAAACTATCAAACTCTTAGAGGAAAACATAGGCAGGACACTCTATGATATAAATCACAGCAAGGTCCTTTTTGACCCACCTCCTAGAGAAATGGAAATAGAAACAAAAGTAAACAAATGGGACCTAATGAAACTTAAAACCTTTTGCACAGCAAAGGAAACCATAAACAAGACCAAAAGACAGCCCTCAGAATGGAAGAAAATATTTGCAAATGAAGCAACTGACAAAGGATTAATCTCCAAAATTTACAAGCAGCTCATGCAGCTCAATAACAAAAAACCAAACAACCCAAGCCAAAAATGGGCAGAACACCTAAATAGACATTTCTCCAAAGAAGATATACAGACTGCCAACAAACACACGAAAGAATGCTCAACATCATTAATCATTAGAGAAATGCAAATCAAAACTACAATGAGATATCATCTCACACCAGTCAGAATGGCTATCATCAAAAAATCTAGAAACAATAAATGCTGGAGAGGGTGTGGAGAAAAGGGAACACTCCTGCACTGCTGGTGGGAATGTGAATTGGTACAGCCACTATGGAGAACAGTATGGAGGTTCCTTAAAAAACTACAAACAGAACTACCATATGACCCAGCAATCCCACTACTGGGCATATACCCTGAGAAAACCATAATTCAAAAAGAGTCATGTACCAAAATGTTCATTGCAGCTCTATTTACAATAGCCCGGAGATGGAAACAACCTAAGTGCCCATCATCGGATGAATGGATAAAGAAGACATGGCACATATATACAATGGAATATTACTCAGCCATAAAAAGAAACGAAATTGAGCTATTTGTAATGAGGTGGATAGACCTAGAGTCTGTCATACAGAGTGAAGTAAGTCAGAAAGAGAAAGGCAAATACCGTATGCTAACACATATATATGGAATTTAAGAAAAAAAATGTCATGAAGAACCTAGGGGTAAGACAGGAATAAAGACACAGACCTACTGGAGAACGGACTTGAGGATATGGGGAGGGGGAAGGGTGAGCTGTGACAAAGCGAGAGAGAGGCATGGACATATATACACTACCAAACGTAATGTAGATAGCTAGTGGGAAGCAGCCGCATAGCACAGGGATATCAGCTCGGTGCTTTGTGACCGCCTGGAGGGGTGGGATAGGGAGGGTGGGAGGGAGGGAGATGCAAGAGGGAAGAGATATGGGAACATATGTATATGTATAACTGATTCACTTTGTTATAAAGCAGAAACTAACACACCATTGTAAAGCAATTATACCCCAATAAAGATGTTAAAAAAAAAACATACGTGTTAAACATTATCAAAGTATAAGACAAATGACAAACTAGGAGACATGATTTAAAGTATGTGGCAAAATGTTTGACAAATATGTGAAAAGCTCTTAAATATCAATAAGAAGGTCAAGCCTAATAGTTAAATATTATTTGCCCAATTAAAAAACAGGCAAAGGCTAAGAGCATACCTTTTACAAAATGAATATTATAAAGGCAAAATAAAACCATGAAAAAAGTTCAATTTCACTAGAACCTAAAGAAATGTAAATTAGCCAGTTCCATAATCCCTTTTCTGCAATTCCAAAATCCAAAAGCTCTGAAAATAGGGAAAAAATGGTTCTGTAGTGCAAAGTAATTTTGTAGCAAAATCTGATGTGGGCTATTTATGGTCTATTTAATCCCACTGAACATAACTATTAATACCTTACCCCCCAATGCATAGCTTACTAGGAATATTTTGTACTATACAGTGTATAACTTTATTACCGTTATAAAATATGAATTATAAAATAGATTTGGCTGTAATCGTTTGGATAAGGGACCTATACAGTCTTTATGGAAGAAAATATGTATTAAATGACTTTAAAATAATAAGGCAAGTATATGAAGGTATATAAACAAGAATGCGCACTGCAGCACTGGTTAATAATAGCAAAATTGGAAACAGCCTCAATGTCCCCAAATAAGGTATTATTTAAATATATTATGACATATAACTACAGTGGAGTATTTTACAACCAGCAGATTCTTATTCACTCAATTTACAGGATACAGTTAAAAAGAGATACTAACCATAGTGTATATAATAGGCGCTCATTTAAAAAGATAAATTTACATGCATAAATTTTAATGGGAAAAACTTTGGATCAAAAGTGCTATCTCTGGATGGATTGGATTTTAGGCGATTCTATTTTATTAAAATTTTTTTTTATTATTTATTTCTATTTTTTATTTATTTTTGGCTGCGTTGGGTCTTCCTTGCTGCACATGGGCTTCCTCTAGTTGCGGTGAGCAGGGGCTACTCTTCTTGCGGTGCACGGGCTTCTCATTGCGGTGGCTTCTCTTGTTGCGGAGCATGGGCTCTAGGCACGGGCTTCAGTAGTTGTGGCACATGGGCTTCAGTAGTTGTGGCTCACGGGCTCTAGAGCACAGGCTCCGTGGTTGTTGTGCACAGGCTTATTTACTCCACAGCATGTGGGATCTTCCCGGACCAGGGCTCGAACACATGTCCCCTGCATTGGCAGGCGGATTCTTAACCACTGCACTACCAGGGAAGCCCGTAGGTGATTTTAAATGGTTATTTTTTCAGAGGTTTACAATATTAAAAAAAATGATTCTAGGTAACAAAAAGGAGAAAATGCTTTTCCTGTATCAATTCATTTTTCACACCTAACAGTTTTGTGCAGTAGGATGGACAGTTCCCATTATAGTGAAAGGAGAAATGGATGCCTGCAGCAGTGGGGACTTTTCTCAAGGCTATAGAACTTGTAAGTGACACAGCCTAAGGCTCCTGATTCCAAATCTAGTCCCTTTCTACTGCAAGGTCACTGGGCACCAGGCCCCAGGGTACCACCTAGCACGCATTCAGATGCCTTGCTCTGATAACATCTGGTAATTTAACAAGTCACTCTTAATATCAATTCCTGGGAGATTAGTATGTGGAAAGTACTGGGGGGGGGGGCGCGGTTCTTAGACATCGAAGCCACAGTTCTTGATTTCAAGAATCCTCCAATCCTTATCATAGGAGATTCCGATTTAGGAAACAGCAGCGGTCCACAACTTCACTAATAGGTAGTTTAGATCAGAGCATATTTTTTTTCCCATAGAAATGTTACCCATGATGTTGAATCGACATATGCACATTTGGGGAAGAACTAAATGGTACTATGAAACCACCTACAATGGATTTATAATAGATTTACTAGGAACTGCTTCCCAAAGTCCCATTTGGGACACACCCTGGGAGAATAGAGTCAGAGATTCCTCTTCCTATGGAGTCGTGGGATCAGATCAGGTCCTCCCCCAGCTCCAGGTCACGCGAGGGGCTTCCACGGCCAAGGGTAGTGGGAAGTAAGGGCCTGGGGGAAAGGGCTCTGGGGAGGGAGGCAGGAGTGGGGGAGATACGCCCACCGGTGATGCTGAGCATGGAGTGCAGAGGTGAAGCAGGAAAAGGTGACAGAGGGCAACAGAGACTGGGGTGGGTGGGGCAGTGGAGAGACAGGTGTGGCTGGAGAGTGATGCCAGGGAAGGTGAACCAGGAGAGCAAGGAGGATGAGGGGGAGAAGAGGAAGCGTGCAGCTGGTGGTCTCCAACAGAGGGCATCTGAAGGTCGGGGCAGCCTATGGCAGACACCTCACCACTGGCACAATTTCCTGCAGGAGGGTGTGGCCAATGGCCGGTGAGCCCAGCTGATGAGTAACCTCCAGGTTGGGCCCACCTGCCTCCTGCTACCGGCTAGAACTTGGAGGTGGTGGTGGCACTGAATCACCTTGCCGATGCCCTGGACCACCTGAGCCTGGATGTGCAGGCAGAAGAGGACTGCAGGCCTGTGACCGCAGCCGAACACATAGACTAACGGGAACCACACTTCACAAGACTAGTAAGAAACAAATAAGAATATAACTGATGAAGTTTTCTGAATGATAGAAGGACTGTCCTAATAACAAAACAGAATTTTTTATTCTACTCTAAAACGTCTTCCTCCTCCCGTCCCCCTTCTTCCAGCCCCTGCCCCTGCCCCCCAGACTGAGCAGCCAATTCTCCCTGTCCTGTTCACAGGAAGAAAGAAAAAAGAGGATGTGACAATGGGGCATCCGGTGTCAATGTCCTGCTCTCATCCCGCATCTGACAGCACAAAACAAACCCGAACCATCTTCTGAACACAGGTATTTTCCTGAGGTTTAAAAATCTGAAATTCAAATTTGTCCAGGTAGAAGCTCTGGGAGAGAAAGAGGCAGGAAACGTGCAGTGTCCCTAAGTCCCTCTGTCATGCTCTTGGGCTGCAAGAAGGAAAAGGCTGAACTCAGGCACCAGCTTGCCCTCCTTGAAACAAAACCTACAATATCTTGGAAAAATATGCCCGCCCCTAATTCTCAACATCTCCCAACCACTCCGAGGGGAGTGAGCCCTGGTCAGGCTGCTGCTGGAACAAGCTCGTGATGCTTAAGAGACAGAGAGAGGCAGGGGCTGAAGTTCCTGGGCGTGGACCAGGGGATCTGGGAGAAGAGGACCACGTGCTCTCCCTGGATCTTCACTGTGGACATTTGTGATTGGGTGGACGGAAGTGGGAGATTCCCTTTCTTACTTTTGTTCGTGTTTAAAAGTAACATTTCATCTTGTTCTAAAAAGAATGGAGAGCAATAAGCTATTTTGTTAGTCTTTGCCTCAGTTTACCTCTTAGGGAAATCAATGAGAAGAAGGAATAGCAAACTCTGACATTAATTAGAAGTCCTTTTTACATATGTTTCCTCCATTTTCATGCCATGGTCTTGTGACATATCCAAGGTGATACTCTCATCCATATTTTACAGGTAGGGAAACAGGCTCAGAGAGGTGAGGACATGAATCCAAGGTTGCACAGCTAATGGTGGTGGAGTGGGGACTGGACTCCAGTGCCACAGATACCAACCTGTGGGTTATCTGCTGTAACATTCTCTTCCTTTCTGGGGTCTGGAGTCTATTCGGAAAGCACGCAGAGCACTTTGATCTCCTGTACGGCAAGTTCTGTCCTGTAAGTAATTATTTTTAATTATGTCTGACTGGGTGAATTATACTGACATCTTTGTCAAGAACACTTTGGGTTCCCACTGAGTTCCTTGCAGCTATTCTTTACTGCAGAGACGAGATGATGAAAAGGTACTATTCATCCCACGCTTCTCTGGGGCTCTCAAAAGACACTTGTACCCCAGTTGCTCCCAGCAACGAAGCTACACTTCTTGTCTTTGCAAACTTGGGTCAGGGAAGGGCTGGAGGAACACTGCCTTCTTCTGGTTCCTCATCCACAGTGCCCCCCTTCCCCACATTTCCTCCTCTGGGACTGCTGCAGTTCAGGGCTTCCTCCCTGGTGATGGAACAGGAATAAAAGCCAAGTGATGGTCTCCAGGCAAAGAGGAAAGATGAGTGGGGGTGGTTTCTTCCCTGTACCATCTCTCACACATCATCTCCAGGAGCAAAGAGAATGAATGGAACCATGGCTCCCACCAGGATCTACCTTCAGTTCCTGCCTGAAACGCCCTTCATCTTGCTCACCTGCTTAGACGCTGAAGCAAGAGTTGCTTCTCTAGGGTGTAGGTCCCCTGCACTATGCTCTGGGGCTGCCATGACTGGGGCCGGCCTGGGGATGGTTGACTTCGGGGCAGCAGAAGATGGATATGCACATCTAGCCCGACCTGTCTCCACTGATTCCAGGTATTTCCTTGCTGGGCTTTCGGTAAATTAAGGAAGCCAGGCTGGTTCTGATCGGAGGTAGAAAGCATTCTAACAGGAATGACCTCTTAGCAGAGAGAGAAGAAACATCTTATAAAAGCTGCTCCGCTGGGAAACGTTAAACAAAGTTCTGGGTTTCCAGTCTACAGTTGGCAGGACTGGGTTTGAAGGAAACATGGAATGGCTCTACAGAACCAAGGCTCCCCTCACTGGTTCCTTTTGCTTTCAGGAAATCTAGGCAGCACTAAAGCAGCTAGGAATTTCCTTGCTTAGCAGTAATGCCACGGTGATGTCACCAAGGTGACACAGGTCCGGCATTACAGTTCTCTCCCCACAACTCTGGAGAGGCTGAGTTGGAGTCAGACTAAACCTCCTAGTTGAGGTTCTAGGCTGCCAACTTTTAACTCTATTTCCAAATGACTTGAAAAGGAAGTACTTTCAGATTATTTTTAGTAATTGAAAGTGACGTGGCTAAGTATCAAGTTATGGTTCTCTGGGACTGGGGAAGAAAGATTAGTGAATTTAATCATGAGAGCCCCAGTCTCCTTTCTGTTGATCCAAATTATTTTGTCTTGCTATAACTTCAGGGCTCATCAGTGAATGAAAGTAACATATGTTAGAACTCAGAGGAAGTTGCGTTTTCTAAAATTACATATATTGATCCTTTGTCCATTTGGCCTGACTTCTAAGCCGTCACTAAGGTCATTTATTTCTATAAATACTGATGACTAGGATAGACGACTTCTATGACCCGCCACTAAAGACGCCTCTTTCTTGAATACGAAATGAATTGTTGTTCCCTAGGTGTTTTTCATATTTTTAACAGGAGTGTTATGAGACATCCTATTAAATGTCTTACTGACATAAAAATGTTCTCTCACTTTTCTAGTATTTCACCCCTCTGGTAACTCTATAAAAATGGAATTAGGTGAGTTTGGCACAAAGCCTAGTAAGTTTATGCTGTCCTTCTGATTACCAATTTCTTTTTTTAACAACTAAACAGAAAATGTCCTGCTCTGTTACAAGCCTATTTCTCTCTTTTAAATGAAGATGAGAAATTGCTAGTTAGGACTCTTTTTCAATGATCCCTCTTATATTGATCGACATGTTAAAATCACCTTCAAGCCTTGTCTCTTCCATGTGAAGTAACAGCTTCTCTTCATTCTTTGCCCCAAAAGTATTCATATTCAAATTTCAAATGCTTCTCCCCTTGCTCTTTAAAGAGTATCTGATTTCTATATGAAATGCTGAACTCAAGGGCATTTCTGTACAATGAAGTTTAAGTTCCAGGGAAGAAACTACATCTTTTCAACGTGTTCCTGACTCCCCATCAGAGACAGGAGCTGGGGCCATGCAAGGGGACCACAGCTCTAACTGTGGCCAGCTCTTGGGTTCTCACTAAGAATGAAAAGGCCAGGGCAAAGCTCGATGGGGTAAACTTGGGGAAATCTCCTCCACTCTGTGGGTCTCAGCTTCTTTGTCTATAAAATGAGGGAGTAGAGATTCAGCTCTCTGGTCTGAGTCCCCAGCACGCCACAGTGCACGATGGCTTCCCGGCTTGCCTGCTGTGCTCACCACTTTGCTGAGGCGAATGCGTTTACAGGCAGAAACCTGCCGTCTGGAGAAATACCCTTGCATTCTGATATTATGGGAATAACATAAATTATCTATTCAATAATAACATTCATACAATAAATACTCATGGAGCATGGATGACAGGTACTTCATCCACAAAGTATTTGCATTTTAGTGGAAGCAATAAAACATGAATACAACAGCCCTGATAGAAACCATGGGTATCAACCTGGCACCTCTAACCTCAGGGTTAACAGCTCTCACTCTAAGACAGAAGCAGCATTTGAGTGTAATTCAACAGGATTGTCTGGTGTGCTGTCCTCCCCATTTTTAGACGTTCGATTGTAGCACATGAGGGCATATATGAGAAAGTTGCCAAATGAGCCAGCAATCCCACTCCTGGGCATATACCCAGACGCAACTAGACTTTGAAAAGATACGTGCACCACTATGTTCACAGCAGCACTGTTTACAATAGCCAAGATGTGGAAGCAACCTAAATGTCCATCAACAGATGAATGGATAAAGAAGATGTGGTACATAGATGCATACGCGGAATATTACTCAGCCATCAAAAAGAATGAAGTAATGCCATTTGCAGCAACACAGACCTAGAGATTATCATACTAAGTGCAGTAAGTCAAAAAGAGAAAGACAAATACCATATGATATCCCTTCTATGTGGAATCTAAACTACAATACAAATCAACATACCTACAAAACAAAAATGGACTCCCAGCTATAGAGAACAGACTGTGGTTCCCAAGGGGGAGGACAGGTAGGGGAGGGAAGGAATAGGAGTTTGGGAGGCAAACTATTGTATATAGGATGGATAAACAGCAAGGTCCTACTATATAGCACAGGGAACTATATTCAATATCCAGTGACAAACCATAATGGAAAAGAATATGAAAAAGAATGTATATATGTATATATATGTGTGTATATATATGCATAACTGAGTCGCTTTGCTGTACAGAGGAAATTAACACATTGTAAATCAACTATACTTCAATAAAAATTTTTTTAAAAAGAGAAAGAAGATCAGCTTAACGTTGAAGCATTTGATGTCACAAGGTCACCTGCCTGCTTTGTGCTTCAAAGTGCTTATCTAAAAAGAATGGAGGTAATAAAGGCTACGCTACCTACATCACAGCTTCCTTAGGTATTCCTAGGAATACACTGGAAAAATGTATAACCCACAGGTGTGAGGTATTCGAAGTCAAGTTCACATTCTTTTCATTGTTTTTGCCAAGTACAATAAAATAAAACTTTTTTAAGGTTTCTTTTTTTTTTTTTTTGCTTGGGTGCAGAAGGTCCCAAAGTTAGTGGGAAAGCCCACTGCCAACATGTCCTTTCCCTACGTAGAGCTCCTTCTGCGGGGCTCTGAGAAAAGTCCCAAGTTAGGAAGTCAGCTCTTCTCCCCGGGAGAGCACAGCCCTTTAAATGCCGGGCAGGGGGGCAGCCAGCTCCTGCCACAGTCCTTTGAAAGCTCTTCCTTCAATAGAGCAGTGCCCGGGTTTCTGTGTGCTCAGTAATTGGTGTGCACACATCCTGCTGTGTTTAGTTTTAAAAAGAAAAGAGGAAAAAGTCACACGGGTGGAGCCCAGGCATCTAAAACTGCTGCCAGCCTGGCGTGCGCTTCCCTGCTCTGCTTTCTTTCTATCCCCAAACGGAGGAGTAAAACGACATGGGGAAGGGTGGTGCTGGGAAAAGGTGAGAGAGGAAGAAGTAAGAACTAGGTCTGTCGTGACTAAACTCACCAAGTTTACTCTCAGAATAAGACGGCATGCATCATCTTAAAGGCAACAGCAACTCCTGTCACTCTTATCTGTTAGAGAGAAACTAACCGCTGTTTTGTGTTCACATAAGAAAAGCAAACACACACCTCCAGACACTTAAAACACTGTCATTGATGATGAAATAAACTCACTCCTAACGGAGAAGGTTTCTGACCAGGCCACCCTCTGGCCGGTGGGGCTGTTCTCCAGAGAAAACCACGCCTGTGTTGGAACGAAGACCAGCCTGGCCAAATCTGGGAAGCACCATACTCTCTCCTCTCATGGTCCTCCTGCCCTTTATTCTTTCTTTCTTTTTTTTTTCTCTGTTTTGTTTTTGGAGTAGAGTTGACTTACAATGTTGTGTGTGTTTCAGGTGTAAAGCAAAGTGAATCAGTTATACATATATACAAATCTTTCTTAGATTCTTGTCCAATATAGGTCATTACAGAGTATTGAGTAGAGTTCCCTGTGCTATGCAGTAGGTCCTTATTAGTTATCTTCAAGGGCATCCTTCCTGGTTGAGACGACAGACCTTGTTTGTCTTATGCGTTGTGTAGGCAGCTCTCAAGACTGGAAGGCAGAGTGCCAATCCTCCCCATTATGGGAAGGGGAAAAGTCATCTCTAGCCCCATAATGCTAAGAGGGTTACCATGTTTTCAGGTGGTTTGCATGTAGCTTCAAAGTAAGTTTCCCTTAACTGAGTAAAATTGATTATACCATTTATTACTTTATCTTCCTACAGTGAACCAAACACCTCATTAATACAGTCTGTCCCTCATCCCTAATTTGGGATGTGTGTAAAATTCCACAAGGAAGTGAGAGATTGAAATTTACCTTTGGGAAACATATTTTGGTGAATGTTTGCTATATGTCGAGACTATTTTAAGTCTTAAATGGGTGTGACAGATTTTTACAATGAAAACATGAGTTAGACATATTAGGATTAGTTACTATTGATTGAGCACCTACTGTGTGCTAGACTGAGTGCTTTACACTCATCTAAAAGAACGCCCGCGGCAGCTCTGCAAGGTAGAAATCGTCATCCCTACTTTACAGATGAAGAAACTGGGCATAAAGGTTAAACAACTCACACAAGGATTTGCAGCTAAAAAGGAAAAGAGCCAGGATTCAGCGTCTGAGTGCCCTTCCCACTATACCAGGCGGCCAGAGTTTCTAGTTTTAAAGGTGAATGCCCTCAGACAACCTAACTTTTTTTTTTTTTTTTTTTGGTACGTGGGCCGCTCACTGTTGTGGCCTCTCCCGTCATGGACCGGGCCCGCAGGCTCAGCGGTCATGGCTCACGGGCCCAGCCGCTCCGCGGCATGTGGGATCTTCCCGGACCGGGGCACCAACCCGTGTCCCCTGCATCGGCAGGCGGACTCTCAACCACGGCGCCACCAGGGAAGCCCTATTTTTAACTATTTAAATTATTTTACATACCCCCCAATTAATCAAACGTAATTAAAACTATTTATTCTGACATTTCACTACTTCACATTTTCCTTTCGATTCGAAGTACAAAGGAGTCACAATGTATATCTTGGAAGAAACGCAAGGCAGCAAATGTCAGTATCAGATTAATTTCTATTTTTTATCATCATGTGCAGGACAGATCTAAAGATCTGGGGCACTTCTGTGACCCCTACCCGCCTCACCCATGGCCAGAGCACCCAGCACCGCGTATCTGTCTCCAAAGCACCTGTGCCGAATTGCTAACCTGCTCTGTCCTTCAGGAAGGCCCTTTGTAACCGTTAAGGATGAGATCCTGGGAAAAAAACGAAGAATATATTTGTTTGCATAATACTGTGTTTCACCTTTTATTTTTAGACAGACTCCCAAGTCTGCAAGTCCTACAAATTATTTTGCTCTCTGGGTTCAGTGTCGCATAAAGAATGCATTCGTGGGCTTCCCTGGTGGCGCAGTGGTTGAGAGTCCGCCTGCCGATGCAGGGGACACGGGGTCCTGCCCCGGTCCGGGAAGATCCCACGTGCCGCGGAGCGGTTGGGCCCGTGAGCCACGGTCGCTGACCCTGCGCGTCCGGAGCCTGTGCTCCGCAACGGGAGAGGCCACAACAGTGAGAGGCCGGCGTACCACACACACACAAAAAGAATGCATTCGTTTATTTTCCAATCAATCATGGGGTTGGCCTCCCTGAACTATGTTGTGTTTGTTTCTAAAACATGCAGAAGCCTATTCTGTAACACAGATGACACGTTTACTTTCAGAAAACTGGGAGAGTTATATTATTTCAGGTGCCTAATAAAATATTCACAAACTTTTACCATTTATCTAATTTCTCTTGAGACAATAAAATAAATAGACATTTTCTATGTAATAAACTTATACTCATGGCTTTCTCAGTCTAGATAGGCAAGATTCTTTTAAGAAAATGAAGGATTTCAAAAAACTTTGAGTTTTCTCCCTGAGTACACTTCTATTATGAATTGGGGGTAGAGTCATTAATTCATATTAAAGAACAAAGAAATTCTCAGAACAGACAATTTATGTATTAAGTTACCCTTTGGGGAAAGCTTCAGAGAGAGAGAGGTTTGGAGAAAAGAGTGGGGGGAAAATAATCGGAAAGGAGTTAAACTGTCATAGTTGCAGTTTTGAGTTTAATTCCTGCATCTATCTGACATCTATTCCAGAAAATTGGTGGATGGCTGGATGTTTCCACGGAAATCAACCCCACTCAGGGTTCTTCTTCAGATTTGCCTTTTTAATGACCCAATCATACTGTCAACTTAAGTACCAATTTGCCCATCTAATCATGCAATGACCACAGAATACACTGGTAACAGCAAGGAGTGACAGTATAATTAACTCCACACTGATTTAACTTTTATTGATTCAGGCAAAGGAGGATACAACTTAAGATAACTGGAAACTGGGTCCTGACTTGTGATTTGATGCTTTCAGCTTGTCCTCAATACCTGCATTTATCAGAGAACTGTTCAACATTCTCTCCTACGTAAGAGAGATCCAATTCCACAAACGTATTACATCAGCTTTGTTTTTCTGAGTGACAGGTCTGCTATTATTTTCCTCACGTTATTGATGTATAGGTGGCGGGGGCTGTGGGGAGAGCAGCAGGAAAGGGTGAGACAATCACTATTACAATGCTGGGGGCAGATCTCTAACTTACTATGTAAGGAGATTCTCTAATTCAAGCAAACGTGATAATCATTACTGCACTCTCACCCATGTATCACACAAGGAACTAGGGAAATGAAAAAGGCATATTTCTTGTACCTGGTTCTCAATGAAATTTATAATTTAGCAAGGGGAGACTTCCCTGGTGGCAGAGTGGTTAAGAGTCCACCTGCCAAGGCAGGGGACATGGGTTCAATCCCTGGTCCAGGAGGATCCCGTGTGCCACGGAGCAACTAAGCCCACAACTACTGAGCCTGCGAGCCACAGTTACTGAGCCTGCGTGCTGCAACTACTGAAGCCCGCATGCCTAGAGCCCGTGCTTTGCCACAAGAGAAGCCACCGCAATTAGAAGCCTGTGCACCGCAATGAAGAGTAGTCCCCACTCGCCGCAACTAGAGAAAGCCCGCGTGCAGCAACGAAGACCCAAAGCAGCCAAAGATAAAAAAGATTAAATTTAAAAAAAAAATTAGCAAAGGAAGAGAAGGAAACAAACATATATCATGGGCCGAAGCACTGTGCGAGGCACTGGCCATCATTTTTCATGTTCTCGTTAAATCCTCCCATCAACCTTTGAAGAATGGGCTACTGATCCCATTTTACAGAGGAGACAACTCAAGTCTAGAAAGATTAAAGTAGAGTATTATTCAACCCCACGTTATAGCATACGTCAGAATATCCTTCCTTTTTTATTGGAGCATTGCCTTCCTTTTTAAGGCTGAATAATCCTCCATTTTTTGTACGTGCCACGTTACATTTATCCATTCATCCGTCAGTAGATATTTGGGTTGTTTCCACCTGTTGGCTATTGTGAATAACGCTGCTATGAACACGGGTGTGCAAATACCTTTTTGAGATGCTGCTTTCAATTCTTTTGGATGAATACCCACCAGGGGGACTACTGGATCGTACAGTAACTCTATTAATTTTTGTGAGGACCTGCCATATTGTTTTCCATAGTGGCTGTACCATTTTGCATTCCCAACAGTGTAGAAGGGTTCCAGTTTCTCCACATCCTCACCAAAACGTGTTAGTTTGTTTTTTTGATAGCAGCCATCCTAATGGGTGTGAGGTGATATCTCATTGTGGTATTAATTTGCAATGATGCTGAGCATCTTTTCATGTACTCCTTGGCCATTTGCGTATCATCCTTGGAAAAATGTCTACTCAAGTCCTTTGTCCATTTTTTAAGTTGGACTCTTTTTTGTTGTTGAGTTGTATATAGCTATTAGTTTTTAAATTGTATTATAAAACATTTCAGGCATACAAAATATAAAAAATAACTTGATGAATACCCTATACCTAGAATCCAACCTAAAATAGAAAATCTAATTGATATATTTGAAGTTTCCAATGCCCTTCTCTGGATTGAATTCCCTTTCATACTTTCACTACCCACCAAGAGAACTACTATCCAGACTCCAGAATTTATTATTTCCACCATTTTTTATACATGTAACAAATATCTGTATATCTATATCTATTCTAATATAGCCTATTTTACTGGCTTTAAAACTCAATATAAATTGTTGTTTATAATATTCTTCTGCAGCTCCATTTATCAGGTTTGTGAGATATATTCTTCTTGATACATGTAATCTCAATTTATTCATTTTCATTGCTCTATAGCTGTAGCTCTCAAATTTTTGGTCTTAGGACTGCTTTACCTTCTTAAGAATCACTGAGGATGCCGAAGAGGTTTAAGTGGATTAATCAATATTTGCCATATCAGAAAATAACAATGAGAAGATTTTTAAACACATATATTAATTTTAGATAATAAAAACCCATTACCTATCACATGTTAGCATAAGCAACATATTTTACGATTAAATATTTTTCAGTGCAAAAAAGCAATGAGAAAAGTGGCACTGTTTTACATTTTTGCAAGTCTTTTTAATGTCTGGCTTAATAGAAGACATTTGGCCTCTTACACCTGTTTCTGCATTTAGTCTATTGACACCTGTTTCTGCATTTAGTCTGTTGCTATCGTAACACACAGCCTCTGGAAAACTCAGAGTATGAGACTGAAAATGTGAAAAAGGTCTTAGTCATGCTGTGAAATGAGTTTTGACCTGGGAACACCCTCAAAGTCTACAGGATCTCCAGGGGTCTCTGGACCACACTTGGAGAATCATTGCTCCTTAGAATTTCATTGAAATAAATATATTACAATTTCTTTATCCGTTCTTCTGTCAACGCTTTTTTTTTTTGCTTTTATTAATCATACAATTATGAACATTCTTGCAGATATCTCCTCGGGTGCATGTTTCTACAGAATATGGGCAAAGTAGTGAACTACAGGGTTCTGGTGTATACACATCTTCAACTACAGTAGTTATTGTCAAACTGTTCTCTAAAATTCAAAATCTGTAAATGTGTCACTAGTCTCCAGCACCTAAAACTTTAATCAAGGTTATCTCTGGGAGGCAGGAAATGTGAGGATAATTTTTTACAACTTGAAATATAACTAATAGTATGGAATCGTATCTTCTATCTGGAGGAAGGTCTCCAGAACAAAAAGGTGCTTGTTAGCAACAGAAATAGCAAAAACAAAAAAAAAACAGCCTCAAAAACGAACTCTGGCAGAGCTCATTCAAGTAATTCTAGGGAAGAAACACACCCATCTTTCTCTCCATCCTTTTCAACGCCCAATTCAACCATCGGTTGTTGAATTCAGCTGTGTGACCTTAGGCCAAGTTATATCACCTCCCTGGGTCCAATGTCCTCATGTGTAAAACGGTGATATTTCATGATTCTATGGATTAAAACACATTAACTTCAAGAAGATGATAGTGTCCCTGGGATACATGACTCACACACAAAGCAACAAAGGCCAGGAGGTGAAGTCCACACAGATTTCTGAAGACAGAAAACTCCGCAGTGGCAGCTTTAGGAGAGAAATGGGGCTCAGAACTGGGAATTAAAGGGCTGGAACTGGAATGAGGGGAGGTAAGATTGGAGTAGGCACGCATATGAAAACAGTTCCCCTTTATGACAGCTTGGTCAGTGATATTTAGAGGCGGTGGCTAGATTCAGGGCCCGGGGAAATGCTGTGGCTGATGACACTTCTCTAGAGAGCCCTAAATTTAGAAGGAACCTGGTAAGGCCACGCCCACGCTGTGACTTGGCTTCTCCTGCAGATATGGCTCTGCCTCCCCTCCTCCACCAGCAAGCTTCCCTTCTCCACCTTCCATCAGCTGCTCTACCCTCTGCCCTTTGGCTTCTGCCGCCTACCGCTCTGCTGACCTTGCTCTCCCTAAGGGCACCAGTGATGTCAATTTCCAGATCCACCAGCTCATCCTGGGTCTTCTTCCGCGATATTGAACAACACTGCTGACTCCCCTCCTTCCCTCCTTCTGTCTTTCCACCTCTTCAGGCTACTCTATTGGTTCAACTTCCTTTACCTAAACTTCTGAAATATGTCCAGGTTTTGACTTGGCTCCTTTCTGGCTTATCTCACCCACGTTGCTGGCTTCACTGATTCTCTACTTAGTGGTAACTTCGAAAAGGACATTTCTTCTTAAACTACACTTGCACGCCCTTCAGTCCTATACTTTTAACTACAAACTGGACACCTCCACCAGCTCAAGCACAGACAAAATAAATACTAATTCTACCTTTTCTTCAATGCCCAAGACTCTCCTCTCTCTCCTCTCTTGATCAATGGAATTACCATCCACTGAATCGTCCAACCTGGAAATACTGGAATTAACTGTGAGTACTCTTCTTTTCATCTCTTACATCCAACTGTGCAACAAGACCTACCAATTTTATCTGGTTATTTCTTTTGTATTTGATCCCTACTCTTTAATCTTTTAGCTTGAGAACTTCAGTCGTTTTCCTTAGATTATTACAATAGAGTCCTAATTAGTACCAACCCCTTGTCTTTGCATGCTGTCTGTTCCTCCTCCATCTTAGCCATAAGATCTGCCTTTCCAAATCTCTTCCACGTTGAGAATCATGAAACACCTTCTCTTTGCCTAAAGTATAAAGTCCAGACCCAAAAGCCACACGATTTCTTCATTATGGACAAACTTCCAAACTTTAAGGAAATTCAACTTGGGCTAAAGATATCGATTAAACAAGACATTTAAAAGTATTTTGGTTTCTTAAAAATGTGTTCTTCTAAATAGTTCTGAATGTTTCAAAGAACCTTCAGCAAAGCAAATCTTCCCTCACACAACTAGTAAGATGGAAACAGATATATAATGTGAGTTTAAAAAAAAAAAAGCTTAGTAGACACAGGGAGGGGATATATGCAGAAACCCACAGCTGATTTAATTTGCAAAACCACAGCTTTAGCTCAACTAAAGTAAAGATGACTTAGATAAAATACAACCAGAAAACTGAGATAAAAGATATGGGGTAAATAAGTTAAGCTGATGATTTAGCAAGCAAATGTCATGGATGTACAGCATGAAAGTCTGAGAAAGCGCTTTGGACAAGAAAGCTGATGGACTGACTCCAGGGAGCCCCTGGGAGCATGAAGTTCTTAGGGGACTCCCTGCCTGCTGGAAGAGCATCATTTCCTGGACCACGTCCCTTCCCTTGTGAGGATATGGTCACTTAGTTTCAGGAGGAGAAAGAAGATTGTTTAGGTTAGAGTTGAATTTTGAGATTGGCGTGGGAGACCACTGGTATTTATTAAGGCGGTTTTGGAGCCAGAGTTATATAGTGGAAGTCCCGAGGGCTTCAGTGTGGTCTTGACTCCACCACCAACCAGCTGCGACACCCTGAATATCTCATCTGAGCCCCATTTCCTCGCCTTTAAAATGAGAGGTCTAGAAAGAAAAACTCATATTTGTACTTGCTAAAATTCTACACTTCACTTTTTTACCTCAATATTATGAAGATCAGAAAATGCTAAGAGACAGTGTTTATCCTTAGGATGAAACAACAGGGGAAAGACTGTTTAAAATTGACTAGTGGTATTCCTTTTTCAGTAAACTATTTAGACAGTACCAAGTGCATTCTCAAGCACCGCGAGGCATGTTTCCTCCGATGTGGCATGTGTGGAGGTTAAAAGGAGGAAAGGGAGTGACAGCTTGGGGGCCTGGGCTGCAGGGGTGGGAAGTAATTAGATAGCCCTTTAGTTTCCTTCTACTCATTTGCCCACCTGCTGAAACTGCAGCAAGAAGCAATAAAAAGTTGTGGATTTTTTTTTTTTTAAAGGTACAGACCCTCAGTACTCATCAGAATCGGAATAGTCAGATTCCATATATCTATTTAGACAACAAATACAACGACCACCTACGAAGTCCCAGGCATTTACCAGTAAAGAAACCCAGTGGTGACAAAGGAGCCAGTGATGACAAAGGGCCTCACGGAGGAACACAGAAGACAAGGGTTATGTATCACTTGGGACCAGGGAGGGACAGAACATGCTTTTTCCATATCTCCCGACAACTTGTCAGCACCCTTTTTTACTTTTTTTTTCTAACCATGATTTTATGGCACTGAGTGCGTATCAGATGTTTTTCCTGTCCCTCCCTCTCCATAGAAAGAAAGCACTTGGTGATCTAAGAACAGGCCAGGTTCCGGAAATTCGTCTCTTTAGTTCTTCACTCTCTTTACTGATTTCACAGCACTGCCAGGATCTAATTATCTTATTTACATCCTGTTTATTTATCTTACTCCTCCGTGAGGGCTGAGACCTTGGCCCTCTTTTCTCCGCTGTATTCCCAACACCTGCATCAATCGCTGATAACGATCAGTGAAGGGCTTGACCAATGAATACTTGTGGACTGAATAAATCCCCGCCTGCTCCATCTTGTAAGAGTTCCCGTTTTCTCTAAGTTACTGATTAAGCCACTCTAACGTGTGAAGGAAATCTCAGCAGTACTTGCATTTTTAAGAGGATCTGTGTTGCTTAAACTTCTAGTTGGCAGAATTTCAGGTACTGGAATAAAGGGAAGTGAGGACTTTCAGGCGGTGTACTGGAGGGTATTTTGAGATCAGGTGGGAAGTAGCATTCCAAAGGCGGTCACCCTTTGATGTGCTGGGACGTCTGTTCCAAGAAAAAACAAATTCCTCTGTATTGGTCACAGCTTTCTCCCTCCCTCTATGGCCAAACCCATAAGTCCTCCAAAAGTGCTGGCTGGGGAGGGCTGCGCAGCAGGGGCCCAGGAAGGTCAGAAGGATAAGGTTAAAACAGAAGCCACAGAAAGCACAGATACGCTATATTTCTACCCCCAAGACGGTGCATCCTGGGTGTTATGTGCCTCGGTGGCTACTATCATTTTCCTACTTACTCATTTTCAGGACTAATATTTATATTCAACCTCTGAAAATTGTCCATTTGCTCAAATATGAAATATCTATTATATTTCTAGTTGTTATTTTGCAAACCAACCAGAAAAATAATAAAGTACAGAGTTCTTAAAATTTTTAAAAATTATTCTTTGGAAAATATTGGCAAAAGAAATGTTTTCTTTTTTCTTCGGTACGCGGGCCTCCCACTGTTGTGGCCTCTCCCGTTGCGGAGCACAGGCTCCGGACGCGCAGGCTCAGCGGCCATGGCTCACGGGCCTAGCCTCTCCGCGGCATGTGGGATCTTCCCGGACCGGGGCACAAACCTGCGTCCCCTGCACCGGCAGGCGGACTCTCAACCACTGCGCCACCTGGGAAGCCCATGTTTTCTTGAATAAGGATATCACTTTCAACTTTGCGGGATCCTGTGCTTCAGGAACTTGTCAAATAACAACAATTAATAAGTAATAGACATAAAAGGGACCAGAAAATTAATTTGAATCTTACCAGTGATTTCGTAGATATACTGACTAAAGAGCAAATTACAAAGTTACCTCAGGTATATACTGAGAAACAATTTAAGTATATCTCACAGCATAAGAATATGTCATTCTTCTCATTTCCAGAACTGCCTTATAAAGTCGAAGTTCAAACTTCAAAGTTATCACCAAAGAAGTTTAACCTGGCTGCATTTCGCACTCAGTTTTAATTAAACACACTTTCTTCTCAACAGCTCTTTGCAAATTACAGCAGTCAGTATGTGTATATATGTGTGTGTGTGTGTGTGTGTGTGTGTGAGCGCGCGCGTGTCCAGAGCTGATAGAATTTGCCATTTTAAAATGTGCCCCAAACCGTAATTGAGATATAAAGAGGGAAAGAAGTCTCAAAACTCATTTCTTAGAATTAATACCACTGTCAGGCAGTATTTTTAAAAAGTGAGTCCGTAGATACAGTATATTGCCATATTCAGCCTAAACCAAATAGAGCATTAGGAAGATGGACTACGGCGTCCAACTGCCTGCGTTCAAATCCCGGCTCTGCGGTTTAGCAGCTCGGTGACTCTGAACAAGCTGTTTAACTGGTTTCCTCGTCTGTAAAATGGGGACAGTAACAGGACCCACCTCAAGTGAGTTAATAGATATAAACGGATCGCAGCAGCTCCTGGATGCAGAAAAAGCTCAATCCAAGTTAGTTATAAGTATTAGTACTGAGTCTGATACACTCAACAGAGTCAAAGGAAAGATGGTCATATTTTCTTCCTCCACCATTTAGCAGAAAACATATTTTCTCACGATGATTACTTCCTTTAGAGTTGTTTTGTCAAAAGGCGGCTCCTGCTCTTTCAAAGTGGGTCTTCCTCGCTGGGGATTAGCTACATCCTCCCTCCCCTGAGTCACACCACTTCCCCTGAACCTTGTCACCAGCGTCAAGTACAACAGTTTCACTTTGATGTTATTGAGTCAATCTGGCCCAGGAGGAAAGCTATTCAGACCAGAGAAATAAGCACCACCGTGGACTGAGGAGTGATGGTCCCACAGGTTTTCCCGGAAGCAGCAACTCTTCTTCCCTTTGCCCAACTTCTCTCCCGCCCTCTTGGTCAGGCAGTCACCTGTTGAGAAGGTGTGCAGCGGAGTGAGGCTGTGTTATTGTTTGGCATCAGGGTGCCCCGCCTTTTAACTGCACGTCCCGGATGCCCCGACAGGGTGCGGTTCCCGCATCTCTGTGGATGCACATGGCTGGGTCCGATGTCAGCCTTCTGTTTCTTCCTTCTTACCCATGACACTACGCTCTCACTGAATACTCTGTTTCAGCTCGTCTCTCGTCCTCTGTGTGTCTAGCGTGTTCCCTTTCTCTCTCTGCACGTTGGCGGTTCTGCATCCACCTTTGGTTCCGTCGCTCAGCTCACTCTTCACGGCTCTGACCTCCTCACTCCGCCTTCTTCCTGTTTGGGGTTTTCTGGTCTTCCCTCCAGGCACCCCGCCACTCCACCCTGTGCGTAGACTATGCTGACTGTAATGCCTGAGCGCTTGCTCTGTGGGGAACAAGGCCAGGGCTGGAGAGAGAGACTCGGATCCCTGCCCTCAAGGAGCTCACGGTGTGGTCGGGGAGGAGGGGGTGTTATTACTGCCGCGGTGGCTTCCTCACAGGGCACCTCACCGGGGGAAGGATGCTTTCATACAGCAGGGGGTGGGGGAGCCTTCGCAGAGGCAGTGATGTCTGAGGGGCCAGCCAAGTGAGGATGCAATGGGAAGAAGTGCATCCCAAGCACATGGTCCCACGTGGAGCTGTGCTAACCAAGTGGCGGTTGAAGAACGACTGGTGCTCGGGGCCTGGTGAGAGCGAGGCTGAGAGGCAGGCAGGGGACAGATAGGGAAGGACCTGGCAAGCCATGTGAAGGGTCTGGATCTTATTTTGTAGGTGACACAGAGCAAGGCGGAGAACGGCAATCAGATTTTTGTTTTCGTCAGGTCCTTCTGTCAGAGTGAAGAGGCTCTATCTCGGAAAATAAACGTGAGGTCACTTTTATGAAACGTTATCCTATAACAGCCTAAATATTTGTGCTAGGCTGTGTTTCCACAGACGGCTGCAAGAGCATCTCCCATTCCAAAGCTCTTCTGCAATGCCACTTGGCCGGGCCCCTCCCTGTGATCTTGGCTGGCCTGGGATTTGCTTGGACCAGTAGAACTCCGTGACGCTCTGTGTCTTCTTGGTTTGGCCCTTAAGAGATGTGAGCCTTTGTGTGTTGGGAACACTCACTCTGATGATCTAATTACCATGAAAGGAAGCCCAAGGTAGCCGCACAGAGAGAAAGAGAGGGAGCGGGATGTCCCAGTCTTTGAGCCATATCTACCCAGTGCCATATAATATATGAGCGGTCCCGTCTCAGATCTGTGCACAACCTCACGAGAGACGCCAGGTGAATCCATCAGGCACAGAACCAGCCCACATTCCTGAACCACAGAATCATGAGCAAAGAAAATGGTGTTGTTTTAAGCCACTAAGTGTCAGGGAAGTTTGTTACACAGTGACTGATACCCAAAGCAGTAGTCTAGGTCAAATGAATAGTACACCACAGCCTTGACAAGTTCAGGACAATCGCATTGGTCCACTGTCAACATGCGCTAAGCTGTACTTCACTTAATTACTTATCACCAACTCTTATTTCAAGCCTATGTCACACTTAACGGATGAACGCTCAAGCTTTTACAAAAAAATGGTTCTTAGAAAATGTAATCCTCTGATTCCATCTTGCAAAAAGGCTAAGAAAATGCAGTGTGTGGATTAATATTCCCTGGAATTCAGTCTGAACTTTCCTAATGGTAGTTTTCAGACAAAGAGCCAAACAAACATGTGTCTCACTTTTCGGACCTGCAGAATGTCTGCTGGTTCTTTATAATTTGCTTTCTTAGCTATATTGCTAAATGTCTTGAGATAGGCCAGTACTTGAATAAACGGTGTGATCTCTCTCTGGGTCTAGATGTTTAGACCTAGAGATCTTGACTATTTTTCCATGAGAAGATATCTACAGTATTTTTTCAGGAGAAAACTGATTTTGTATATTTAAAGGAAGATATATTCTCTCTGTTCTGAATACCTCTAGTCTGTTCTCGAAAGAGAAAGGCTTGCCCTTCTTCCTTTCATTTCAACTGAAATAATAAAATTCAAATGTGATGTTATGTGATGACATTTCTCTCTACCAGCTCCGCCTGTGGGAAACTGTTAACGGATAACTTTGCCTTCATTAATTTCTAAAATTATGTGCTAGTTTATGCTCGGCAATATTGGCAATTTGGGGTCAAGTAAGTTGCATTTTATTTTAATAAGTAATGCAAAGCCTTTCCTACTGCTCACGTGGCTTTCTTTCCTAAAGCACTTTTCATCAAAGTTCCCAAGTGCACTATAAATAATAACAAATCTCAATGCCCAGGAACTAGGAAAGAATCCCTGTTGTCAAATCCTTTGTTTTATTGGAATGGAGGAAGGTTAAAGTATTTTGTGCTGAACCTTTGGCAAATATTCAGGCTGCCTCTGCTCCAGAACTTGGAATTATGCAATTTATTTCTCCCTGAATTAGTTCAACATTAAAAGGAGTTTTCCAAAACTATCTAGGACTGGCTCAGCTGCATGTAAGAATTACTCTGATGAAAGAGTTTATTTATGGCTACTGTGAATATCACTCCATCTGTACAGCCTAAATATGTCCTTAAAAATGCATGCTAATTTATTTTTCTTTTCCAATGACTGATGCAGAAGAATGAAGAGAGTTCCCATTCTGAGAGGGGAGAAGATGCTATTCACCACGATCCTATCTTCCAGAAACAAAGTCCACTGAGGAAATCAAGTTGTTCTTTTTGGAGAAGTGGCATTTTGAGAAAACCTGGTTGTTATTAGATTTCTTGTGCTACTGTCATCACTGACACAGTAGAAGAAAAAATGTGTTGTTATCATGTGAAGTTTTAATTTGCAAAATCTAAATGACAGTGGAATGATTTCAGTGTTTGGGTGACTGCACTCCCATTTACTGGTGAAGGGTTACACTACTGGTTATATTCTCTGTTCTGCACCTGTGCTTACGAGCGGGCTAACTACAGACTGGGAGCCATGAAATGTATCCACTACTGCGCCACACCAGGTGCCTGGGTGAAATCCCGGTGTGACCAGAATGTGTAGATGTCAAAAGAACCCCCGCCCCTCAAACAGCTACAAAATATTAGGACCAGGAGGGATCCTACAGACTCCTCATCTGACTCACTCGTCTCATGGCCAATATGACAAAGCAGGAATGAGAACGTGGGTCTCCTCGCCCCCATTTCTGTGACCTTTCCATCTGCCTTCACTGTTAGATGGCTTGGGAAGACTGGCAAGGCCATGGAAAAGCTGGACAAAGGCAGGGGGAAGGACGCCCCAAGATCCTATAGCCTCTCTCCAGTCTCTGCTACTGAAAAAGACAATCTAATCTGGATTAATACCCTTGGGTGCCAACTCCCGTATGTCTTCATTTATTGCAAGAGAAATAAATGAAGCAAGGAAAGCAAGGTGGAGGGACTGGCACAATGGAACTGGGCAGGGGAGGGGAGGAAGGCAACAGGTGACAGGGTATAGAGTCTGGCCAAACAGACGTCAATGAGCCAAACTGTAACGACGTACTTGGCCCTATGCACCACTTCTGAGCCAGACCCTTAACCTTAAGCAGACAGGCCAACATTGCAGTGCTTAGGGCTCTTAGCATTAATGATTATGCCCTGAAAAATGTGACATTCAAAGTCAGAATCCTTGTTAGCGATGAGAGAAAAATAAAATCTATTCCCAGACTAGGAGAGGCTTCATGACTTCCGCAAATCAAGATGCGGTCTGAGCTCTGTGCCGAGAGTTTAAGAAAGAGAAGGAAATAGAAGACCTGGAATAGGTGAGCTTCCTCAGGAAACACTAATTGAATTCGAATATCATTATTGAGCTCTGCTTATGAGCTAGACAGAATCTCAAGTCCCCAGAGACACGAGGAAGCATAAGAGGGAGGGTAACACATTACAAGCTACACAGAAAAGGTACAACACACAAAGACACTTGCTTGGGTGACTGCTAAAGGGACTCTGGTTGAGAAGAGGCTCCATGAACACGGTGAGGAATGCACTTAGGGGGCCACCTGATTTTCTTATTTCCCAAAGGAAAGCAGGATACATGGGATGGAGAAGCCATTAGGCTCTGGAAGGAAGGGGTGCTGACTCTGAGTCTCACACAGTGAGAAGTGTCTCCCTTGTTCTGCAGTCAAAGATGAGCATAACTCTTTGGTTGCCCTTGTGTGATTCCCCCACCCACCCCCGAGGGGGGGGGGAATGTCACAGTGGAACTCACAGAGCTTTTCCCCTGAAACATGATGGCATTCACACAGCAAGTATACTACAAACTGCCTCTGAAATCCCACTGAGGTGACACAGGCTTTTGAGGTTAAAACCCTAAGCTCCAGTTTTAACATTGTTTTAGCTGTGCCTTACTTGCCATTAGAAGCCCAGGCTGGTGCTCATTTTATTACTGCTGGGATTTATCTTATTCTTCTTCAAAAGATTATGTTATTTTCCTCCGCTGGTTCCATATTTCTGGTTCCACTTTCAGTGAGTCCCCTAAATTATTACTCTTTAAGCTATTTTTCTTTGAATACTCTCAATTATTGAATCTTCGGCATGCCTTTATTGTCCTAATTCTCAAATTCAGTCTTTTACTTTTTACCTTAATGAAGTGTAAGATCATGATGATTTTGTTCCGAAGAAACCTTAAAATCTTTTATCGTTTCATTAAATTTTTTAACCTTTTACCCTTTGATAATTTCTTTTTATTAAAATAATTTTGCGTCTGCCGTATATTTGCATTTAATGTTTACCTACTGCCTCAACCTTGTAGGATATTTCAGAATATTTCAAGATTACTTTTTATTTCCTGATCATTCCTAATCTTTTTGCCTTTTATTATTGGCATCTCCCAGCAAAGTGAGAAACTATGAGGATGACAGAGGGAGGAAATCATACCACAGAGATGGGGAGATGGAGTTTTTCCCTTGTAGCAAGATGCGTCTTCGCATTTTTAAATGTTTCCCATCACCTTCAACTCTGACTCTGTAGCAGAATGTATCTAGATAATTCCAGAGACCCACAGGCAAAAATTGCTGAAGATGATAATGATTCTATTTGTGTAGACATTTAAGCTACTAGATTGGGATTAGCACACAGCCCCTTAGACAATAAAGGTTCTAAAATGTGTGGCTCATTTATTTATTCCACTAATATTTATTGAGCACCTATGATGCATCAGAAACAGTGCTAGATACCAGGGATTCAATCAAGAATAAGAGAATGTGCCTTCTGCCCCCAGAGAGTTTACAATCTATTTGGAACATCTAAAGGTAAAGAAACCAGTATATGCTAAGTGCCGTGCCAGCTAACGTGTACTGACTGGTTGCCACACATGGGGCTAAGTGCTGTATATAGATGAGCTCGTACATGCTTTAAGGACATGTGGGAGGGAACAAAATCCTAATTTGGAGGAAGAGTTTTCCAGAGGAAAACTATCTAAGTGAGGCACTGAAAATGTAGAGAATAGCCAAAGGAAGGAGGGATTAGAGGTAGGGCAGAAATTTCCATGAGGCAGTAGGATGCACGGGACCACTACGGAACCCAAAGAGGCTTGGACTTGGAGGAAAGTGATGTGTGTGGTGCTGGAGAGATGAGGCTGGAGAGGACGGGGGAGTGCAGACCAACTAGAACCTTCTAATTCATGTTACAGGGTCCAGCTTTCATTCCAACTACACTGGGTAGCCATTGGAGAGTTTAAAGCAAGGAGCGACAAGCTCAGATCTGGGTTCTAGAAGGATCCTCCCAGCTGCAGCACGGAGGACAGTCCACAGTAACAGAGACCAGTGAGGAGGTTCTGGCAGTGATCCAGAAGAGAAATGGTGTGACCTGCAAATAGCGTGGGGGCTGGAGAAGGTGGATGGAGTAGAAAGATAAGCAGGGGGTGCAGCTAACAGAACTTGGTTTGGGCTGAGCTGCGGAGGTGACGAGTCAAGGAAGACATCCAGGTTTCTGCTTGTTCAAGGACAGCTGATGCCAGCGCCAGACAGAAAAGAACGGGAGGCGGGTCTGTGGAAAGAGAAAGGGGAAGACGACACCTGCAGTTTGGGGCATGGGGTGCTGGATGCGCCCGTCAAGCAGCAGCAAAAGAGGACTCTGGATAGGTCATGGATGGGCAGTGGTCAGCCAGGAGGTGGCTGTTAAGGTCAGTGAGCGGTGAGGTTACCCATGGGGTGAGAACACTGAGGAACATCAACCTTCCAGGGGACAGAAAGGAGAGCAGTAGCCTGAAAAGCACAAGAGAGGAAGGAAGGAGAACGGGAAGGGGGGATGGGAGGAAGACGTTGCTCAGAGAATCCAGAGGTGCTCAGTAGCTGTCTGCTGCAGAGAAGTCAAGGAAGACGGGAGAGGAATTATAGCAAGAATCAGCAAAAGGGAACAGGAGTGGGATCCAGTCCCAGAGGCAATGCCAGATGTCTGTGGCCAGGACACGGAGGGAGAACACAGAGCAGCAGGTGCAGAGGACAATTTAAGGAGTCTGGCTGTGAAGAGGAGGAAAGAGAGAAGTAGCTGGAGGGAGGCACAGAAGGACGGCCTTTTTCTTCAAAGAAGGGAGGGATTTCAGCATGTCTGTACAGTGAGAATGGGGCCAGGCATGAGGGAGGGAAGGAAAATACAGGTGCAAGAGGACATAATCAAGAGAATGAGATTCTCAAGGAGGAAGAAGAAATGGATTCCAGAGCTTCAATGGAGGATGAACATTAGACAGGTGAGGCTTTTTTTCTTTTTTCTTCATTGTAAAAGACGGGAAGGATGGGAGGGTGGATCCAGACAGAGTTGGGCTTGTAGCCCTGTGATCTCAGGGTAAGGTGGTTTTCATCAGGAAAACTTCCATTTTCTCAGCGAAGCAGGCTGAGGGGGTTACGGTGGCAGGAGACGGTCTGAAATAGCTGCTGTAGAAAGAGAGTTGACCAGGTAAAGTCTGAAAGCCTGGCAGGTGCTGGAGATCATGGAATCACGCACCAGGAATTTGCATAATTGCATCACTTTGTCCAGTAGAAACCCATCAGCTGGGTACACACTGGGAAAAGGAGACAGTGGGACTCAGCTATGGCCCCAGGGATCCCAGCTTTAGAAAGGAAAGCACGGCACCTCACATGGCTCCACGGAGCCTGCTTCGCCCAGCAGCAGGGAGAAAGCTTCAGGGGGGAGGAAAGAGTGGCCCTTTTCATCTTTGTCAACAGCCCTGGTCTGTTTAATCAATACTACTTCTTCCTATGTGACTTAGTTCCTTAAGAAGCTGATGGGGTATAGCCCAAAGTCCATATTCCTCTTAACTAACTAACTAACTAGCCAAGAGATCAGGGTTCACAGCTAGTCATTTGTCGGGTAACCCTCGGTCAAGTTTCTTAAGCTCTGCAAGCCTCAGCGTCTCCTCTGTAAACTGGAGATGCCACCCAATGAGCAGTACCGTTGGAGTAGATAATTCCATGCATCCAGGCACCTGCATGGTGATCGCCCAACTAATGTCACTTTCTCCTGCCCTCCCTCCAGGCCTGCGCCTGTGTGGTTCTATAACTTAAAAGGAACACTATAGAAAACTAAATGTCATGGGTCTATCATTTTCAAGCTTTTGGGTAAGACCCATCTCCCAAACTCCAGGACCCAAACTTTCATGAATTACTCTTGCTACATGAAATGCCTGCTGGTCTTTTCTGTTCCATTCGACTTCGTATTTAAAGATATGCTTGTTCCAACACAGTAAGTTAACTTCATAATCCAATAATGGATTGTGTCTTGCAGTTTAAAAAACACTGGGTGAGAGGCCTGTTTTTCTATCACTGAAAACATTCACGGACCACAGAACGGAAAATGCTGAAGACTACTGCTCTAAAAGCGCTACACACGCAGCTGACGTGAATTTCCCCCCAAACTGAAAGAAAGGTCAGCTGACTTTCATGAAAGACTTGCTTTCTTGCTCACCTGGGCTAAGAAGAGTTGTCTTATCTGACCATGAACTCACAGCACTTGGCTTGCTTTGGAAACTCCCCCGTATCTTGGCAACACTCTACTTGCTAGATGCTTATTTTAGCATCTACTCAGTGTGAACTGAGTAGAGGGCTGAGACGGGAAAGAGGGTAAGATAGCCAAGGGCAACTAAGGGTCTGCTCTTTGTACTTTCAACTAAAGAGTGTAGTTGATGCCAGTAGCACACTTTGAGGGGGAACTCTGGGCTCAGCCCCTCTACTCACTCACCAGCTGTGCTCAAACCAGACTGTCTTCCTTTCCCTCACTAGGGTGTCATGCTCCCAGCAATCCTAAAATGCCATTCCCACCTTCCAGAACATCCTCATCTACCCCTCAGGTCTCAGCTGAGCCGTTGCTTTCTCTGGGACATCTTCTCAGACACCCCAGATCTAGTGCTCCCATGACACCATGTATGTCCCCCTAGTACAGCACTTACACACTCATTCTGCACTCATTTACTCACTACGTGCCAGCACTACTGTAGGAGCTGGGAATATGGCTACAGACAAACGCCAGCCCTCAGGGAGTTTATACTCTAGAGAAAGAAACAGACAAACTAAACATATAACGTTGTCATGCACCGTAACATTATAAACTGACATATAACAATACAAATATTGGGCTGGCCAAAAAAGTTCATTGGGTTTTCCCATAAGACGTTATAAAAAAAACCCAAATGAACTCTTTGGCCAACCCAATACATGATGAAATCATCACACTTATAATTTCCCCTTCATCTGTCTGCACCTCCGCCCCGGCTGGGTTATACAGCACAGCGTGCGGCTCTGCGCCTCCCAACAACAGCTTGACGGATGAAACCACAGCCATCAACTTTTTGGTTCTCTCCACTGTCCTAAGAATTTGTCCTGGGCTTCCCTGGTGGCGCAGTGGTTGAGAGTCCGCCTGCCGATGCAGGGGACGCAGGTTCGTGCCCCAGTCCGGGAAGATCTCACATGCCGTGGAGCGGCTGGGCCCGTGAGCCATGGCCGCTGAGCCTGCGCGTCCAGAGCCTGTGCTCCGCAACGGGAGAGGCCACAACAGTGAGAGGCCCGCGCACCGCAAAAAAAAAAAAAAACAGAAGTTGTCTTGTTTTGGTCACATATAAGAGATAACTCAACTTTTACCTAATCTTCTGCAAAGGGTCTGTTCTGCACATTTAGTGTCATTAATACTAACGCCACGCTTACTTGATTCTCAACAAATATTCATTGCTAAACCACGAGGTCCTTCACATAAGCAGGGGCAGCCCTCCCTACAGAGACGCGGTGTTTATCTGTCAGGAGCCCTCCTGCCCATGGGTTCCCTAGTCCTCCAGGAGGTGCTGGAGTAATAAGTCCTCCAATTATTCTTCGCTAGAAAAAGGGACATAAACACAAGGTGAGATAGGAAAAAACTAATTCAGGAGCAGCATCGGCCCAGAGAACCCGCACGTCGGGCACCAAATGATTTGGTAAAAAGCTAACTGGTTAATTAGTTAACCTCACACCCATTAGGATGCCAACTGTCAAAAAAACAGAAAATAATGGGTGTCGAGTATTGGAGAGGACTGGAGACACTGACACCCTCGTGTGCTGTTGGTGGGAGCGTAACATGGTGCAGCTGCCAGAGAAAACAGTGTGATGGCTCCTCAAAAAACTAAACCCGAAATTATCATCTAATCCAGCAATTCCACTTCTGGGTATACAGCCAAAAGAACCTAAAGCAGAAATTTGAAGAGATACACCCATATTCATAGCAGCACTACTCGTAAGCCAAAATGTGGAAGCAGCCCAAGCGTCCATGAACAGATGAATGGATAAACAAAATGTGGTAGATACATACAATGGAATCTTATTCAGCCTTAAAGAAGGAAGGAAATTCTGACACGGGCTACAACACAGATGAACCTGAAGGACATTAAGCTAAGTGAAATAAGCAATTCACAAAAAGACAAATACTGTCTGATTCCATTTATATGAGGTCCCTAGAGTAATCAAATTCAGAGACAGAAAGTAGAAGGGAGGTTTTAAGGGGCTGTTGGAAGGGATGGATGGGGAGTTATTGTTTAATGGGTACATAGTTTCAGTTTTGCAAGATGAAAAGAGCTCTGTAGATGGACAGTGGTGGTAGTTGCATGACAACGTGAATGTACTTGATGCCGCTGAACTGCACATTTAAAAATGATGAAGATGGGAAATTTTGCTATGTGTATTTTATCACAATTTAAAATATTTAATTGGTAGGTCGTCTAGCTCTGTGGTTTATGGCAATGCTTGGTGATCACACACACCTGATTCTAACAGTTACCAGCTGGAAGAGCTGGGCGACTCAACCTCCCTGAGCCTCCGTTTCCCCATCTGCAGAATTCGGATGGTGGTGGTGGTGGTGATGGTGATATCAAATTTATATAAGCTTCGCAAAGATTAAACATTACAGACAGTAATGTCTGTCAAATACAAATAAAACTGAGTATAATGTCTGGCACATAAATTATAAATAATAATACATCAATAAAACCATGCCTTATTGCTTTTATTGGCTCTGATTACCATCAATATTATTAGCTTAATTCAAAAGTTAACATAATTTTTTTAAAAAAATGACATAAATGAACTCACTTATGAAACAGACTCACAGATTTTGAAAACAAACCTATGGTTACCAAAGGGGAAATGTGTGTGGAGGGGGGATAAATTAGGAGCTTGGGATTAACATACACACACTACTAAATATAAAATAGAAAACCAACAAGGACCTACTGTATAGCACAGGGAACTCTACTCAATATTCTGTAATAATCTATATGGGGAAAGAATCTGAAAAAGGATATATGTGTATGTATAACTGAACCACTTTTGCTGTACACCTGAAACTAACATTGTAAATCGACTACGCTCCAATAAAATTTAAAAAACAAAAGTTAACATCAATCTGTAGAAGTATGTGCTGCCAGAGTGAGTGGCTTTGAATATCCGCTAACGTAATCCCAGAGCAGAAATCTACGATTGCAGGCTTAGGATGTGCTATTCCTAATTTCAGAAACCTCTGGTTCTCATTTTGCACCAAGGATATCTTTAGATGACAGAGCAATGTGTGTAAGTGCTTGACAGGTTAAAATAATGAAAGATGTTTCCATTATTGCAAGGAAACACCTTTTATCTCTTTTGCCTCGACATCATGTTTTCCTATGAGTTTCTCCTAATTTCTGCCTTAACAGTTAAAATACATATTAGAAAGCAAACCTGAATGATTTGCTGCTTGAAAACGAGACACTTAACGTTTTAAAATAGACAGAAAGAGAAAGAATGAGTTTAATGCTATGTCATGTCACCACAAGACTAATTTCCCTACTTTTTAATTACAATCTGATTTTGGGCAACAAAATTACGTAAATATGAAACCACATTATACATCGGTATTCTCTGGGACTTATAACCATTTTTTATTTTTATGAAATGATTTGTGAAAATTACTTGAAAAACAGATAAAAGATTGAACCCTCTAAAATGGAAGCCACCTGAAATCAAAAATACCCTTAACAGTCACATTTGATTACTATATCAGCAATACTTTCAAAGGCCAACAACATAATCAGTAACTCTAAAACATGAAATGCACTAAGAACAGGAAGTACTAATTCCAATTCCTATTTTAAAGGAAGGCAAATGTCCTATCGTCAAATTCTGCATTATAAGAAGATCTGTGGAGCTTTACTCCTGAATCTCCTGGTAGATTTCTACCAGAAGCCCACACTCTCAAAAGAAAATCCTGAACCCAGTCCACATGGAATTTTAGATAAAACACCAAATTCATGACACAAAAGAATTTCGTCTTTTCCACAGAAGAGAGACAATATATTACAATGGCATAAGGGACCTTTATAGAAATGGCCAAAGACAAATGGGCTATTCGAGGGAGCCTCCAGGACCTGCTGTGAACAAGAGAAATCTCATCTCGGTGTTCAGAGGGATCTTTGAGATTTGAAGAAGGACCACGGTGTGACTTACTGAACAATATCCCTGCATACCCGAAAGACAAGTGACACAAAAGAAAGTTCCAGTGTTGACCTATGTATCTTCCAAACAGACTCAATAGGGAGTGTCTGTTGCAGGGAGGAGGGTCTGGGAGAAGGAAAGCAGCTCAAGCTCGTCTGAGAGCCACCTGCCATCCTGAGCAACCATCACACAAGACAGTGGCGGAAGCGAACAAGTGATAAGGCGGAGGAGGTGACAAGAGTCCTCCCTGGAAGTTTACATTTTAAAAGTTTACAAGAAAAATCACAGGGGCTGAAACAAAGGCTGGTGATGCCGACAGGTAACTCTTGAAATCAGAGAGGAAAGTTACGGGGGGGAACCCCCCAAAAAAACAACTTAATTTTGACTTAATTGCTAACTTGGAGGAGTTCCACAGCTGGGGCTTTGAAGGTTTTAGAAACTCTTCCCATGTTGCCTCTTTAAATATATATACAGTTCAATCTGCACAAGACTAACCAGATCAGTCTGTGGCAGACACCTGCCTCAAACAATGGCACTGATCTCCGAGGGATTTCAAACAGCTGTGCATAAACTTCAAAAGTAATTTGCAACCAAATGAGTAAATGTCACCCTCCTTCCCACCAGACACAGAATTTTTTAAAAGACATTAAGCATCCGCGGTGAGACAGCCATTTTACAAGAGTTAACAAAGATAAGTTACGGGGGAAATAAAGGTGGTGATTCACAAGTTTGGGTGTGGGGTAGGAATGTCGGGGGGGACCTTACGAACAGGGCTTGTCTATCAAGTATCCCCAACAGGAAAGGACGGTGGTGATCACATCTTCTAGAGAACAATGTAAGGAGAGCAACAACCAGACTCGTGTTCAGAAAGGGCAGGGCACCTGCAGGACCCGCACGTTACCGCTACCTAGGGATGGATCATCCTTGGTCTGGGTCATTCTCTCCACGGACACAGAGCGGTGTCCTCTCCTTCTTCTCCCCGTGTCACCACCTCCTTCCTTGTCAGCTTGGTCCATCACTGAATCATCTTTTCCTAGCACCACTCTGATCAGGACAACCCCGAAGGACAAGGCAGCTCAGCAGTGCTGATCCTGCAGAAATCCCAGCATCTCCCAGGTGAGGCCGCCTCAGGCCTCTCTTCATTGACCCCGTGGGGAGTGCCGAGCCGTTAGCATGAAAGGTCCATTTCACACTGATAACCGGGGCTCTTAAAAACCCAATAAAATAAAGACACTGACTCTACTTTCTTAACATGTGGCCCTCAAAGCTGAAGAACATTCTTACCAAGGTTACAGGATTGAGCACCAGGAAAAAAACCGCTCTCACCCAGAATTACAGCCTGAAGCACCACTTTTTTTTTTTCTTTGTATCTATCAAAACCCGCCTCGCCCCGACGACGGCCCCTGGAAACAAACCAAGTTTGTTTAGAAGCGAGTGTTAGCAGCCCTATCCGATCCTCTAACAAATGCCAAGAAAACTGGTTATTTTCCTCTGCGGACAGGTTGCCACTGCATCAAACACCTCTCCTTCCCAATACGTGCCGAGAACACAAAACTTTCCGCCGCCCTCCTCCCTCCCTCCCTCCCTCCCTCCCTCCCACCCAAGCCGTTCGTTCAGGTGAGAGAAAACCCCAGAAGCAAGAGGAGGCAGCCCGGCCCCTTCCCCAGTGGCCTCCGCCCGGCCAAGGTCCGCGCATCCCGGGCACCCCGCGCGCGAGAAACCACGGAAACTAGACCCAAAGTTTGCGGCTCGAGTGGCCGTTTCCGAGTTCGCCATCAGCCTACTCGCCCCTTCCTGGACCGGCTGGGAGCTAGAGCCCGAGCTGAGTGGCCACCCCCCGCCCCTCGCAGGGCGCACGGCCCCGGCCCCGCGGCTCCTGCCCTCCCGGTCGGCGCCCGGCGCAGGGACCTACCTGCGGGCGACAGCGGCCCGAGCTCGCGGCTGGGCGGCGGCGGCGGCGGCGGTGGCTGCGCGGGAGCGGGGTGCCGGCGCGGTGGGTGCGCCCGCGGGCGGCGCCGGCCAGAGGGCGCTAGTCACCCCGCGGCCCCACCGCCGAGCCTGCTCCCCCGACGCCCTCCCCGGAGCCGCGGCCCGCGCACCACCCGCCGCGCGCAGCTCTCCTCTAGGGCCCGCCCCGCGCTCCTCCCCGCGCTTCCGCTCGCGGCGGCTTCAGCCCTGAGACCAGGACCCATCCCCGCGCTGGGGATACTGAGCCAGGCGCGGCGCGCGGGCAGAGGGGCCCCGAGTCCACGTGACTCTCCATCCAACCAAACCGAAAAGCGAAACGAGCCTTCCCACGGGAAGGCTCGAGGTCATTAGGTAAAATGAACTTCAGCTGTTTTGCCAGCTTTTCCACTAGAAAGGACTAGAACCCTGTTCTTTTAAAACGACCCACCTGAGAAGGATTTGGTGCCGTTCTGTCCGCTAGATAATCTTTCCTCGGTTGTGGCCTACCTCTGACTGTTCCTGCTCAGTCGTTTTATATATCATTTCCAAGTTGCATTGCTTTGAACTTGACAGCCCTTGAAGCTGCAGTGTAATGTCTTATCAGTGCATTTGTCATTGGAAGATTTTACGCCTGGTTTGTGGTACTGATGATCGTGATGAGGATAGTTGGGGTGCCTTTTCCTGTGCTCTGTAGAATTAACTTTTCATTCAGGTTAGAAAATCTATATACTGGTTACCAGTACTGCAGGGCCGTTCCCTCTCAATTAGGCCACGAAATGATTAATGTACTTGCTGTAGGCTTTTGTTGCTATAATATACTAAGCCCAGGTTAGTTTAAGAAATAAAACAATAGTCCTTTGTTTTGTCTTTTTTTTCTTTTTTCTTTTTTTTTTTAAGAGAGGGAGATTAAAAATGTATGGAAGAGCCTAACCTTGGATCAGCGCGCTTCCGATCATGCAAGTATAGACCGTCAGCTGACTACAGCTCAGACTACAGCTAGTCCCAAACTTCTAAAGATGAAAAACTGAGGCCCAGAAGGGTTTACTGACTTAATTCACATCACTGTCTTGTGGCAGGCCTGTGCTGGGAAGCCAGATATGCTGACTTTACCCCCTAATCTGTATGAATTCAGCAAAGCAAACGCACACACCTTTTACAGATAAAAATATATTCCCTGAAAAGTTTGCTGTCTCTCACACTTATCAATATGTAACAGCACTGCATGGACCCTGGGGCCAGGATCATCCAACAGAGAGGCTGCCACCTCTTGGAAGATAGTAGCCAGGAGGTGTGAGTGTGGACAGACATTGGCTGTGTGGGCTCACTGTGATGTCACCAGAGCCTGGCGCACAGTAGGCGCTCATTGTATATATGCTATTGAGATGTGGTGGGAAGATGCGTCTATAGTTGAGAACAAGGTGGCAGAGCTGGAGAAACGACCCCCACTGAGAGGCCCAGCTTCTCTCTGGGAAACCTCCTGGTTCAAGATGCCTTCCTCCTGGCTCTCCACAGCCATCCTTAAACAGAGCCTGTCACACGGAAGAGAGATGGCAGACTGCCAGAGGCTGCAGGGCCTGGGAGACAGCAAACCCACTCATTCCTCCTTGCTGGGGTTTTCAATGACTATTTGAGAAATGACTATTTGAGAAGGTTAAATATTAATCACACGTAGGGGCTCAAGGGAAAGCCATATGTCCTTTGAATTTAGTCAGTAGTCTGTGGCTTTTAAAAAGTTTCAAATGATGATGATCATCATCATATACTGAGTATCTACCAGTGGCTGTAATGAGCACTTTTCATTTTTTTAATTAGTTATTTTTGTGATGAGCACTTTTTTTTTTTGCGGTACGCAGGCCTCTCACTGTTGTGGCCTCTCCCGTTGCGGAGCACAGGCTCTGGACGCGCAGGCTCAGCGGCCATGGCTCACGGGCCCAGCCGGTTCCTCCTGGACTGGGGCACGAACCCGTGTCCCCTGCATCGGCAGGCGGACTCTCAACCACTGCGCCACCGGGGGAGCCCTGTGATGAGCACCTTTGATGCACTGTTCATTTAATCCTCACAACAATCTTAAGAGGTGGATATTATATCCTCATTATCATCACTATCATCACCATCATCATCTCTATTTTAGAGACGAGAATAATGCAGCTTAGAAGGATTATGCAGCTTGCCCACAATCATATAGTTAATAAAGTACCACAACCAGGGGCTTCCCTGGTGGCGCAGTGGTTGAGAGTCCACCTGCCGATGCAGGGGACACCGGTTCGTGCCCCGGTCCAGGAAGATCCCACATGCCGCGGAGCGGCTGGGCCCGTGAGCCATGGCCGCTGAGCCTGCGCGTCCGGGGCCTGTGCTCCGCAACGGGAGAGGCCACAACAGTGAGAGGCCCGCATACAGCAAAAAAAAAAAAAAAAAAAAAGTACCACAACCAGTATTCAAACTCAAGCCAGTCTGAAACGGCTCCCTTAGGCACTGTTGAATACTGCCTCCATTCTATAGCCATACCCTCCTTCTTCTGCTTCTCTCTCTTTTGGACAATGGTCCCTGGAGACCCGTGCTACTCTACTATATAACCATATAGTCCTACGATTGGAAACCCATTAATCTGAAGACTGGATCTTTTAAAACAATATTCAACAAATGTCTAGAAAGGCGTTGTTGTTGTTGTTGTGTTGAATCTCATCTAAAAGAAAAAAAAATCCCGATTTGTTCTTGTTACATGTAGGCGTTAGGGATACCTGTAGACCTTTCTGACCCCAGCATCCTGTATAGCCAGCCTTCCCTTCCCCAGACTACAAGGCATTTCTGTTTTGTGTCAGACTTTGTCTCATTGTTTTATAAACATGGCTGCTGCTCGGAAGTTCTCCACACCTTTATTTCCTGGAAGAGGAAATTGCATTTCCGGGAGGGGCTTACATGTGGGTGGTGAGGTTCCACTCATTACGTTAAACACACCCGAACTTTCAGTTCTGTACTTCCTTCCCCGCTTCACCTTCTGCCCTGAACTTTCCTGGAATCGTGCTGAGAATAAGGCTGTGGGGCAGCTTTTTCAGTTTCCTTTAGCTGGGAAAGACATGATTTCTCCTCTGGGTCCAGAGCTAAGGAATAAATGACTCTCTGGAATCTTTGGGGACATCTCGATCCATCTTCCTTCTACTTGGGATTTGCAAAAGGGAGCTGAAGACATCTCTTTGCTTTTAATTTGGACCTGGTGGATGGTTAAGCTCTATCTCCCAAACAGGCCAGCTCTGACACCCTTCTGTGAAACTGACCTTGGGATTGAAATTAAAAAGAAAACATTCTTATTATGGGCCTCGATTTGGAGAAAGACGGTATTAGGGAGAAGTAGGATATGATCCCACAGACAGTTTGAACAGAGGATAATTTCACAAGGACCCTTCTGTCTGTGCAGAAAGTCACCGCTCGGAGGAAACCAGTTCGGACAATTTCATGAGGAGTTTATAAAGTGGTCCACCTCAACACCCAGAAGAATCAGCATGGAATTGGAAGACAATGACCTACCCTGACTGAAGATTTGATAAACATGTTGTGTCTGGTGTAAGTTTATTCAGAAAATGTCAAAATTATTCTAGGAGCTACGGGTGGAAGAGGCACAGACAAAAAACAGATATTTTCTTGTAAAACACGGGGAATATAGCCATTATTCTATAATAATTATAAATGGAGTATAACCTATAAAAATTTAGAATCACTGTTGTACACCTGAAAATAACATATTATCAATCAACTACACCTCAATAAAAATACCACTGCCTCTAATAAAAACAGGTATTTTAAATCCACAGCTTGGACAAGGGAAAGGGAGATTTTTTTCCCCTTTCCCTCCAACTTTATAGACATTCAAGTGGGAAAAAAGGATAACAATTAGAAATTTTTATTGCCAGAGGAGAGCTCTAAACCGGGAAGCAAAAATTGGTCCTCCCCTTAGGGAGTAAGTAAACCTTGATTACTGTTGATAGTAAGATTGATATCAACTCTTCCAAACCATGAGGGGGAATGGTGAAAGGTGAATGCAAATTTTATCCTGAAATGAAAAAGGAACAATGTTCATAATCTGGTATGTTTGAGAGTTCTGCTGTTATTATACATGCTTAGTAATGTTAAGCTAATTTTAAAATCTTAGACAACGTAGGGGAGGTAGGTGTTTTGTCTCCATTTAAGAAAGAGGTGACGAGTGCACCTAACATAAGCTAAAACTTACTGTGCATTTATGGCGGGTGTCCAGGCATGGTGCCCAGCGCTTTGTTTAAGTTATTTAATTTGATTCTTACAACAAGTCCCTTGAGATGAGTAATATCCTCTTCATTTTCCAGATAGGACAGCTGAGCTTCAGAGGTCAAATAAATGATTTGCCAGGTTCATTGAGCCAATAAGTGTGGGGTATGGCTTGACTCCCAGTCTGTTGACCCCCAAAGCCATGATTTTTGCCATCATGCACAGAGACAAGAGCTGAAATTATAGCCTTATTCTCGAAACACTAAATGAATCGTGTATGTTTACAGATGTCCTGATGAATACAGTATTCTAAGAAGAATTAACACATGTGTAGATGGCCAGTTGTAAATAGAATGTATCAAAATGCCCACTTAATACAGCCATAGGAAATAAAACAAATAAAAATTTTAATCTTTAATGATGCAGGACGCTTAGAGTAAATCATTTTTCCTGAGCATCAAATATTGTTACATCATAAAGAAATTGAGCATGAAAGTGTTTCTCTTTTTTTTTAAGGTAGAGAGTTATAAAAACACAATATTGCTGTCTTTTTTTTAATTTAACATCTTTATTGGAGTATAATTGCTTTATAATGGTGTGTTAGTTTCTTCTTTATAACAAAGTGAATCAGCTATACATATACATACATCCCCATATCTCCTCCCTCTTGCATCTCCCTCCCACCCTCCCAATCCCACCCCTCTAGGTGGTCACAAAGCACGGAGCTGATCTCCCTGTGCTATGCAGCTGCTTCCCACTAGCTATCTATTTTACGTTTGGTAGTGTATATATGTCCATGCCACTCTCTCACTTTGTCCCAGCTTACCCTTCCCCCTCCCCGTGTCCTCAAGTCCATTCTCTACGTCTGTGTCTTTATTCCTGTCCTGCCCCTAGGTTCTTCATAACCTTTTTTTTTTTTTAGATTCCATATATATGTGTTAGCATATGGTATTTGTTTTTCTCTTTCTGACTTACTTCACTCTGTATGTGCTGTCTTGTTTTAGTTGTGGCTTCTGAAGTCCTTAGGCACCATTTTTTAAAAGTCATCCCTGCCCCTAAAGAGACTCCAATTGTAACATAAGTATCTGAATCAGATAGTGAATGGTAACGTTTTCAATGTTTTAATATGGATACGAGTTAACACAATAAACTTGTGGTGTGTTTGTAAGGTCTAAGGATAGAATCAGGGAGAAAGGAAAGGTCCAGAATCTCTGAGGATCCACAGATACGTTTTGGATTTGGTGAGTCCAGGTATATCAGCAAAATGAGTATGGCCCCAATGGATATAAAACTTTGTCTGAAATTAAAGGGAGACTGACTAGATAGAATCATCTATACAGAGCACGTTTTTTAGTGATTCTCTTCCACCAGTGGAAAAACAACAGCAAACTGAAAGTGCAAAAGACCGTACATTTTGATGAGAAATCCTCCCCAGGGAGGATTAATAAATCTGAGAATTAATCTGTGAATTCTGGAGGGAGAAATTAAGATGAAACTTTGGTCATCTTTATAAATTTGATTATTGCAATTCTAAGATTTGACACTGCACAATTACCCTTAGATCTGGAAATCAGTGAAGGCACCTTAGAGTAAAGTGCTTTGTTTCTCAGTCTCCTTTTTGAAAAAACAAATAACACACCTGCCCCTCATTACTCCATTTTTCTTCAATCCACACCTCTCAAACACATGTTGTTTATGGTTTTATTCTGCCATTAAAACACACACACACACACACACACACACACGCGCACACACAGATGGAGGGAGGGGATTTATTTTGGACTACATGGGGTTATTCTGTCAGGTTTCTTTGAGCTATAAAAGGCCAAGAATAAATGCCAATTAAAAGGAAGTTCTAATTGTTAGTGATGGGGAATGTAATATAATTTGCTTCTAGTACTCGTTGCTGATTTAATAGAGTCATTGGTATAAAAAATTCAAATATTCTCGAGGAAGTCATACACTGATGGCACAGGAAAACGCTGACCGTCAAGAATTTCTTCTTTGTGTTCAGCTTTCCTGACTACACGATAGTTTCAACCATTCAGTTCAAAGTAAATATTTTGCAAAATGAAAATATAAGTAATTTCTTTTTTTCCTCGATGGTTAGAATAGTGGCCCAATGAGGCTAAACTGACCATATTTGGCTGTGCTGTGAGTCAGAGGTGCTCTGTTGCGTGCTCCCACTTCATCCCCCAACCCCAGCATCTCATCCCTGAAATGTTTGTTTTTAGCCCCAAATGGTGATGCTCAAGACCGGTTATTTCTTTTCTTTTTTTTTTACATCTTTACTGGAGTATAATTGCTTTACAATGGTGTGTTAGTTTCCGCTTTATAAGAAAGTGAATCAGTTATACATATACATATGTTCTCATATCTCTTCCCTCTTGCGTCTCCCTCCCTCCTACCCTCCCTGTCCCACCCTCTAAGTGAAGACCGGTTATTTCTTTAAACTTACATTGGCTCATATGTTGTAAGTAGATCCAAGCTGATATTTCCTTCCTTCCTTCCTTCCTTTCCTTCTTTCCTTTCTTTCCTTTCCTTCCTTCCTCCCTTCTTTCCTTCTTTCTATCCTTCTCTCTTTCTCTCTTTCTTTCGCTCTTTCTCTTTCTTTCCCCACTCTCCCTCCCTCCCTTCCTTCCTTTCTTTTTCTTTTTTTTTCCTGTCTTTTCTTTTTCTGCTTGTATACTAGGCAGAGTCAGCAAACAAAAGAAGTAAAGCCCTACCTTTGGGATTCAACATATCGCTCAGAGAGCAGATGCTTTATCTCCATTTTACACATAAAACACACATACACACACATACCAAACACAAACCATAAACCTGAACTGCCCAAGACTTGAATAAAATGTGCTCTGATGATAAAAGAAAAATCTGTAATATTTAAGTAATCATATCAATAGGTTATATTTGTACATTTATGCAACATTAAAAATAATGAAAAATAAATTAATCTTTCTACACCTCATACTAGAACTTGATGGAGATATGCCCCCAAATCAAATATATGCAGTATCTTAAGTTGGAAGATAAGCTTTTTTTCTAAATAGATTACAAATATCATGCATTATTTCACAAATACTTCTGTTTGTTTTAAAATTAAATAAAGGAGAGGTATGCAGATTACATCTTGCCAATTTCATAAGAAAGATTGAGTAGGTCAAACCTCTAAAGCACTTTGGTCCCTATAAACCTTAAGAAGAGAATGTTGTACTTTGAATGATCAGCTACCCTTTATAAAGCATTTGTACCATGGTATTTTACATGTATTATCTTGTTTAGCTCGCATAACAAACCTATAATATGGGTGGTGTTACTTACAATTTACCGATGAGACCACTAAGGCTCAGAGAGGGTAAGGAACTTATCCAAGATCACACAGCAAGTGAGTGGCAGAGCCAGACTCAGAACACAGGAAGGGATCATTTGGACCTATGCCAAACTGTGTCTAGAGAATTGTAGCCACCAACTAAAGAGGCTAAAAATAGGGGTCATAGTCTGCATGCAGATTTTGAAAAATAATGTTTATTATTTTTCCCATGATAAAAGTTATGCACTTATTTGCATACACACACATCTAGAAATTAGAGAAAAGAAAAAAGAGAAAAAAGATTACCCATAGTTGCACAACCAAAGACAATAAACATTTTGATATATTTCCTTACATGCTTTCATCTATAATTTTGGGGATTATTTTATTTTAAAATAACTTTTACGTGTTGCCTAATTGTAAAGTAATGAATATTAGTTATAGAAAATTTGAAAAATATTAAAATATATATAAAAGAAGTTGTAAAACCCTCGTATACTCAAAGTATAAAGATGACTGTTAATCCTTTGGTATCTTAGTCACAGCTGAGAGCACAAATCTTGAGACTGAAGGTGAAACTGTCTGCATCACACAATTTGTAGTTTATGGTTCACAATACCTTTTAAAAAATTTGTTTGTTTGATTTTTACTTGATTTGTTAATGTTTTATTTGTCAAGAAATTGCAAATGTGATTTTTAGCCAGATGATTAGAATGCTTTGGTTGCTCTAAACAGGACCGGCTACTTGGCTTTTTCCTAAACAACAAAAATTACTCTCCCCACACACAAATATCTTAAAGAATGAATAATGATACTGTTTAAACCTGTCCTTATAACGCCACAGAATGGCTTAAATTGTTTTCCTCAAATGTCACTTGTTTTAAGTAGTTTCTACTGTGCGGGAAAGAAAACCAGCAACTCCCTGTTTACTAATTAGATCATGCACTTTTAACCAAAGGGAAAAGCTTCTGGTCAGGCGAAAGCAATTAATACTGAATTTCCAGATTAAGTAAATCACTTTGAGTGTTACCTAAATTGGGAAGGGCTGCAGAAATTCAGATTAAATTGTAATCACACTAAGAAAGTTTCTCTCCAAGCAAAAAACAAGACAGCTGTTGCTTGAGAACCTGTCATGTGACCTGATGTGCCAAGCCAACTTAAAAAGACTTAAAAACTTAAGAACTTAAAAAGGGTTCTGAGTGAAACAGCAAAAGGTGCCCCACATTCCAGCTGCTACAATATTATTACCAAGTTTTCACTTCTCCTGGGAAGGTAGTGAGGACCAGCGCAAAGGAAACCAAATAATTAATCAACGGAAAGTCTTTAAACATAGGTTCTTGAGGTTATTATGGCCTTTTTTCACGTTCCATAGAGTATCAAAGCATTGAAAAGAGTTTTGAAATAACTATTGTACATGTATTTGTTTTTCCAAACCTCTACTTACTTACCTTTTGCAGAGTCATAGTCTCTCTTTTCCTTGTGATTTCATTCGGATAGAATGGAGGCCTCTTCCATGGTTCCAAACTTACATTCTTCCTTTTATTCCTCAGCTAAGAAAGAAAATTCCAAAAATTCCATGATCTACTTTGTAACTCTGGACATAGTGACTCCATTACGTACATTATGGGGAAGATGTGGAGAAAGTGGAATTCTCATGCAAATGAGTACAACTAGGGGAAACTGTTTGGCAGTATTAACTAAAGCTGAGCATACGCAGACTCCGTGACCCAGGCATTTCTTGAGTATATAACCCATAGACACGTATACATACACGCACTAAAAGATGTGAACAACATATTTGCATCATGTGTGCAATCGTGATGTACATTTCATGAGGCAGCAATGACGTTTAACAAACTACTGCTATAGCATGAACAACTCTCAGAAATTGTCATGCTGGGTGAAAGAAGCCAGGCCTAAAAGAATATATACTGTGTGATTTCATTTACATAAAGCTCAAAAATGGGTATAATGAATTTATTCCATGAAAAGTCAAGATATTAGTTATTACATTTAGGGATGTGGATGATGTAGTTTCTGGAAACGGGCGTTAGAATGGCTTACGCTCTTAGAATGGCTTATGGCTTGGTTTATCACTTGATGTGGGAGCTGTTTACATAGATATGTCCAGTTTGCATAAATTCATCTCACGGCACGTATATGGCTTATGTACTTTTCTCTACGTGTCAACCCCAATAAAAAGGTTACTATCTGAAAGAGACTAGAAATAAGTGTTCGCAAGGATGTGGAGAAAAGGGAACACTTGCACGCTCTGGTGGGAACGTAAATTGGTGCTATGGAAAACAGAAGTGCCTCAAAAAAAATTAAAAATAGAATTACCATACGATCCAGCAGTTCCACTACTGGATACTTATCCAAAGAAAATGAAAACACTAATTCAAAAAGATACATGTACCTGCATGTTCACTGCAGCATTATTTACAATAGCCAAGACATGGGAACAACCTAAGTGCCCATCAATGGATAAATGAATAAAGAAATTGTGATAGATATAATGTTTTATATATATATATATAATGGAATAATATGAACTATTATTCAGCCATAAAAAAGAATGAAGTCTTGCCATTTGTGACAACATGGATGGACTTCAAAGGCATTCAGCTAAGTGAAATAAGTCAAAGACAAACACCATATGATCTCTCATATATGGAACCTAAAAAACAAAAAATACTAAGCCCCAAAATAGAGAGCAGATTGACATTTGCAGGGGGTGGAAGGAGAAATGGGTAAACTGTTTTTTTGTTTGTTTCAGTTTAGAAAAACTGACTTAAAAAGGGTTATTTGCGAGTGGAATATAATATTATCATATTCATAAAGCCCTTTCTCTGTAGCCTGAAACAGGATTGGTGTCCCAGGTAAAGGTGAGTTCACAAACTCAGCGAGTGCGACTGCAGGGCAGATGTGTGAGTTCTCTCCTTGATCTAGCTCTGCCTCTGTCTCTGTTTTTCTTTGTCTCTCTCTATTTCTCTGGGTCTGTCACTCTGTCTCTCTCCCTATCCCTCTCTGTCCCCACCTATCTTTCTCTCTCTCTCTCTGTGTTACTCAATATGCCACGAGTTAAGCTCAATGACAGCGTGACCTCAAACAAGTCACTGCTACCTTCTGAGTCCTTTTTCCTTGTTTGATGACGAGGGAGTTAGACAAGATGGTGCTTCCAGTCCTTTTGGACCCTCACTGCTGTGATTCTAGGCTCCTTTTCCTCTGTGAGGCTTCCCTGGCCTCTTATTTCACAGTAGTCTCTCTCTCTCTCTCTCTCTCTCTCTCTCTGAAATCCACCTGCCGCCCCTCTCCAGGGTAGCACACTGACATCTCAGCCTCAGATTTGTGCTTGTGTCTTTGTCTCTGTTCCCACCATCGCCCCTGACCAGTTTCCTACCACTGCACCTTGTACAGAGTAAATAATACACAATGTTTGTCCTATAAAGGCAAAAATTCAGTAAAAAATAGTTTGAAGTCCACACTATAGTCAGTGGGTAAATGCCTAAAAAATTTTTTTAAAATTAGAATATTTCCCAACTTGGGTGAAAGGCAGCTTGTGCCAATTTCTAAATGGACTTTAATCACGAATGTAAAGTACAGATGGGAGTCGTTATGACCCATCAATGTTGCTTTTTGGGCGGTAACGTGTCTATGAGATTAAAGCATCATGAAATAACTGGCATAAAATATAAATACAGACAAAAATATAAAGACAATAAAGAATCATCTGGAAGATTTTTACTTGAGGTAATTAAAGATAAGGTTTATAATGATAGAGATCCTGAGAGTTGATAAAGAATATGAAAAAGGAGGGCTGGTTGATAAAAATTTGTGTGTCTTCTGAATTGTTCAATTGTACTTAATCATACACTTAAGGAGCTGAAAACGTTTATTTCAAAAGATAATGTTGCTAAACTCCGGAAGGATAAGTTTTATATCCTTTTGAAAACAGCTACTTTCCTATATTATCGTTTTTTCGAATACTTCTTTGCTCGTGAAGAACTGGTTTGATCTGTGGTTTAATCTCCTGATTAACTGAATACCAGTTATCTCGTGGGGGGGATGCTCCATGATGGTTAGTGCACGCTCTTTCTTCAGGTATGGATTACAAAGTTGTTTCTGCAACTGTCAAATCCAGGACCAGGTGTGGGAATGGAATCTTTTAAGGAGCAGCCGCACGGAGGCACCATCTGGGCTGAGAGGCAGAGAGGGGTGTGGTATGAAAAAGGTCCATGTGGTCCAGGTTCAAATGGACTGCATGCTCCCGGCCAACCAGCCTACCCTCAGCCTTTATCCCTCATGAAAACCTGTGAGCGTTAGGATGCATCTTGTGACAGAGGGTCAGCGTGGTCCTGTGGGTGTTTCTGGTGTTGCTGAGGAAGCCAGAGAAATAGATGGAATTGTCAAGCCACGCATTTAGAAAAGAATAAATGTCAATATATTTGGTTTCTGACTCTCAGCCTTAAAGAAGCATCATCACCTTTTTCTTTACCTTCAATAGCAGCTAAATCCTGATGATCAAAGTCTTTCTAGGACACGGAAAGTTCCTGCTCATATAGTAGGTATTCAATACATTTTCAACACTTCTCTGCTTCCACTTGCCTACCTTGTAGGGATGAGTTCATTTCAATAAAGCATGTGGAAATTCCACTGTAAGCACTCAATATATTCCCAAACCTTTCTAATAACATCTGCTATATTATGAAGAGAGACAGGGTGGTGTGTGTAAAGCTTATGGATTTCAGAGAAATAAACCTCCAGATTCATGCCTGGGCTTCACTGTTGGCAAGCCAGTGGATAAGGGGGAGTCTCACCATCTCTCTGGGCCTCAGTTTCCCCAGCTGTAAAATGCAGTGATGGACTAGATAACGCTCCTTTCGATTTAAAAAATCTATAAGGTACAAAATAACCTAATTCTGACAAGTAATAGTACTTTTTTTTTACTCTGGATAATCAAATGTAATTTGTATTCAGCTGAGATTGATGGACTCAAAGCTCCATTTTCAACTTACTAGGATTTCTTGCAGCAGAGGAAGCCGTCAGTGAAAAGACATTTTCATTTTCAGCGACAGGTACCTAGTATTTTAAAGTCTTCCATTTCATTATTCACCTTCGTGTTTTCACTCAAACACATGTGGTTTTCAAACACAGGAAAGAAAACATGGTAACCTGTGGTTATAATTTCCACTAGAAAATAGAAAAAGTGTAGCTCAGTAAGAGTGTTTAACCGTGAAAAGCCGTGTTATAAGTTTTTTTTCTTGAGATGAACATTGTTAGTTATTGCACATTTCAAAAGTTGTTGGAAAATGGAGCCTGACTGCATCTGTTGTCACCATGAGAATACAGTTGTGGACACACAACTGCGGAGGTGTCAGTGTCTTGGACATTTTCCATCCTCCAGTATGTTTTCAAGCAGCCACTCTTTTAATTCAAATTCTGGGAAATTTGGAGAACATGTCTTTCTAGGTGACCCTTCCCATTTCCCAAGTAGCTCTAAGTGTCCGTTATCAGAGCCCATCTTGAAGCAAGTTGGCCTCACAGTAGCTCTTCCTCTATCCAGCATTTTATCTTCATGGTTATTTTCAACAAGGGTTCTGTCTTCCACTGTGATCGGTTGAGTTTACTCTATACCTGAAATTAATGAATTCTTTAGTAAACATGTAAAAAGCACCAGCTAAGTTCATGATGTGAGCCCATGTCTGAATTTCACAGTGAATCAGAAGGAAATGCAAGCAACAAACCGAATCAAACAAACAGAAACAAAGAAAAAAACCCAAAAACCAAACTCTGAAGTTTCTGAAATAGAACCATCAAAAATTCTTAGAGATGCCAAGTAAGTTTTATGTAGATTCTATTTTCATAAGACACTGTTATTTTGACCTTGGAAATCCTCTTTTCAGATGTTTGGGTTACCTAGCAGTGAGGGGAAAATCACCCTTGACTAAACCTCATGCACTGGTTCAAGAAGCCATCTGCTAAATCTGCCAGGGAACGCTGTATAAGTGGAGAAAGAAGTACATGATAGTTTAAATGTTTTCTTCTGGTTGCCTTACCCATCACAGTCAAATAAGAATATGGTACGTAAAACTCTGTAGTGTATCGAGAGGAACAGGTACAATTGATTTTCACATGTGGGTTTAAGCCTTGGAGGGAACAGCAACATAGTATAGAACAAGAAAGGCAGAGTGGGCTGTTCTACATCTGTCAGGCTCTTATCTGCCACCGAGCAAGATGGTATCAGCGTGTTCGTGTTTATACGCAAGCACAGATGTCTGTGGCATCTGTGTCAATGCAGGACAGCATTGGGGAGACCCTCCCCTGCAGCCTGTCCTCTGCACGCAGCCCGAGGACCCTGTTAATGCCCACGTCACGTGCAATGCTCCTCTGTCCCGGCCCTCCAGGGGTTCCCTTCTCTGACATCTGCCCCGGCCCCGCTCCCCAGCACCACTCTGAGTCATCTTCCTCACTCGGCACCAGCCACACCGCGGCTTCCTCACGCTCCCTTGCATGCCACACAAGCCTCTGCTCCGGACATTTGCACAAGACCTCCTTCGGCTCTGGGTCTCGACATCAGTTTCTCAGTGAGTATTTCCCTGATCACTCTATTTAAAATCGCAGCCCCTAAGAGCACCCCCCCGCCATCCATCCATACCCACTCTTCCCTATGTGTCCCCCTGCCCCGCACCCCTCCCTATCCCCCTTCCCAGTTAGTTTCATTTTTCTGGAACATAAAGTCCATGGCAGCAGGGATCCTTTTTTTCCTGTTTTGTGTTCTATCACATCCCCAACAAAATGGTACATAGAAATCACTCAAACAAGATTTGTATCTAGATGAATTAATTAAAAGTAGCTAGGGCTTCCCTGGTGGGGCAGTGGTTGAGAGTCCGCCTGCCGATGCAGGGGACACGGGTTCGTGCCCCGGTCTGGGAAGATCCCACATGCCGCGGAGCAGCTGGGCCCGTGAGCCATGGCCACTGAGCCTGCGCGTCCGGAGCCTGTGCTCCGCAACGGGAGAGGCCACAACAGTGAGAGGCCCGCGTACCGCAAAAAAAAAAAAAAAAAAGTAGCTAATCACAATACGTTTACACATGTGAAATACATTCGCTTAAATATTTATATGAAAGAATTGAATTGCTGATTTAATGAATCCTTTCATATCATAAGAAGTGGTTAATCCACTTACAAATAAAAACAAAGAGCAAATGTTTTATTTTTTATTTATGTATTTTCTTTTCCCCCCGACTTTATTGAGGTAGCGCTGACAATTAAAAACTGTGTGTAAACTACTGAGCCTGTGCTCTAGAGCTCGCGAGCCACAGCTACTGAAGCCCACGCGCCTAGAGCCCGTGCTCCGCACAAGAGAAGCCACCGCAATGAGAAGCCCACACACAGCAATAAAGAGTAGAGAAAGCCTGCACAGCAACGGAGACCCAACGCACCAAAAATAAATTAATTAATTAAAAAAAAACCAGAAAACAAAACCGTGTGTATGTAAGGTATACAATATGACGGTTTGATATATGTATACAATACCATATTGTTAACTATAGTCACATTGTTGATTACACTAGATATTGAAATACTGGATTTAATTAGTCCTCTCACATCATAAGAAGTATTTAATATGTTTACAAATAAAAACAAAGAGCAACTTCTTTACTTTAAAGGGATCATCTGCCCTCAGAAAATTGGAATCCAATCACCTCCATAAAAACGAGTAATAAGTCAATGTGGGGATATGAGGGGAAGAAGGACAGTAAAGATGGTGGTATGACAGGTGGACTGAAGGCCCAGTGTTGGCAGGGTTTGAAAGGTTGGTTGGAGCAAGAATACTAGAAGGAGTGATCTAGAAAGACAGAAAATGGTGGTCAAGACATACAAGGTTTGCAGTTATTTGTAATGACAAGGTCAAGGGAAGGACCATGGGAGTGAGTTCATTTAAAGGACGAGAAAATAGGAGGAGAAGATCAAGGAACTGAGGGCACATTAGAAGGATCACTTATGTGTATCTGGAATTATGATGGAACTAGTGTCACAGAAATGACCGCAAGAGAGGAGATAAAAAATCCAAGGGGTTTGGGAGAGTGTCCCTGGGAAAATGGATAAAGGCGACAAGGAGGAGAAATTGGGTCAGGGTATTAATCTGCTGCCATAAAATTCAAATGGAGGGAGTTTCAGGAAGGCAGACGTTTCAGGAAGCAAACGTGAGGAGTAAGAGAGCACGCCACAGCCTCCAGACCCTGTGGCATGAAGGGTATCAAAGGTAACGCAGCAACGGCTCGAGAAGGCTTCCAGTAAGGCAGGTCCTCGGAAGAGAGCCAGGGAGGTGAAAAACGCATGCCCAGAAGTGGTCAAAGAGTGAGGGGAATTTTCGCATGACTGACTGGAGTTCCAGTGGACACAACTAGGCAAGCCTTGGCATGCGGGAGGTTTAAAAATAATCTTGGAAAAAGAAAAACATTCCAAAGTAAGACTCAAACCCACACATGGGGCTGATGCATTTGATGTAGGGAATGAGTGAACGAGAGGACCAAGGTGAGTCTTGTAGGCTTTGTTCTGCAACTGGATGAATGATGGTGCTCCCTGACTGTGATAGGAATGAAATTCAGAGCTCTGTTGCGGTCACGTTACATTGGAGAAGCCTTAGATATACATTTGTAGTTGTCAAGTGGGCAGTTGCATAGATTTATTCCTTAATATCAAGGCAAAGTTTAAGAATATAAACTTACTCTGGGAAATATTATTGCCAAAACCATTAGGGTCATTAGCTGGTTATCTCATCCTCTTACCAGTAGGAAAGTTTCTTGGGAAATGCAATGAAGGTCAGCTATTTACTCAGTGAATGGAGGTGAGAGTAAATTCAACACAGGCATACAATTCCTTAACCACAGCTTAAAAAGCCCCTGATGCCGAAAGCTCAGCTTCTCTGTACACCAGCGCCGAATCAAATCCTGGAGACAGAGTTTTGGGTGAAGTAGAAAAGGATAGCTTTATTACTTGCCATTCAAAGGGGGGGACACAGCGGGCTCCTGCCTTGAAAAACTATGTGCCCCCAGTTGGAGAAGGTAGTGAGACGTTCTATAGTAATGGTTCAAAGAGGGCGTGATCAGCTGGTGGACATCCTTTTGATTGGTTGGTGGGGAGGTAAGTGGGAGTCAGTATCATCGACCTTCTGGTTCCAACCGGTCTGGGGTCTACGTGCTTGTGGGCAGTACACAGTTAACCTCTCCCACCTGGTTGGGGATTCAGTATCTGCAAAACAGCTCAAAGACACTTGTTGTGTGTATCTGTTGATGGGGAACCAGGACCGTGCCCTAAGGATGCGCAATTGTTTCTCTTGACTGTTTGTTTCTCCCTGGCCTCACATTCCCTCCCTTCCCTCATTAGCAACTGCTTGAATCTGTCCATTAGAGCTCAGGGAAGGTCATGGAGGCTGAATGAAGCCTATTTCCTGTAATCACAGAAAGGCTTTGTGTCAGGAGCCCCACGGGGCCCTGCTCGGTATCATCCCCAAACCTCAGAAAACTGCAAGTATTTTTCATCAGTTTGATGCCGACACTCATTTAGTAAGCGGACATGAGTCTATTTGTAATCTTTATTCCATTTAGTGTGAATATTCAATTATAGAGTTTTGCCCCAGACCTCACGGTAGGCACAGTGTATGTGGCATATGCACCATACTAGCTTTCTAAAATAAACGAAGAAAATGTGGGTTCTGAAGTATCCGTCTGAAGAGTGTCGACTACGAATTGGCATTTTCCATGGTACTCGCCGTTTCCCTCTACAAGGATTAAGTCACGAGCCGCTGCAGCTGCTGACTTCCAACACCCTCTGAAAGGAGTTCAGGTGGAGATCAGGAATGAGGCACTCTGTGCTCTGGGAAAAACTGGCAGAACAGGTCTTCGGATAATTAGATTTTTTCAGGAGCCAATTTTATGAGCCCAATTCTTGTATCTGCTCATATCTAGAAAAGCACTAAAATCCTTCATGGTGACGACTGCTTCTCGTGACTAGCAGTAACCTTCTGCAAAAAAAAAATATGTGCTTGATGGTATGTAATCCCCCTTCACCAAAATCACATGTATACTGATCTTCCTTCTTACCTCTTTGGAGCAGTTTCTCAGAGCTATCTGGGATGCTGTCTCCCGGGCTGCAGGCCTCATTTTGCCCCGAATAAAATTTAACTCAGAACTCTCACGTTGTACGTTTTTTTAAGCCGACAAGAGCTTTGGAAAAGAATTCATAAAACCGTACCACAATGATGGTAACTGCTATACCCCTTCTTTACAAACACGTATGCCTCTCAAGACCACTGGAAGACTTCTATCGTTATTGCAGGCACTCTCTCCCTAAGACAAGATACTTGACTACTCTTGAGCTCTGTCTTTTCCCCCTAAAATCCTCCATGATTTTTTCTAGAATCAGTGTAACTCACCATTCATCTGTTCTAGCTAGAGTGACCATGCTTTTGCAACTCCAAACAACGTATCATCTTACTCACAGGGTATTGGTGAGGGCTCTCAATTACAAAACTAACTAGAGCTAATTTAAGCAGAAAAGACATTTGCTGAAGGATATTTTTTAGCTCACGTGTTTTCCAGGAAGGCCATGGAATCAAGCATGGAGACCATGCAGCCAGGAACATATGCACATTATCCTTCACGACTGGAGACCCTGGTATTTTTACTCCTGGTGTACAAACCCACAGCTTACCCTGTGCCCAGGATTCTGCTGAGGGAGTCTTAAGATGGCCTGATAAATATTACTGCCTTTCCCCGTCTGAGTTCTGAACAAATAAGACAAATTAGTGGTGAGAAATGGAATGTTTCCTGCCATATCAGTAAACAAAGGATGTCACAGTCATCAGGGATTGCGGCCACAGCCTATGGTGAGCTGGTGAGCCCTGAGGGAACTCAGGGAGGAAACAGAATACCTGCCATCTAGCAGCCATCAGACTGCAGCCACTCCATAAGGTGAGCCCTGAGGAAACTCAGGATGTGAAAACACAGGACACTGGCTCCTGATAGCTAAGGCGCATAGCAAAGGAGTGATTTCAGTGAGTCCAGACTCTTGCATCTTCCCATACATAGAAAAGCACTAAATTCCCTAACTTGAGATATCTGGTTTTCTTTAATAACAAAAATCTTTTGACATTCAGAGTACCTGCCCTTTGTTGTAAAACTCATATATCCTAGCTCGGCCGGCCCTACGCCTGTCTCCTCGGAGCAGTTTTCTCAGGGTTACTTGAGATGCTGTCTCCCGGGCTTGAAGTCCTAAAAATTTCCACCGAATAAAACACAACTCACAACTTTTAGGTTGTGAATAATTTTTTTAGTCGGCAATGGCAACTGGAGAACAAATATCTTTATTCCTAATGACAGCTAAGTTAAAATACTAAGGTTCGTATTAGAGTCAAATGAGCTTGCTAATTAAACCTCAGAATTGGGAAGATTTACCCAGCTCATAGCCAGTCATTGAACCAGGGCAGACCTCCCCTACAGGGGTAGTCTCCCCAAGGTGATGCCCACAGAACTCACGGGACCTGTGGACAGGCTCAGTTCCAAGAGGGAAGGAGGAACTCAGTCAACTTGCCTACTTTATCCTTCACCAATTTAATAGTCAGAATAGACATTCCACCTCCCTAGGATAGAGGCAGTGAAGGAGCAGAGAGAAGCCAGAAGTGTGATATTAATCACACTTGGAAAGATACATGAGGAGCGGGAAATACATGTCCCCACCCCCGCATCAATTATATGCACCGTACAACTGGTACGACCACACTTTTTTTTTTTTGGTCAGTTTTTTTTTGTTTTGGCTGCACTGTGAGGCATGAGGGATCTTAGCTCCCTGACCAGGGATCAAACCCATGTTCCCTGCAGTGGATGCAGTGGAAGTGCGGAGTCTTAACCACTGGACCACCAGGGAAGTCCCGGAGCTACCACTCCTGCCAGAACAGATTCTGCAAGGTGCTTTCTTTTCTTCTCTTTCTTGAAAATCTAAGTTTCCTGCAGGAGCGTCTGATGCACAGCTTTTAAAAAATTTTTTTAACATCTTTATTGGAGTATAATTGCTTTACAATGGTGTGTTAGTTTCTGCTGTATAACAAAGTGAAACGGCTATACGTATACATATATCCCCATATCCCCTCCCTCTTGAGTCTCCCTCCCACCCTCCCTATCCCACCCTCTAGGTGGACACAAAGCACCGAGCTGATCTCCCTGATGCATAGCTTCTTGTCCTCTAGATGCTATAGAGTTTGCAAAAGCACATTATTGGTTTCTAAATGTCTAGCTCTTACCTGGACTAGCCCATCTGAACACCTGTAGGCACCTGAAATCTAACGCACTTACGTAGATCTCAGTGTCCTCGTACCTCCTGCCTGCAAGTCTGACTCTCCTCCTGTATGTCTATCTTGATTAGTTGACTCACCACCCACCCAGGCTTCCAAGCTGGAAACCTCAGAGTACTTTTTGGTTCCCCTGTTTCTTTTTCTCTCCTTCACTCCTTCTATTCAAGGGGTGGAGTTCTGTGGGTTCTGCCTCTGGTTGTCTTTCACACGCACATGCGTTCCTTCTTTTCCTTTCCCCTTGTGCTGCCCCCGCTCAGCCTCTTCATCCTTTGACCAGACAATAGCAAAAGCCTCCTAGATCTTTGGCTCCACCCTTAATTTTGCCCTTAAGTGACTTATTGGTCTAAACCAAAATCTGATCATATCTCAGATAAAGCCTCCTGCGATTCCCTCAGCAGTTAGTAGCCTTCACAATCCATGCCTAACTTCCCATCCAAACATACCACCTGTCATTTTTCGCTATAATGAACCTTAACTAAAATTACCAATACTTATAGAGTATATATTGTGGGGATGAGGCATAGTCCCTGATCTTGGGAACTTAAATTCTAGTGGGAGGAGCTAGAAAGTAGTAGCTTGCTGGGCATATTAAAGTATCACACATGGGGCACCTTAAACTACAGAAATGTATTTGTCACAGTTCTGGAGACTGACAGTCCAAGATCATGGTGTCAGTAGGGCTGGTTTCTCTCCTTGGCTTGCAGACAGCCACTTTCTCCGTGTTTCTTCACATGGTCTGTGCGTGTCTATCCTAATCCCCTCTTTTTATAAGGACACCAGTCATATGGGAGTAGACCCTACTTCACTGACCTCATTTAACCTGAATCACCTTTTTTTTTTTTTTTTGCGGTACGCGGGCCTCTCACTGTTGTGGCCTCTCCCGTTGCGGAGCACAGGCTCCGGACGCACAGGCTCAGCGGCCATGGCTCACGGGCCCAGCCGCTCCGCGGCATGTGGGATCTTCCCGGACCGGGGCACGAACCCATGTCCCCTGCATCGGCAGGCGGACTCTCAACCACTGCGCCACAAGGGAAGCCCCTGAATCACCTTTTTAAAGACTGTCTCCAAATGCAATTACATTCTGAGGCACTGGGGGTTAGGATTTCAGCATATGAATTCTGGAGAGGGGAGACACAATTAAGCCTATAACACAAGGTAAATTACTGTTCTATAACGTGCCTCTGGGAGAAAGGCTGAGTAGAAAGCCTTCCGAGGGGAGGTGATAATGCTATGAACGAGATCTTGGAGAATAAGTAGGCTTTCTCCAAGGGGAGAAATAAACACAAGTCATTCCAGGAAGAGGTAATGGCACGAGCAAAGATACAAAGCTGGGAAAGTTTATAATGTGCTTGGGAAACATGGAGATGTTCTCTTTGAATGCAGTAGCAGATGGGTGGTTGGAAGTAGGGGACATTCAGACCCAGGGGGTAATAGCGGCAGCCACAATACTTGGCACTACATTTGGGGAAGAAACTGCAAACTCAGTGGGACAGCCTGAGCGATTTGATCGCATCAGCATCCACAGCCCATCCTATATAACGGAGTTCTCTGTAGAGTCATTCACTTTGTTTATTTGGTTGTTAAATTACCGCCTGTCTCCTGCTGATGGGTTTGCAGAGAAATTCACAGATGTTGCTGTTATTTTCAACCTAGCCATGTTGGTTTTGAATAGTGACTGCTTTCATCTTTGTGAAGAAAATACCTGCTTGCACAGCATCCTTGGAAGGAGACTCTATAAGGCCAAAATCTTTTTGCTGGATGACTCAAGCTACTGACTGAAATCACATTTTGCTATGTACCTTGCCCTTGTTTCTAACTGATGGAGACATGTCAACTATGGGTAAATATGGTAGAATTTCTTCCATCTCCAGACGGAAACAACTCTTGAAACTAAGGCTATCATGTTTCTGATGCGCTTTCTTGTTTTTCTGGGGGGTTTTTTTGGGTTAAAAAAATGACACCTGATAATGTCAATTTTAAGTATTTTTCCAACTTGCACAAAGCTTTTTACTCAATAGATATATCACCACAATACTATCAAAGATAACAGGCTTATTAATAAGTATTGGGGATTTTACTAATTTCTGGAATTTTTATCAATTGCATTATCTCTGCCTAAGGAAATCTAAGTATTAAAATGCTTTTTTCAATGATTAGTTGTAGAAAATTTTAGGATGAGCTGTTGATGTAATAGAATCATAACGATCATTTACTAAAAGCTTAAATAACTGAATCTCAAAGAATGGGAAGGGCAAGATAAAAGTTACTGTATATTTCAGGGACTTCCCTTGTGGTCCAGTGGTAAAGAATCTGCCTTCCAATGCAGGGGATGTGGGTTCGATCCCTGGTCGGGGAACTAAGAGCCTACACGCTACGGGGCAACTAACCCCGCGTGCCACAAACTACAGAGCCCACGCACCCTGGAGCCTGTGTGCCACAACTAGAGAAGAGATAACCCACACGCCACAACTAGAGAGTAGCCTGCGCACCTGCGTGCCGCAACTAAGACCTGACGCAGCCAAAAAATAAAAAACAAAAATAAATAAAATTTTAAAAATCATGTAAAAAGTTATCGTATATTCCAAAATGTTTGAAAGAATTTTTAAATCATTGAGACACTGGAAAGCAGACGTCCCAAGTGATTTGAGTAGAATCACATGAAACAAATAACTTTCAGCTTATTTTCTTTTAGAGTCAGAAGGGAGAAGTGAAACTAAATCCATGGAGATTGATTTGGCCATCCCTAAATGAGTTACAAGTTAGAATTTATGTTTCCTACAGAAGTTTAAAGATTTAAGGGAGACATTTAAATGATAACCAGTTACTTCTATAGGCAGAGCCCATCACAATTGCTGAAATTATAGCTAGGAGATTAGCTAATGTCCTATCATATGGTACTAATCCTTTAATATTTTTTGGATAATATGGAAAATGAAACTTCAAAAATTTTAAGCTGCCTTTAATTGTTCAATTACTATAGGCATTTTATAAATGTAATTCTTATAATAGACTATTAGGTGGGTATTATTTCTCCCATTTTACATAAAGAAAAATTGAGGGCCAGAAATTAGACACAATTTGCCAAAATCCCATGGTCAGAAAATGAGTTTAGATGCAGCTTTGACACCAAGCCTGTGTTCTGATAACCTTCCAGGGTACATAATAAGCAAAGAATATTTGTTGAGTGAATGAATTTTTAGTAGAATTAAAAATATAAAATAAATAAAATTAAATTTACAAGGAGGCAGCTGAGTCCATCCTCTCACTGCGGATTTGAAAGCCTTTTTCCTGTTCCATCCTGCCTGCCTAATTATTTTATCATTTAAAGTCTTTGAGTATATTTGGTGGTTAAAATTTTAATGCCTTGTAAACATTCTTTCTTGGAAGCATCTTCTAAGTCTTAGAATCTGGAGGTGATGATTTCTGTAAAAATCAGTGACTTTGTTCAGAAAAACCACTGGTATTGAGGTTGGAAGCTTCAGGTTCAAACTCTAAGGTCTTGCCTCTTGCCTCCCCAGTGTTCAAGCATTATTCAAAATTTTCACATTCACTTCTTACTCTTCCCAAGATTGGGGGGGAGCAGCTATGTGGTTCAAGAGCAGACTGTGGTCTCCTTTGTGTTCTACCATGTGGCCTGAGATATTTTCTTATTGCTCCTGGTCTAAAAGGTTCAAGCATAATTGGCAGCCGTCTGAAGCAACAAATCGTCAAAAAGACTCTAGTGCTTGTGGAATAAGCAACCAGATTTCTTATTCTGATCTTTATGCTTCTCCATAGTCTAGTACCAACTTAACTCTCCAGATCTCATCATTTCCGTAAATGTCCTCTCCCCTATACTAGTTGACTAATTGTTTCTTGACCATGCCATGGACATCCCATGCCGGACACTTGCTCCAACCAGCCCTCAGCCTGGAATTCTCCATCTACTCCTCTGCCTGTTCAGACCTTTGGACATCCAACTCAATCAAGTTCCACCTCTTACCCGAGGAGTCACTCTAAAGCTAACAATCTTTTCTTTGTGCCATTTATTTAGTTTTTAGAACATGCTATTTCATAGTATTAACTCTTGCCCTTGGGTCTTTTCTTTCTTGTTTACATTTTAGTCTTGCAAGCTTGATTCCCCACCAACACTTAGATCATATTTTTAAAATGTACACACGTAGAAGAAACACTCAGATAAGGTTGATGTTGTGGATGATGTTGAGAATGAGCAATTTGTCTTGATTTTTAGAGATAATGAACCAAAGATGGACCTTCAAGGTAAAATACAAGGTTGGTTTCAAACTTTACATGATGACAACAGTTTTCAACTGACCAATCATCTCAGTGGAGTTGCTCTGTTATTAATTAGAGTTTAAATCATTATAAAGGGCGGAAGAGACAAGGTGTGGCAACTACGTGGCTTAGAGCTTAGCTCCCTAAGAACCCTTTACTCAGGGCTAACCCCAATAATTTAGCATGGCATTTTTCCTCAGCTTGGATTTCCCCCCAAAAGCAGAACTAGAAATAAGAATTCTTATGGAAATAATTTACTTTGAGAAGTGGTTTCAGAGGATAGCAGTGGGGAGTTGAGGAGAAAGCGAGAGGGAAGGCGGGGAAGCCAACCTATGGATGCCCCACGGTGCTGGTTACTGCTGTGGGCAGCTAAGGCTCAGCCCTAAGGACCACCTGAGCAATGGTGTAGAATTCTCCTCGGAGTTGCCTGTCCAAGACAGAAATGGAGTACTTAGTCACTGGCTACCAGCCCAAGGTCAAGGGTTGTCCCAGCAATTTGCCCACTGGCAGAAGGGCCAACCCAGTCCCTGCGGACATCCCTCACGAAACGGGCAAAGGGGTCCCTGGACAAAAGACAGAAGGTGCACAAGGCGGCTGAAGTGAGGTCCTATCAGCCGTCACCTGTGCACGGGTGCTGCTGAGGCATCGGCCAGAGCAAAAGACGTGAGCAAGATGAGGCTGAGATGATGTCTGACACACAGGTTCTTTCCTAGTGAGCTCATACACGACCTCAGAATCCTCTCAATCCAGGGCTCCAGGGAGCTCCTGTGAGTTCATTGGAGATGGCATATGAAATAAACCATCGTGCCCTCTCCAGAACAGGTGATCAAAAACAGCGGAGGAGCAAGTTTTCCCATGTGCCTCTATGAAAGCTACCAAACATGGTTGATTAATCTGGTCCTTAAGAACATGTAGATTTCCTACGTGTGTTCTCACTGGAGTCAGTTCTTATTCTGGGAAGATAGAGAAACACTGCCCTCCTTACCTGGCACTTCCTTCCTGCCAGGTAAGGAAGCCAGGCCAAGGAAGGTGTTCTTGTTATGGAGATAGATGCTATTTGCAACTGAAGGTGTTGATGCCCCCAGGAGCCCCTTGATACATTTTCAGGGAGGCACTGAATGATAACCGTCTGAGAACATGAACCATCTGAATGAGTTTGAATAGTTTTTAAGAATCAATAAAATATTTAGTTTAGTCAGTTACAATATATATCAACTCCCCTTAGGAAATTTTTTTCCCCCAATTACATACTACAAGTATATGTGACTAATTCCTTGATCATATAAGAGAAATTATCCAGTTGATAAATATTGTCTGTGAAAGATATGAGAAGAGAGAAGCAGATGAATAATAAAACTGATTATTCAGCATCACATCTGTTGTCCAAAAAACAGTTAAGATGTACCACTGTACTTTAAATGATCATCGACGAGGTGTTTCACGGAGCGTTCCTCCCCGGGACTGTGTCTTAGGTAGTAAACATAAGAAAATATGCTGGCAGATTACAAATTAATCAATAGCACAGCACTGAAGAAGAAAGCCTTTAATTGGAGACAGTTACATATTCAGCCACAGATGCTAATCTTGTAATTCTCAGAAAGCCTCAGGTCAATCACCCATTGTTTAAGACCCAGAGGAACAATGTGGTTTGTGGCTGGACCTGCGTAATTGAGAGAAAAGTTGGATACATTTTTGTTTAACAGAATTATCCATGTTGGATTTCTACCAATGCCCAAGTTTACTTCCAGAGCATTTTTGGCTTCCAGACCGACTAATTGGGTAAAAAAGGGAGATGGTTTCTTACCATGGATTTGGGTTCGGAGGCTTAGAGCCAGTTTCTCTTTTAAGATGTGCAAATCTCCAATATACATTCAAATAAATGACAGCAAACCAGTCTTGGTGTGAGCTGAGAAAAACTTGCAAGTGGAGCCAATGGTTTCTGGTGGCAGAGTGTAGGAGACGTTAAAACAGCTTAGGCAGCTGTGATTAAATAATGGCCTTTCTCTGACTTTATTGCAAAATTCTGAGGTAATTTGATGACTTCAGTGTAGAAAAACAGTACAGTTTAAAAATGCTTATGAGAAACTGGAAAAAGGTGCAGAGAAAACAAGGACAGTCTTATTCACGGAGGAGACTGTTGCCAATGTGAGCTGCTCGGGGTTCTCAGGGATTATTGCTCTTATATAAATCAAAAGGCTCCATAAACCCCATTTATTAGAAGCACACACATTCTCAAGCTCGTTCACATACGTGCATCCCAGTTTAAATGTTTTATTATTTGATTCCCCATTAAATGATTATTCTTCATAAGACCTCTTAAGGATTAACTGGGCAATTCTAGGAGTTAAAGGTAGACATAAATGAAAGTCAGATCTCTTCATTTGCAGATGCTAATCAATTCTGCATAACTAAGCATTATCATGTGAAGATTGACGGAAACTTCATAAAGCAGACATTTTTCATGCAGCTGTGATCAGTGAGTTTCTCGGAGTGCAGAAAAACACCATTTGCATATGCAAACCAGTACAGCTTGAACAATGTCTTAACTGTTGTTATTTAAATGAGGAGTAATTAATTAGCATTCATACAACATGCTAGCTTTCACTTAGTTAATTGTATAGATCCAAATTTCAAAATAAAAACCACACATCTTTGGGTCCCGTTTGCCAAATTCAACATAAGCTGAGAAGTGTTAAAGAGAGAAGCTTGTCAGAGGGAATTCCCCTCTGGCAGGAACCATTCCTCTCTCACTATTGCTCTGGCTGTATATCTTGAATAATCTTTTTTCTCTTTCTTTCTGAAATAAAACTAGAGACCTTAAAAAGATAAGATAAAAGTAACTATGAAGAGAAATCCAAAACACAAAAAGATAGCAATGGAACACAATTCAGAGTTCAAATTTCTGAACCAAGATTACTTGCACTGAGGCTGAATTGCCTTCCTCACTTGCAAGGCAACTGGTTCTCCTTCCTTTGCTCTGACTCCCGGCTCCTTTGCCAAGAAGAGATTCTTGGCATGTCCCCAACTCAGTGCAGCCACTTGCCTCAGGTTACTGGCATCGCACAATTTTCCTTGCTGGTTCTTTTTTTTTAAGATTTTTTTTTATGTGGACCATTTTTAAAGTCTTTATTGAATTTGTTACAATATTGTTTCTGTTATACGCTTTGGTTGTTTTGGCCGTGGGGCGTGTGGGATCTTAGCTCCCCGACTAGACCAGGGACCAGGGATCAAACCCGCACCCCCTGCACTGGAAGGCAAAGTCTTAATCACTGGACCGTCAGGGAAGTCCCTCTTTGATGGTCCTTGATGGGACTTCACCTAGGGATCCTCAAGGGACGTGAGCAGACGCTATGGATTGTTTTCTTCACCTGCCTTCCTAGAGCGGAGGCTGGGATGCTAAAGATTACATCTCCTAGGACTCCCGTGCACTTAGGTTTTCTGGATGTGATGTAGGTCTGCTGAGCATAAACATTTGCTTGGGACTTGAATGCGATATGGACAATGAGCCCCCTTTCTCTCTGTTTGGGTCCTAGCAGAGCTAGTGTGGTTCTGGGACCAGTGAGCGTGCAGGCAGCCTTCAACCCTGGGCTGGCAGCCTCCTGACATCGGGTTGTGGCAGAGGCAAGAGCTGCCAGATACTGCACTGTAATTTAAAAGTCGTTCTTAGAAGTACAGCCCGGAGTTTGTTTCTGCAGCTTTCCTAATGATTCTGGAATGTGTTTAATAGCCCGTGAGAAAGGTCTTTTCTTACTTAAAAACCAGCTAGCGTGGAGTCTATTGTCTGCAACTGAACTTTTACCCTAGTAATAATTAGTATCAGTACTCCCAGAAAAGTGGAGAATTTGGAGATGGTGGTCTTATCTGGTTGGATTTGAAAGCAACAGGGATATCCTACCTAGAGAATATGAGCTATGCTTTTTACTCTGCCAGAAAGCTTAATGAAAAAAATATACGATCAGTTCAGGGTTTAACATCTTTTTTTTTTTGTAGTACGCGGGCCTCTCAGTGCCGTGGCCTCTCCAGTTGCGGAGCACAGGCTCCGGACGCGCAGGCTCAGCGGCCATGGCTCATGGGTCCAGCCGCTCCGCGGCACGTGGGATCTTCCTGGACCGGGGCACGAACCCGCGTCCCCTGCATCAGCAGGCAGACTCTCAACCACTGCACCACCAGGGAAGCCCTAACATTTATTTTAAGAACCAGAGAACTAAGGAACGTCTACGGACGCTCTAAAAACCTCTCGTGTCTTATAGCCACAGGCGGATGCAACTAGAAATCAGATGAGGTCTGCCTTCGTGGGTTGCTGAGTTACATCAAAGGTTGTCCTCTCCGGTCTCACACTATCTTCTTTTGTGAAAGTAGGACAACATCGGGAGAGAGAGGATTGGAAGGAGGATATCTGGGCAGATTCCAACCTTAAATGAAGCTTCCTCACCTGCAGAAGCAGATCCTGCTTCCCCGTTGCTTTATGTCACGCGAGCACCTGGGGTGACCTAACGGGGGATTCCTGGTTTCTCTATTCTGACAGTGCTAGAATCAGGGAGGGAGTTTCAAGCCTGACCTGGGAGGAGAAGTCTCACCCACTTCAGGAATTGCAAGACTGGCTCATTAGTATCAGCAGAAAGCAGGGAAGAAGGGGCGGGAGTGGATTCCAAACGGCATATCCCAGGAAGAAAGGAACGCCATTTAGATTAGGCTGAATTTATCAAACAGGGCACTTACTGGAGGTTCTGGGTTCAGTGCGTGAGCTCGCATAGCCGAAAATGGTTCTCGATATTGGCTTGGAGGAAGGGCTGAAACGCAGACTCAGACGAAAGGACTTTGAGACACCAGAACGCCTTGGCTTAAGGCAGACGAAGGAATCAAAAGATTTACGGACATAGAAATGCTGCCGTGGATTTATTACGTTGAATGCGCTCACTCACCCCCTGTATTAGTCACCCTTTGCTACTGTAACATATCGCCATGAACTTAGCGGTCGAAAACAACAAAGGTATCTCATCGCGGTTCTGGAAGTCAGGGGTCCTAAAATCAAAGTGTTGGCAGGCTGTGTTTCCTCCGGAAGCCCCGGGGGTTGGGGGTGGGGGGCACCGTGTTCTTACCTTTTCCACCATATTCCTTGATTTACGGCTCCTTCCTCCACCTTAAGAGTCAGCAGGGTTGCATCTTCCCATCTGCCTCACACACAACCACATCTCTGCTCTCATCCTCACGGCTCCTTTCCTAACGCTGACTAGTCTGTTTTCCGCTTACAAGGACTCTTGTGATTACATTGGGCCCACCTGACCATTCAGAATCATCTCCCCATCTCAAAATCCTTAACTTGATTACCCCTGCAAAGTCCCTTTTGCCAGGTGAGGTAACAGGTTCACAGTCTGGGGATTCGGATGTGGACATCTTTGTTGGCAAAGATTCTGTCTGCCATACTCCCTAACTATGTCCCCTAAGAGGGGCCAGAGGGTTTGTCCTTCCCCAAGGCATTGAGTAGTACGTACATGAGGGAAAGGTAAGTGTCTTTAAAAAGCGCTGAAGGTCAGGCCTCTGTAGGCTGGAGGTGCAAATGCTCTTCTGAAAAGGGCTCCCTGGCATCTGGAGCAGCAGATAGAGGCTAGAGGCAGCTCCTAACTGCCCAGAGCCAAGGTGGGCATGGCTACCAGGTTTTCTGAGGGACCCAACAGCTTCCTGGGAAATAACTCATCTTAAGAGTTGAGAGCAAGGAACATAACATCTAGAAACAAAACTAACCTTTGCTGGGAGATGGAGGGGCAGAGTTCTGTCACTCCAGCTCGTTGCCTAGCCCGACTTCCGTGAGAGCTCAGAAAAAAAAGGCGTTGAAAATAAACATCAACAATTGATTGAAAAGCCAAAAGGAAACGATAAGGTCTGGGAGAGGTTTTTGTTTGTTTGTTTGTTTTTAATTCAGGGAAATGTGATAAGAAAGGTGGTGCATACACTGCTGGTGGTCCAGGCACTGAGGGCTGCCTGTCCATGGTGTCAGAACCAGCAGAGCTCCAGCTGTGGCAGATGGAGGTCTCAGTGCCATCATGGTCACATTGATGGACTCAGGTGCCTAATCTGTAGCAGGAGATGGAAGACATCCTCTGAAGGTTCACAGAAGTAGGTACGGGGCAGACTTTCAGAAGGACTGAGATCACATTAAAGAATGAGAAAAGGTCATCCCCAGAGAAATATTACTAACACTATGTGACATTGATCACTCTTCGCGTGCCAGCCTAGACTAAGCCCTTTACATGCATCGTATAATTGAATCGTTATTTTCTCAATTTGTGGGGAGGAGGTAAATGAGGCTTAGAAAAGTTAAGTGCTTTGCCTGATTACCCCCAATTGGGAAGTGACTATCACTTTGTCCTTCTGTACAAAGTTCAACCATTTCACCGCATTTTACCTTATAAACGTTTCCCCCAGACCTGTACAGCTTACGGAAATCGAGTTATGCTCGAGCTCCCAAACTGAGGTTTGGGAAGGTGAGTAACTTGCCAGGGGTCCTATGGGCTTTTATGGCAGAACAGGGACCAGAATCGAGGTTTCTGACTGCTAGCCTACTGTTCTTCTGGCAATAATAGACTATTGGATTATAGACTCACATGTGAACAAAGCTTAGGAAATGAGATCAGCTCGTCTACATGTGATAAAACAGACCACAGATACCCCCAGCCCTGTGACATCCGGTTACAAGTTTACCGTGAAATGAGAAGCAGCAAAGACCTGTGTGTGATGTGTCCTCTGCTTTCCCATCCACCAGGCTCACACGTGTGCACCAGCAGCTGTGCCATGTGATACTCACCTGAGGGAGCTGACGCTCGCTCAGAGCTGCAAATATCCATGTGCGTAAGTTTGACAATATCATATTGAAAAGACACAGGGAGGTTAAAGATGAATCCATACAACATGATATAACATATAAAGTTGAAAAATGTAAAGCAACACTACATAGCTCTAAGAATCTGTGCATCTATAATTTAAGTATAAAGAAATGCCTAGAGATGAAAACCCTCAACTCGAAGAGAGGGTGGTTCTCTTGGGTGGAAGCTGATTTGGAGGAATGGGAGCATAAAGGGGCAAGATGGATATAACAGTGCCTTGAAATCATAGCTGCAAATCTGATGAAGAGTTTGACTTTTTCTGGACAATCTTATCCAGGGTTCCAAGAGCCATTTTCAATGTTGGAGCCAGTAGGGGTGGGGAGAGGGGAGGAAAATCTTGGCCGTGACCCAGCTATGTCTAGAAAAATGGGAAATTTGCCCTGACAGTTTTTTCCTCTATTGTGCAAAGCAGGGCCAAGTGATGTCATTGGGACACGCAGATGTCTCTGACCTCTTCTTTGACTAGTGCCAAGAAAAATGGTCTTTGCAATCGAGTGACGCTCCTTCCTCCAACCCAGATTCAGCCCTCTACCATTTCTATACCTGTGGCCACAGGCCAGATTCCTGGAAACTCAAGAAACCTTTTTATTTAGAGAAATTGTGTCCTGTTGATTTCAGCGTTAAAATGGAATGCTGGAATATCTCCAGGATATTATAAAGGCTGGTTTGCATCTCACTTCTGTTACCAGGGGGCACATACACACACATAGCAAATTAATTAATTCCTCCTTACCTTTTTAAAGTCATTTGTTTATTCATTCATTTAAGGAGCAAATATTTGTGGAGTAACTACTCAGAGACCACAGAAACAGAGATTAAAGACACAGCTCCTGCCCTATAGGTCAGTATAGACAACAGAGATGACAAAATAGGGACCAGACAGCTATAGCTCAACATTGTGCAACCATAGAGATAAGAAGAGAGGAAGATGGGAGCCCAAGAAGGATCACCTGACATAGAAGGGCTGTTCTGGGAAAGTTTCAGAAAAAGGGCCACATGAGATGAGTCTGCAGGAGAAGTGGGAGTTAGCCAGATGGAACAGAGCAGCAGCAATTTTTGATAGAGCAGCAGGTGGGAAGCCAAAGGGCTGGGAGAGACTAAGATGCATTCTGGGAACTGCCAGAGCCAGGTCTCAGCCAGGATGGTGTGAGATGGGTCCTAGTGAGGACAATGCTTGTCCTTAATTCCTCCAGGGAAGCATGCATACAACAAAAGCTCCCATCCTGTATATGTACCATAATATGTATGTTACGTGCCGGGCACTGTACTCGCAGTTTACACATATTCATGTTAAATTTCTACAAAACTCCATTTTATAGACAAGGAAGTGGTTTAGACGAGATTTGACCCTGATTTGCCTGCCTTCCCGTATCTGCTCTTTACACTGTTGCCGCACGGATTATAAGGTCCACCCCGCCTACCGCACAGATATTGTGACGATCAGATGATACACGGTGGGTGAAAACGCTTGGAGAACTAGAACTCTACAAACCTTTAAGAAGAAAACTAGGATTGGTAATAATCACTGGTAATTCACAGTGCTTGCAGCTAGTTTGAGGCCAGGGGTCTGAGGTAATAGAGAAAGGCAAGAGGCAGCTTCCATTAAAGTACATCTTCTTAAGTGCCCCCAAAGCAGAGGCTGCCTCTGCCCTCATTTACTTACATGCAAAATCACCTCTAGAGGATTTATTAGTTTGTGAGCTTTATCCTGGGGCATTCAAGCTAGTGTGATCTCCCATCTCTGCTTATTGTGTAGCAGTACTGACATCACCCGCAGTGAGGGGCAGAAATCTCAGGAATTGGAAGGGTGATTGGACCCAGCACCTTCTGAATTCATATTAATAAAAGGAGGTTTTCAGATGAAACACAGGGTTGAGAAGAAATGGATATTGTTTCAGCATAACATGGCCCGGAACTTATACTGGGAGCAAGACTGGCTTCATAATTTGCAGGGTCTAATGCAAAATAAAAATGCAGGATCCCTGGGGCTTCCCTGGTGGCGCAGTGGTTGAGAGTCCGCCTGCCGATGCAGGGGACACGGGTTCGTGCCCCCGTCCGGGATGATCCCACATACCGTGGGGCGCCGGGAGGATCCCACATGCTGCGGAGCCGCTGAGCCTGCGCGTCCGGAGCCTGTGCTCCGCAACGGGAGAGGCCACAACAGTGAGAGGCCCACGTACTGCAAAAAAAAAAAAAATAATAATAATAATAAATGCAGGATCCCTTGTTCAAAAATTATTTGAATTTCAAGATAGAGACAGAAGAACATTCCATCACGTGTGTTGTCCTTCTGAGCCTGGGGTCCATGAAGCCATTCCCACTATAAATTATCAATTTCCCGCGTAATCTGGTGAAGGGTGTTGGTAGACACTAATCCTTGTAGTGAAAATGACTTGTTTGGAGGCAGTTAGGATGGGCTAGTGAAAAACAAGAAGAAAAGGGGCAACCTGTATGGGAATTTGAGAAACCTCACTCCCTCATTCCTCTTCTTTACTTTCAGGTTGCAAATTTTCCCTTCCCTCTACTAAGTAGCTATGTTACCAGCCCCTTTGTTAATCCATTCCAATGACACACAGCTTTTATTGGAAGAACCTCCTAATGGCTAAACTAGACTAGTGCCATTGCAACAGAAGGTGAATCCTTTTTTGCCTGGTTCTTAGGGGAAATCAAATAGCTACGTATACTGTGCTTGGCTTTCAAAGTGTTCGTAATCTGAACTTACCTTTCCCAATTTCCAGTTCTTCTAGGTGTGCATTTTGTCCCTCCGCCCAGGGGATTATGACTCTGTTTCTTAAATTTGTTTTTTTAATGCAACTTTGGTTTTGGTGCCCTATGCTTACCATGGGGGTGAGAAAACCATCCTCCCCACTAGGCTTCTCACACCCACCCACCCTCTTTACTGACCCAACACTTAACCAACCCCAAATTTATTATTTTCTGGGTTAATATGATTGCTCTGGTAACACAGCGAATTGGTTCAGTATGGTATCCATCCAACCCGTAGTGATTCGGCATCATTAAATGTCAGGAGCTGTGCTAGGTGTTATCTAAGAAGCGATGAACAAAGGGAGTTTGAAACTTACATTCTATTGATGGCGACAGACGTAAAACAAATAGTCACAGGAATAAACATATAATGAAAATATACAGTAAGTGCAATGAGAGAAAAGAACAAAGCCGCTGTGAACAAAGGTCAGTTGCTACTTTGACTGCATGGTCTAGGAAGCCCATTATTTAGAGGAGATAATTTAGCCAAGACTTAAAAATAAGAAGGAACTAGCTAGGCAAAAATCTGGCATGGGAATAAAGAGTAGTCCGGGCAAAGTGTGATGATCCCAAGACACAAATTTATTTTGTGAATCTGAGCATCTGACAGAAAGTTAGAATGCCCAAAGCACTGGGAATTGGGGTCAAATTTAGAGAGGCAAGTAGGGTCCAGAGAACATAGGTGGAAACAATAGGATGTATGGGTGCCGAGTAATCAAAATAGTGGACTGTGCCGGTTATTAAGCTATTGTTTCTTAGCTCCAAAGCCACGCTTACACACTTGATTTTTTTTTTTTTGATGCTAAGATGGAGACTCTTCAAAACCATATTTCTGCTTTGTCAGCTCCCAACATGCTAGGCTCTGGCAAAAGGAGACATTAAAGGAATATTGGAGAGCTGGAGGGTAAGAAGAGACCTGCTCCTTCTTGTTCCTGCCAGCGTTAATTTAGCAAAGGCTCTACATCTAGTTTGCGACAGTGAACTTCAGTTTGCAGTTTTCCTAACAATCTCAGATTCAGCTTCATTTCCACCTCACCCCCAGCCTGAGATACCAGCAACAGCTAGCTGGGGACTCCTCCTTAGAGGACTCTGCTCCATGGAATATCCCATCCAAGCTTCTCATAACCTGAAACTTCTAGTAATTCCAACCATATCCCTGTACTTAGTCCTAGAGCAGTAGCTGTTTCCCTCACTTACAATCTTTGTGATATCTCTATGTTTCCTTTCCAGATTATCTAACATTTGGTTAATATTTTTTATATTAAATTCTTTCTTTTAAAATAACTAATGTGGTTTCTGTCTTTTGACTAGATCCTAACTGACACAGATGAAGTTAGGAAAAGGAGACAAGAATGATTTTCATCTTTCTAACTTAAGCTGGGTGAATGAAAATGCCATTTATTATGATGGGAAGACTTGCATAAGAAAACTTTGATACCTGGGAAAAGCAAAGGTGCAGTTTTGGACATATGAAGTGTGAAATGTCTCAGAGACATCTAAGTGAACATGTCACATTAGCAGGTGAATAGACAAATTTGAATCCTGGATGTATGGCTGGTAGAAGCAGATGAACCTACGTGGGAGACAGAAAGTTTGGAGAAAAACCAGGAAATTGTTATGGTCTGGAAGCCAAGAGAACAAGGTGTTATGAGAAAAAGATTAACAGAATAGATTTGGGAACCCAGAAATAAACTCTCACATTTATGGTCCGTTGGTTTTTAGCAAGATTGCCAAAACTATTAACTCAATGGGGAATAATAGGGTTTTCAACAAATAATGATGGGACTACTGGATATTTACCTGCAGAAAAATGGAGTTGGACCTCTCTCTCACTCCATATATAATAATTAACTCAAAATGGACCTAAATACAAGAGTTAAGACTGAAAACTCTTAGAAGAAAACACAGGAGTAAATCTTTGTGACTTTGGAGTAGGCAATGGTTTCTTAAATATGACACCAAAAGTAGAGGCAACAAAAGAAAAAAATAAATCAAACTTCATCAGAATTAACAACTTTTGTATTTGAAAGGACACCATGAAGAACGTGAGAAAATAACCCACATACTGGAAGAAAATATTTGCAAGTCATATATCTATTAAGGGCTTGTATCTAGAATATATAAATAACACAACTCAATCATAAAAAGACAAGTAACTCACTTTAAAAAATGGGCAAAGGATTTCCATAGACATTTCTCCAAAGTAGATCTAAACTTGACCTATAAAGGCATGAAAAATGCTTATTCGTCATCATGGAAATGTCAATCAAAACCACAATGACATATAACTCCATAGCCACGAGGATGGCTATAACCAAAATGATGGAAAATGACAAGTGCTGGTGGGGATTTGGGGAAATTGGAACCTTTATTCATTGCCAGTGGGGACGTAAAATGGTACAACCACTTTGGAAAACAGTCTGGCAGTTCCTCAAAAGGTAAAACATAGAGTTAGCATTTGACCCAGTAATTTCACACTTAGGTATATACCCAATAGAAATGAAAAGATAAATAAAATTTGGTATGTCCACTCAATGGAATATTATTTGGCAATTAAAATGGAATGAAATACTGATATAAGCTACAGCATGGATAAACTTTGAAATCATGCTATGCAAAAGAAGCTAGTCACAAAAGATCACATATTGTATAATTTTATTTAAATGACCTGTCTGGAATAGATAAATCTATGGAGACAGGAAGTAGATTATTGGCTGCCTCAGGTTGGGAGGAGGGCTGGGGAGATTAGGGAGTGATGGCTAGAGTATAGGATTTCTTTTTGGGGTGACAAAAATGTTTTAAAACTTGTGGTGATGGTTGCACAGCTCTGTAAATATTCTAAAGAACATTGAATTATATGCTTTAAATGAACTATTTGTATGGTTTGTAAATTGTTTCTCAATAAAGCTGTTACAAAAATCAATATTCTCGCGGCAAAAAATTAATAAAAGATGGGATGGTGAATTGCAGAAAATGCTGCTCAAAGGGTAGAAAAGAGTCAACATCTTTGGCAACCTGGAAGACAGTGGCCACTTGGACAACAGCAGGCTCAGTGAAGTGACAGACACGAAAATCAGTTTGGGGTAAACTGAAGAGTGAGGAAGTGCAAACAGTTTGTGGAAAGAGACTATTTCAAGTGGTTTTTCTGTGAAAAGGGTCAAAGAGACGCTTAACATCTGGAAGGAGCTCTAAGGTCAAGAGTTTATTTTTCATTTTGTCTTTAAGATGAGAGATACTAGAACATGTTTTCATACTGATGGAAGTCACCTGGTTGAGAGAGAAGTTGATGGTGCAAGAGAAAGGGGATAAAGGACATAAAGGATTGAAGTCTGTAAGGGATAAGCCTAGAGGGATCCAGGCCACAAGCAAAGAGGTTGCCAGGGATAAAAGGAGGGTGCTTCTTTCATGTTAACAGAAGGCAAGAAAGGAAAGTTCAGTTCAATTGCAAATAGGTTTATAGATTTGGCGATGGGGATGTGAGGGAGTTCCTGAAGTATGAGGGGAGTCATCCAAAAGTGAGAGCATTAGGGAAAAGGCATGGAGGGATGGTCAGTGTATGGTTTGAGGAGAGAGGAAAGGTAGAGCAAGCTCACAAGAGACGCCTCTTAGGGTTCCCACGCCATGATGAGCGTTTATTTGAGATTATGATCATGAGTTCAAAATGAGGCCAGTTGAACTTGGCCAGACCCCAAATGTTGGTCTGGGTTGAAAAGTTGGTGAAAGTAATGATTTGGACTTGCCTAAGGTCATTTTCACTTCGTTTTATTATTTCCTCACCAAAAAAGAAAAGTAAAGGAGACTTTTTAAAAGATAAACATTTTATAATGGGGAAAGTGATCATAGCTCCCTGGGGTTTCACTTGCTCTTCACAGAGAGGAACTCAAGATTCAGGGGTACCCAGGAATCAAGATCCTCCAGGTAAGAGAATCCTTTCTCCCTTCTTTGGACTTGGAGAGGCAGGTGGGGAGTGGTGGTGATGTCAGCCCATGTCACTGGGACCCAGATTCTGGTTCTGAGCTCATAATTCCTTGCTGGGTCCAGTTACAAAACCAACTTCTCCCATGTTTTATTTCTTGCCTCACCTTTGGGTCTACTTAATGTTTCATGGCATTAGACATGTCCCTACTGAAGTCCGGTCATGTGAATTTCTTCAGAAATGCTCAGATGCCTAAGGACGGCAGTGAGGGGAGAGGATGTTCACCAGGCTGATCTCTGTTGTTTTACATTAAAAACACTTTAGCATAAACAGTAAGATACATGTGTGTGTTCATTGAAGCTACACCCTAGGACCGAGTTTCTCAAATGGAATCCTGTGGGCGTGTTTTGCTAGTGATTTTGTGAGAGATGGTGTATGCAGAAGTAACCACCATTCTCTGCACTTGGCATGCCATTGAATGCTGGTGTTCCTAGTGACCTAGCAGCCCTGGAAGAATTTCCTTCAGCCCTACTGTACGGCAGTAACAGTGGGGTTGTGTTTATTCGCTTGCGTCCATTCTTATTTTCTATGCAAATTGGAGAGGCTGTTGCTAATTGGTTAGTGCCATATTGCATGTAGTGGAGGACCCTATACTGGAGATATCAGCCTCTTGCTCAGGAATCACCTCTCCTACTCCCGATTGATGTACTGGAGCAAACAAATTGTACCCAGTGTAGAAACAGGAAATTGGATGGACTTTTCACTGCAAAGAAGGAATTGTTATGTGTTGCCACCCAGCTTCCCCTCCTGCCATCTTGCTGTTGTAAACACTGTGAGATGTGGATTATGCGGGTTAGAAGAGAATTTTACTGTGACATTTTTGTATTTTTTGCAACTTTTGTTCAGCTTTTCATCATGTACCCTGTGTTATAATTTATTGCATGTATATTTTCAAACACATCTGAGGTATCATGTGGTAATTTTTGAAAATGACAGGTGAAATGGAAGAGATTTCCAGATCTAGACCAAGACAATTCCGATAAAGTGATGAAGTGATGAATTACAATCTTCTGAGTCATTTCATCGCATCAAAGGGCACAGAGGAAGTCTGTCTGTTCGTGTGTACAATGAAAACTGCTTATCAATGGATTTTACAGGTCATCCAAGGTGTCCTGGCCCATTTTGTGTTCTCTGTGGCAAAGAACTAATGAAGGCAGAAATGACTCCACAAAATTGAAAAATACTTTATGTGAAATCTGAAAAATGAAGGTACTATTTAAACAGCCTTCAGAATCTCAAAACAAGCAGTGTAAAACATTCAAGAAGAGTCTCTTTCAGTAAGATGGCTCAGGAAGCAGTTTTTTAGAAGCAGAACTTAATGCCCCCAAAAGGATGAATTAGGCCTTTGGTGAGAACCAGCACATAAAATTATACTGAGTTAAATGCTAGGACAATTTACAGTGTAAGAAATGGAAAAGCTTCCAATCTCAGACAGTATGAGTGGTTGACATATTGGTGACAAGCTACTGGATGCTGAAAAGGTTTTGTATAATAAACTGATGAAAACAGCATCTTCATCTAGCTTGACACCAATTGTGTGATTCATAAGGTTTGTAAATAATGATGAAATTCAGGAAACCTTGTCAGCTACAAAAACCTGCTCAAAACAAGCCAAGGCCAGGATATATTTTCTGTTTTGTCTTCATATCTTGAAGTAAAGCATCTAATTTGGAAGAATTGTGTTAGAGTCTGTACTGAAAGTGCCTTATTCACGGTTCACCTTGTGACAGGCTTCCCTCTTTAGGAAAACAAGAATACCCTGACATCGTCATAACACATTGATTTGTTGGTAAACAGGTGCTTGGGTCAAAAACTACTGGAGGGGAAATGGAAAAAGTTTTGGATGATGATACAAATATGATTAGTTTGATTAAGCAAAGATCAATTCAATTGGAGATCTCTTTTTAAAAATGAGTGAAAACTCCAATAAAAAAATGTATCTCCTACAAACAGAAATTTCACTAGTGTGTTTTAGGGGTAATCTGAAGAATACAGAAGACCAGATTTTGCAGAATGCTTCGAAGATGAAGGATGGTTACTGACACTAGCCGAATTGGAAGATGTTTTTCGTCATGTGAATCAGCCGAACAAGTCTTTGAAAAACCCTGGAGATAATGTTTTCACCCCAAATTTTGGGATTTAGAAGAAAACTGAATTTTTGGAAAAATAATGTTGTAAAAGAGAATCTTGAGATGTTTTCCTTGCTCCTTGGGCCTAAGGCTATCAACAAATGTCAATCTTGCTGAAAAGGACCTGGAAGAATGAAGAATAAAATTGAACCCTATTTTCCCTGTCTTAAATACAAGTGCATGACCAGGTGAGGGAGCATTTCTCTCTTGCTGAGGTGAGGACACAGTTCTGAGGGAAGAAAGAATTCCGTGCACTGCAGCCCGATTGCATATTCTAGGCGAGGTTTCCTGATCTCTCCTTTTCTGTGTAAGAAGCGTGTCACAGGGGAACAATGGATATTTCGCTGCAGTTTTCAACTCCTCACATAGAAGAGTAAGCTTTGTTTTGTATCACAAGCACCAAGGGCAAAAAATCATTGCATTTCAGTTGAAAATGAAATCTGATTCGGCTCAGAATTGAATTTTCATGCAGCACCAAACAGACACAGGTTTCACTTTAAAGAAGTAAATTTCATTCTTTATTTTCAGTTTCAAAAATAACACTTTGTAAATGTGTGTATAGGCCTAACAGAGAGACGAAAGAATCAACACGTAACTTTGTAACTGCTGGGTCTGTTTTTGAGCCTGACTGTATCACTCAGTAAGAAAGTCTTTTTTGCAAAGTGTTACCTCAAATCATTTCTTGAGCTATACTTTTTATTCCTATTGCTTTGCTTTGTGGTTTCAGAAGCTTTGCTATTTATTGTTTGTCAATAAATGTTCATGCTATAGGTAACCTTTACTAAAGTAAATTGATAATCTTGGAATAAAATCTATCGAACCATCCAATTTAGAAAAATTCAATTCTATTTTGGATTCATTCATTAGATTTGCTTTATGAGGGTTTAATTTTTTTTGGAAAGGAAAGGAAGAGCTTCATTTTGAGAAAGGTTAAAAACTAAGCATAACTTGCCTGTCTTGCCTTTTTTTCCAGCAAAGATCGGTTAAAAAGTCATTTTTAGTTTTAAACAAGGGAAACAAATTTCCATGTGCATGTACCATATGACACATACATCGTACCTCTTTCACATCTTGCATCCTGGAAATCATTTAAAGGGTTCCTCCAGATTCAAAAGATTGACAAAGTCTGCTCTGGGTGGGTAGTCAGTTGTCATCTTAGACATTCACCTTTCAGGGGTGTCAGAAAGGCCACATTTCGTAACATTAATACCACAAGGAATTTCACTCTTTTTAATCCCTGATCAACACTAGGCTTTTTCTCTAATTAGCATAATAAATGTTAAGGACACATTTTTATTTGTAAATTTAGAGGCTTATGAATTAACATCATGGTTGGAAATGGGCTCTCAGTGGTGAGATCAGTGGTATTCAAGATATATGGTTGGCCTAAAATATTTTGGAGACATCACTAACACTTCCAAGGGCGGAATATATCTCTAAGTGGCCCTGGGCCTAGACATTGGTCAAAGGTTTTCGGATTATCTGACAAACATAAGGGCGGCAGAATCCAGTTTCTGCAATGTTTTGTCTGCATCAAGTTAGTTTCATGCAAGGTGTGGACAGACCTTTAAAAGGTCAGAGAGCTGAACTTACAGAACTCTTCCCACCTGCTTGCTAATAAGTGATAGTATACAAAATGTCCACACGTGCCGAGGTCTTTGATCTGTGACCTGATTTTATTATAACCAAGTGGTAGGTTTGAGAGGAAGTAGCCAACACTCACCCACTTCAAACTTTCCCTACCACTGTTATCTATCAAAAATAACCAACAATTTTGCACAGTTAAGTTTAGGTGGACATGGCTCTCTATTTGCAAGAGTTGAGTTCATCAATGGATGGTGTTTTGCAAGGTCAGTGTGGTGTAGGTGGTTGATAAGGAGAAAAAATTTGTGCCATGTTCTCTTTAATGCTTTTCCCATTCGGAAAAAAAAAAAAAGAATTTCAGTAGTGTGACCCCAGATTAAACCTCAAGAATGTCCTAAATAAAGGGACCCGACCTTTGATGTAATCCTTTCTTGTTCATTATGGTAACTTGCTTATCCATCCTGCAAATAGGGATTCTCTGAAAAGAAATTGTAGTCTAAGACCAATTTTTTTTTTTTTTTTCGGTACGCAGGCCTCTCACTGCTGTGGCCTCTCCCATTGCGGAGCACAGGCTCCGGACGCGCAGGCTCAGCGGCCATGGCTCACGGGCTCAGCCGCTCCGCGGCATGTGGGATCTTCCCGGACCGGGGCACGAACCCGTGTCCCCTGCATCGGCAGGCGGACTCTCAACCACTGCGCCACCAGGGAAGCCCTAAGGCCAATTTTTTCCCTTCATGGTTCCTTTTCTTCCATGCATAGATGGGAAGTACTAAGTGAATACAAAGATGTTTAGCAGAACCTTTTAGAAAATAAAATTTGAGATTTGCTATAAAAATTAATCATAGGAAAGTTTCCATGGAAATGAATTTTGGGTTAACTATTTTATTTTACATTGAAAATGGAAATCCACAGTTATCATCCACATTAATGTGACTATATTATTCCAATCTTTTCATTTACATAATTTTGCTATTCCGGGAAACTCTCAGAGAAATAAAAGTTGAAATAAACTTATTGCTCATTTCAAGAATTTCCATAGATTACTCTCAGAAAACATCGGACTACAGTTTATACCCCAAGACTATTTGAACCTCTTGCCTGGAAATTCTTGCATTGCTATAATCTCCAATCCTGGACTATCATATCTTGGTTTTTGCCTGCTTCTAATTAAGCCCCACATTGAAAGATCTACCTTCGTTCAGACTTCAAAATCTCAGAAATGTCCCAAGTACCTCTTCTGAGATGCTAAGACTGTAGTAAGAATAAATATAAGTATAAACATTTATATTAATGTTCACTTTTTTACATCAGATTATCATTTTTCTCTTTGTAAAACCATAAGCTTTTATTGGCCATTAGTAACCATTGCGGCTGAGCACTTTATAAGCACTGAGTTCTCAAAACATTCTATGATAGGTACTATTACTATACCCATTTTACAGAATGGGAAGATGAGGCTTAAAAGGATAAAATATGTAAAATAGATAACCAACAAGGACCTACTGTATAGCACAGGGAATGCTGCTCAATATTCTGTATTAACCTAAATGGAAAAAGAATTTGAAAAAGAATAGATACATGTATATATATATAACTGAATCACTTTGCTGTACACCTGAAACTAACACGACAATGAAAATCAACTATACTCCAATATAAAATAAAA